>NC_143045.1:16090000-16445000 GCF_057628025.1 Oncorhynchus mykiss
TCTCAGCCCCATCCCCAACCCCTCTCCCCTAAACCCAACCCCAACTCATCCAAACTATGGCCGTCTCAGCCCCATCCCCATCACAGTCACACAGATGATCGTGAAACATGAATGAAATGAAACTCTAACTGTAATACTGGTCTCTAGAAACAGTTCCCTCTTTCCCCCAGCACTCCTGTATGTTACAGGGTCTGATTGCAGCAGCAGCTTGGAAGTCTGGAAGAAACAGTTTCCTCTTTCCCCCAGCACTCCTGTATGTTACAGGGTCTGATTGCAGCAGCAGCTTGGAAGTCTGGAAGAAACAGTTTCCTCTTTCCCCCAGCACTCCTGTATGTTACAGGGTCTGATTGCAGCAGCAGCTTGGAAGTCTGGAAGAAACAGTTCCCTCTTTCTCCCAGCACTCCTGTATGTTACAGGGTCTGATTGCAGCGGCAGCTTGGAAGTCTGGAAGAAACAGTTCCCTCTTTCTCCCAGCACTCCTGTATGTTACAGGGTCTGATTGCAGCGGCAGCTTGGAAGTCTGGAAGAAACAGTTCCCTCTTTCTCCCAGCACTCCTGTATGTTACAGGGTCTGATTGCAGCAGCAGCTTGGAAGTCTGGAAGATACAGTTCCCTCTTTCTCCCAGCACTCCTGTATGTTACAGGGTCTGATTGCAGCAGCAGCTTGGAAGTCTGGAAGATACAGCGACTGATAAAAAGCAGACGGGAAAAAAAACGAATGGTCTTTTTCTCATAACTGACACAACAACAACCTAAGAAAACGCGATCTCTTAATGAGGCGTAATTCCGGTTTTGACCCCGCAGCGGGATCTGGCCTGGAGGCCCTGTAGCGAATTTAGCAGGCCTGTGGTTTGTCAATGGTTAGCTTCTTTTTTGTCTACCATACCCATTTTTGCTTAAGGTGTCTTTTGTTGAGGTGTGACATGTGACATGTCTTTTTGTCAGATAAAGCCCCACCATATCCTCCTACAGCTGAATTAGGTAAATAAAGTGGAAGCCTCTTTTGTCTTCAGCTGTCAGATGGGCTTTGCACTGTCCCAGTTACCTTGGAAACCTTGGAGAGGTGAAGGAGAGGACAGCCAGAAGAGAAGAGATCCTCCAGCTCTTCAGACACTTAGGGCTGTGTCCCAAATGGCACCCTATTACCTATGTAGGGCACTATATGTAGTGCACTATAAATAGGGAATGGGGTGCTATTTGGAACACATCCTTAGCCTTTCTCCAACCTAAACCCCCTCTCTTCATTCTCCACTCTAAACTCTCTTATCCTCTACAATCCAATCTAAACAGCTTGAACATTAAAATAACACTTAATGCCTGACAATACAGCAGCAAAATCCAACATATCCCTTTTCCATCTGTGTAGTACAATGCATTCGGAAAGTATTCAGACCCCTTGACACATTTTGTTAGGTTATAGCCTTTTTCTAAAATTGATATTTTTTACATCTACACACACTAACCCCCAAGTTTTTTGAATTTTTTTCAAATGTTTTTAAAAATATATATATCACATTTACATAAGTATTCAGACCCTTTACTCAATACTTTTTTGAAGCACCTTTGGCAGTGATTACAGTCTTGCGTCATCTTGGGTATGACGCAACAAGCTTGGCACACCTGTATTTGGGGAGTTTCTCTCATTCTTCTCTACAGATCCTCTCAAGCTCTGTCAGGTTGGAGGGGGAATGTTGCTGCACAGCTATTCTCAGGTCTCTCCAGAGATGTTCAATCGGGTTCAAGTCTGGGCTCTGGCTGGGCCACTCAAAGACATTCAAAGACTTCTTGGCTGTCTCCTTAGGGTCGTTGTCCTGTTGGGAGGTGAACCTTCGCCCCAGTCTGAGGTCCTGAGTGCTCTGGAGCCGGTTTTCTTCAAGGATCTCTCTGTACTTTGTGCCGTTCATCTCTAGGAATAGTCTTCGTGGTTCCAAACTGTGTTCTTGGGGACCTTCAATTCTGCAGAAATGTTTTGGTACCCTTCCCCAGATCTGTGCCTCAACACAATCCTATCTCGGAGCTCTACAGAAAATTTCTGCTCTGACAATTTTTTTGCTCTGACATGCACTGTCAAATGTGAGACCTTATATAGACAGGTGTGTGCATTTCCAAATCATGTCCAATCAATTGAATTTACCACAGGTGGAATCCAATCAAGTTGTAGAAATATCTCAAGGATGATCAATGGAAACAGGATGCACCTGAGCTCAATTTCGAGTCTCATAGCAAAGGGTCTGAATAGTTATGTAAATAAGGTATTTCTGTTTTTATTTTTAATACATCTGCAAAAAAAAATTAAAAACCTGCTTTCACTTTGTCATTATGGGGTATTGTGTGTAGATTGGTGAGGGACATTTTTTAAATACATTTTTAGGATAAGGCTAAATGTGGAAAAAGGGAAGTGGTCTGAATACTTCCCGAATGCACTGTATTTCTCCTCTAGGTAACGGTCTCTCCATATCCCTTCAAAATGATTTCAGAACTTCAGACCCTTATCAACCCCCAATGGTAGTTCTCTTTCAAATGTAGTCTTCATTTGGCATTTGGTATTTCCCACTTTGTATACCAAAAACCTAGCAGCTTGCATACATAAAAGTTATAGATATCTGACTTCCCATGAACAAAATGCAGCAGATAAGGCTTTCAAGACTTGTAGTAGTAGCAAAATTGTTGAAACTCTCTAATGCGAGATTCACCTGTCGACAGGTTGACTAGAACTGAATAGACAATGTCCTACCTCTAGGATGCAGGTCCCAGCAGCCGTGTTCTCCTTGATCGATACGTTGTAGAAGTTGGTACCGAACACAGGTTCATTGTCGTTAATATCCTGCAGCACCACATGGACCAGAGCTGTGGAGGACAGGGAAGGCCTCCCTCTGTCTGTAGCCACCACTGTCACATTTGGCCTGGGCTGAGACTCGTAATCCAGCTGGGAGAGTGTGGTGATGATCCCTGTTACTGGGTCTATGGTGAACCACTGGGCCTGGTTCTCATCCTGGCCGGCCTTGCCATCCTGGAGGAGGCTGTATGTGATGTCTCCATTGGGCCCCTGGTCTTTGTCTCTAGCCGTGACCTGCAACACGAAGCTCCCTGGGAACACCACCTCAGGTATGACCTGTCTGTACTGCTGCTGATCAAACAGAGGAGGGTTGTCATTGACGTCAGTGACTTGTATCGTAAAGGAGGACTCAGCCCTGAGAGGAGGGGTGCCTGCGTCTGTAGCCATCACCCTGAGTTCGTATGTGTCCCTCTCCTCTCGGTCTAGGATCTGGTCCACACACATCAGGTAGATGATGTTGTCCTTGGTGGTCAGGGCAAACTTCCCGTCCCCTCCTTCCAAGGAGACGTTGACATTGGCGTATTCTCCGTAGTCTGGGTCGGTGACGGAGATGCGGGCGACATACTGGCCAGGCTGGGCACCCTCGGAGATCTGTGGGGAGCCGTCTTCGCTGAGGAAGATGATGGTCATGGTGGGCTGGTTGTCATTGTAGTCCCGTACGTGGATTGTGACGAAGGCATTGGTAACCTCGGGCTGCGTGGCGTTATCCCTTGCCTGGACCACCAGCTCGTGGACCCTCCGCATCTCAAAGTCCAGAGGCTTGTTGAGCGTGATGACACCCGTACGAGAGTCAATGACGAAGTAGCTCTCCGGGTCGCTCTGCCTGCGGTTGATCTCGTACAGAACCAGACCGTTGTCTCCCTGGTCGACGTCAGAGGCAAAGACTTGGAGGATGTTGCTACCCGGCTGCAGATTCTCTGAGATAATGGCGTGGTAGCGACTCTGGTTGAAGACTGGAGCATTGTCGTTGATATCCTGAACCGTCACATCTAGCACCATCTGACCAGTCCTCTTAGGGGAGCCTCCATCGAACGCCTCCAAGGATAGCGTATAAGACGG
Organism: Oncorhynchus mykiss; assembly: GCF_057628025.1. Classification (NCBI taxonomy): domain Eukaryota; kingdom Metazoa; phylum Chordata; class Actinopteri; order Salmoniformes; family Salmonidae; genus Oncorhynchus; species Oncorhynchus mykiss. The sequence continues at coordinate 16,093,896 of NC_143045.1, forward strand.
TCTGGTCTCGCTGTCCAGAAGAGTGTTGACCACCAGGTCCAGATAGAGAACCTGGTTGGATCCTCTCCGGGTCTCCAGGAGGAAAGCCTGGCCGGGGTTCCCATCTTTGATGAGGTATCCCTGGGTAGTCAGTTGGCCTTTGTCCCCGTCCACCGCCGGCTCTAGGGGGAACCTGGTTCCCACCGCTGTCATCTCCGGGATTTTGAAAGTCGCTCTCCTCCGGGGGAATGTAGGAGCATGGTCATTGATGTCATTCACTGTGATGGTCACTTCAACGGTCACACCTGTCATAGTCACTGCAATGAAGTTGTATCGGTCCCTCAGCTCATGGTCCAACACCTTGGCTGTCTTGATGATGCCCGTGCTTTCATCTATGTCCAGGTCACTCCCCACCCCGGTGCCCTCGTGATCTGAAATGAAGTAAAGATTTGCGGTGACACCAGGCGGTAACCCAGCGCTGATGTCTCCTACGATGGTCCCAGCTGGCTGTTCCTCGTCCAACTGGAGCTCCAGGTTCCCCAGGACGGTGGAGGAGTGGACGGTGATCAGCTCCAGGACGATGTAGGCCAGCAGCAGGAACCCTCGGCTCCACCGGCACTCATCCTGCAGCGACCTCGACACAGACCGCCCCAAACCCTTGGCCTCGGTCTTCATTCTGAAGGCTTCTTCCTAAACCTGAGAGGGACACAGAGAGGTGGGATAAATGTTAGTGTTGCGTACTGATCGTTACTTCCTGACAATGTGTGCGTCCCATTTGGCATTATATTCCCTACACAGTCCACTTCTTTTGACCAGAGTCAAGGTGCCAGAGTCAAGGTGCCCTTTGGGAGTTAGCCCAAGAAAACCTCTCGGCTGTTTGTCTTGTTTGTCAGGTCATGTAATCAGGAAACATTCCTGGCTCCTCTTATGACCTGAAACAGCAACAAAAGCGGAATGCTTTTTATTGGCATAACAAAGAGAGGGGACAGGCTTTTTCAGTCCATTTGGTGAGCTGTGTAAAAATGAAGGAAAATGGTTTAAGGTCCGTTTTTCCATGTGCTTTACAGGCAGGGGTCCCACCCAGTGCATATAATAGATCCCTTGCATCACGTCATTTCCATCCCCTCCCTCCAGTCACCTAATAAGTTCCTTTGGCATAACAGAGAACCCTCTCTTTACTAGATAACAGTCCAGACCACAGACAAGACCACCTGGGTTGAAATCTTGTTTGTGTTTGCTCTAGCCTGCCTTGAATGGCAGGTGGGCATGGTTCAAGTGAAGATAAATTATTTGTGTGTGTGTGTGTGTGTGTGTGTGTATGTGTGCGGGCCTGTGTGTGTGTGTGTGTGTGTGTGTGTGTGTGTGTGTGTGTGTGTGTGTGTGTGTGTATGTGTGCGGGCCTGTGTGTGTGTGTGTGTGTGTGTGTGTGTGTGTGTGTGTGTGTGTGTGTGTGCGTGCCTGCGTGTGTATATGTATTTAGACAGTTTTCTAAAGCACATGCACATCTAGGACCAGGGTATGTGTTTGCATGTATGAAACCAGGTCAAGAGGAAGGGAGATTTACGAGACTGCTGACGAGTACTCACAGACAGACTGAGTGTGAGCTCTTATAGAGGGACCGTGTTTGAAAAACTCTATACAGTATTGAGGTCTCCCTGAGCCCATATTTCTATTGGGATGTTAACTTGAGGAATGTCCTTCCTGGTCAATGTGTGGAGAGTAAACCAGAGCCCAGAAAAGTAAAGCTGTGTTATAGCATCAGAGAGAAAAACACTCTACTTTATCCACTTGTTTTGAGAGGCGTAAAACTCCTGCCATTTCCCTGTGATATATGCCCTTAAAATGGTCCATGAAACTTCTGAAATGTCGGTCAGCTGCCTTTCATAAATTACACCTTTGGCAAATCAGGTAATTATGTCAGAAGTGAAAGTGTCTTCTTGGCTCCTGTAACCTATATTTCATTACTCACAAGTGATTCTGAGTCCATAAATTTGGTGGATATTGAGAGCACATTTCTGCTTTTGCCTTAGTCTCTGTGATGGGTCTAACCTTTTACAAGACTCCATGGTGGCTCTGTATGGAATAAAAACAAAGAATACTTTAAAGAAATATTGTTAAATAAAGTGCATGGAAGGTAAAAAGGGGCCAAATCTCTGATTCTGAGCTGAGCATTTCTTGACATAAAAGGTGGAAAAGTGGAAGTTAGAAATTGTGGAAAATCGTCAGATACATTCTAATGTATACATAACAGAGCTCTGTCTAAGGGCCAGAAATACCTTTTGATAGTACAGTGAACTGTTCAGGGGGACATCCTTAACAGTATGTCCTGACTCTCTCTGTAGTTCTCCGATTATTTAAGGCATAACAGCCAAGAGAGCACTACATTTGAACAACCACAAAGTGTAACTGAGAATGAGGATGATATGGATTGCCACACAAAACGATGATTTCTAAAAACACTGAAGAAGAGATACTATGAAATGGAGCAATTACACACTCGGTGTCCCAAATGGCACCCTATTCCCTACCTAGTGCACTACTTTCGACCAGAGCCTTATGGGCCCATATACAGAATAGGTTGCTAATTGGGATGACAAAACTGTTTTGCATTATAGATAACCCAGTTTTGGCAGGGTATCTCCCAACTGTTGATGACTTGTAATTTGTTGTGAGACCCTATGAAGCATTGTGGGATGTCTGAATGAGCTGACTGTCACCGTCTGCTGAATAGTCCAAAACCACTAAATGTGTCTCTGGCAAACAAGTAATTATTGTCTGTCTCTCATAACAAGAGGAGACCCGTTTTTTTTATTTCCAGTTGTCAGTGGTTCTGTTGAACTCAATCCTATTCATAACTCATTTATTTTGTCCTGTGAAAAAAAATCATCTTTAATGTTCTCCTAGAAAACTCTGACCATGAAAACAGAAGTTTTATTACATGTTGAGGAATTCTGTTTTTTACAAGAGGAGAATATTACTAGAGGCCTACCAGACTCCCCCTAGTGGCAGTACTGCACCATTCAGGGAAATATCCTCGCTTTAGACTGTACAGTACTACATGTGTGTGTCTGTGAGTGACTAGGAGTATGTGATCATGTATTTTAGAATGTGGATTTGTGCATGCTTGTATTGTGTGTGTGTGTGTGTGTGTGCATGTGTGTGGGATTCATGCATGTGTGTATGCGTGTCTTTGCACACATGTATGTGTGAGTAGCCTATGTGTGTGTCGCCGGCCACAGGGTGGTGTGTGTGTGTGTGTGTGTGTGTGTGTGTGTGTGTGTGTGTGTGTGTGTGTGTGTGTGTGTGTGCAGCATAGTGAGCGAGGGTACAGAGCAGAGCGGAAGAGAGGAGAACAGGAGGAGCGGAGAGCGAAGGAGGAGAGAGGAGGAGAGGAGAGAGGAGAGATGAGAACAGGAGGAGCAGAGCGCGATGGAGGAGAGCAGTAGGGCTCCTTGCAGTCTGCCCTCTCCTACTCTCATCTCCTCTCACCTCTCTCCTCTCCTCCTCTCTCCTCCTCTCATCTCCTCTCTCCTCTCTCCTCCTCTCTTCTCCTATCTCCTCTTCTCTCATCTCCCCTCTCCTCCTCTCTTCTCCTCTCTCCTCTCTCTTCTCTCCTTTCTCCTCCTCTCATCTCCTCCTCTCATCTCTCCTCCTCTGTTCTCCTCTCTCCTCTCTTCTCCTCTCATCTCCTCCTCTCATCTCCTCTCTCTTCTCCCCTCTCTCCTCTCTCTTCTCCTCTCATCTCCTCTCATCTCCTCTCTCCTCTCCTGGCTTGGCTCTAATCATGGGTGCTGGAAGCCTGCCTCCACCAGATGGGATTCCAAGGCTAATTTCAGTCAGTCATGATTGTGAGCCGTCATTCAATAACACAGTACAAACTGTGGAAGACCATGGAATTGGAGTGAAATAAAAACAGAACTCATTCTAGTTCTGTGGTGAAAACCGACAGTCAGGGCATTCTTAAGTGACAACTTTTATGTGTAGGCAGTAGAATTATGTTGTAGCCTGCTGTTAATTTCACTCTTTCTGTGGTTAAAATATTGAATTTGACATGCTGAACCCTTTTCTTTACATGTCTTTATCTATGCATGGCTTGTAAATTAATCTAGTTGAGTGCCTTCTAAGACAGTGAAGCAGTTTACAACAAGGATCCATTCACTGTATCTGGTGCCTATGATCCATCCCAAATGGCACCCTATTCCCTACATAGTGCACTATGTTTGACCAGAGACCTAATCTCAATGGTTTATACTGTAGTTGGCCAGGATTTTAAAAGCTTTCACTACTAATTATCCACTAATGGCAGAGTCTGTGGTAGCTCCATATATTAGGTACAATTTAAGTCCTCAGAGGTTTCCATTGCGCTGCCAACATGGAAGTACTTTCGAGCAATAATGATTTACTTTATAGCCATGCTGAGGCAGGACTTCTAGGTGTTTTTTCAAAGGAACAAAGGATGACTTTTCTAGGAGGCAGGAATCTTTGTTCGAATGCCACAGCAGAAATAATGCAGGCACTGGTCTTGGTCTGGTCGTGTGTGTGTGTGTGTGTGTGTGTGTGTGTGTGTGTGTGTGTGTGTGTGTGTGTGTGTGTTGCAGCTGGAGGACCACTCTGCTGCAGCCTAATAGATCTAGCAGGCCCAGCCACCAGCCTGGGTCCGACAGCTCTACTATAGCTCTGTATGATGCCAGATTAAGCATAAAGTCACAAACGACACACTAACTCAGCATAGTACTATGGCTTTATAGCTCGAACAAAGTTCCTTATTCTTGTACTAAATGCTCTATTACATATAACACGTATGGTTTCCCCCACTGGCTGACTGGCTGACTGGCTGACTGGCAGGGATTGGGGGGCTTGGGTTCTACTAGCTGCTGGGCAAACAGAGAGCTACCTAGCTGATCAAAGATGTTTCTCCCTCCCTGTAGTCTGGAGAGCAGAGGGAGTAAGCATAAGGGGGACGACGTAGCTGTGCTGCTGCCAGGGGCTTTGGAACATGCCAAAGGGGAATCCTGAATACAGGCCAGTTAAGTGCCAGCTGGGAGCCTTAGGGAAGAGAACAAATACAGGCCTGAGCCTTGGGAAACGAGAAGTCTGTCTGGCAACACAGGACTTCAGAGTACAGTAATAAAGATGTTGATGGTCTAATACAGAGGTTGGCAAGCAAAGCGCACAGAGACAGAATTAAAAGTGTCCCCCTTTCATCTTTATCACTAAGGTTGTGTCCCAAGTAGCACCCTATTCCCTATATAGTGCACAGGCCCTGGTCAGTAGTAGTGCACTATGTAGGAAACAAGGTACCGTTTGTTTCCATTTGGGACACAGCCTAAGACAAATACATTATAAAGTACGTCCATTCAAACACACCAATTTAACAAAACATTGACTCAATACTCATATCATGTCTAATAGCATTAGTGTGTGTGCGAACTTTGCCCTAAAACCCGACTAATGCTGATACTTTACTGTGTTTAAGTTTGTTTAAAGTTCTACATGGTCAGGCTTATTTGAACCCAGGTCCCTTTAAATCCCCTACACTGAGCCAAGTGTGTCAACAGGTCCTGGCTGCATATTAGCACCATATTTCCTATACGGTGCCCTACCTTAGACCATACCAGTGGCAACCCATCATTCAGGGCAGGTGGGGCAGAGTCCCAACTGTTTTGAGACCAACATGTTTAGCTAAAAACAAGTAAGGCAGCTCCAAAATGAAGGTGTTTCAGCCTAGCTCAGTGCTTTCTGTGGTGGTGGAGCAGCGGAGCGTAGGTGTTGGTAATGTTCTCTAGCTGCTCCGTGATTGGCTCAGTGTTCTGTCACTCATGGGACACTACGTCACCGCAGTAGAGCACAGGGTAGAGCTCGAAAATTCAAGCCCCCTGGGTGCTGCCATAGAGTTACATTAGATGTGCCCCTCCAAGAAGGCTCAAGGTCATTGGTCACAGATAAAATGACGTCAAATCACATTATATCTTCCTGTAGCTTGATTGGACTGATCATGTCAGAAGGCATAGTGATGAAGGCACAGTGATGAAGGTACAGTGATGAAGGCACAGTGATGAAGGCACAGTGATGAAGGCACTGTGATGAAGGCATAGTGATGAAGACACAGTGATGAAGACACAGTGATGAAGACATAGTGATGAAGACACAGTGATGAAGGCACAGTGATGAAGACATAGTGATGAAGACATAGTGATGAAGACACAGTGATGAAGATACAGTGATGAAAGTACAGTGATGAAGGCACAGTGATGAAGACACAGTGATGAAGACACAGTGATGAAGGCACAGTGATGAAGACACAGTGATGAAGACACAGTGATGAAGGCACAGTGATGAAGGCACAGTGATGAAGACACAGTGATGAAGATACAGTGATGAAGACACAGTGATGAAGATACAGTGATGAAGACACAGTGATGAAGGCACAGTGATGAAGGCACAGTGATGAAGACATAGTGATGAAGACACAGTGATGAAGACACAGTGATGAAGATACAGTGATGAAGGCACAGTGATGAAGGTACAGTGATGAAGGCACAGTGATGAAGACACAGTGATGAAGACACAGTGATGAAGGCACAGTGATGAAGGCACAGTGATGAAGACACGGTGATGAAGACACAGTGATGAAGGCATAGTGATGAAGGTACAGTGATGAAGGTACAGTGATGAAGGCACAGTGATGAAGACATAGTGATGAAGACACAGTGATGAAGGTACAGTGATGAAGGCACAGTGATGAAGGCACAGTGATGAAGACACAGTGATGAAGGCACAGTGATGAATGTACAGTGATGAAGACATAGTGATGAAGACACAGTGATGAAGTCACAGTGATGAAGACATAGTGATGAAGACACAGTGATGAAGACATAGTGATGAAGATACAGTGATGAAGACATGGTGATGAAGACACAGTGATGAAGGCACAGTGATGAAGGCACAGTGATGAAAGCACAGTGATGAAGGTACAGTGATGAAGACATAGTGATGAAGACACAGTGATGAAGACATAGTGATGAAGACACAGTGATGAGGGCACAGTGATGAAGGCACAGTGATGAAGACATAGTGATGAAGGCACAGTGATGAAGACACAGTGATGAAGACATAGTGATGAAGACACCGTGATGAAGGCACAGTGATGAAGACACAGTGATGAAGGCACAGTGATGAAGAGATAGTGATGAAGGCACAGTGATGAAGACACAGTGATGAAGGCACAGTGATGAAGACATAGTGATGAAGGCACTGTGATGAAGACACAGTGATGAAGACATAGTGATGAAGACATAGTGATGAAGGCACAGTGATGAAGGCATAGTGATGAAGGTACAGTGATGAAGACATAGTGATGAAGACACAGTGATGAAGACATAGTGATGAAGACACAGTGATGAAGGCACAGTGATGAAGGCACAGTGATGAAGACATAGTGATGAAGGCACAGTGATGAAGACACAGTGATGAAGGCACAGTGATGAAGACACAGTGATGAAGGCACAGTGATGAAGACACAGTGATGAAGGCACAGTGATGAAGGCACAGTGATGAAGGCACAGTGATGAAGACATAGTGATGAAGGCACTGTGATTAAGGCACAGTGATGAAGACATAGTGACGAAGACACAGTGATGAAGGCACAGTGATGAAGGCATAGTGATGAAGGCACAGTGATGAAGGTACAGTGATGAAGACACAGTGATGAAGGCACAGTGATGAAAGCACAGTGATGAAGGCACAGTGATGAAGGCACAGTGATGAAGACAGTGATGAAGGCACAGTGATGCCGAAACACTGGTGATTTACCCAAAAAATTACTGGGAGTTTATATATAGAGTGTGCGACTCTCATAATTTTTATAACTTATAGTTTATTTGCATTTAGTCAGCACCTCTACTTAAAATCATTTTCTCTGTGTGTGTGCCAGCTCATGTTTTTTATTGTACTGATCATGTCAACATCATACTTTCAAAGTCTAGCAGTCAAAGCTAACAGTCATTATCAAGAATCTCAAGTCGACAATATTCTGGCAAATCCCTTTAAATCCTTGTCAAGTGAAAGGTAAATAATGAAGAGAAAATATAGATAAAACGTATCGGTGCTCATCAGCAATTGGACATAAACATTACACAACAAGTTGGAAATCGCAAATTCAACAATGAGTGGTATGGAAGTATTGCAAAGCAATCACTAGCCTGCTATTCAGTGGAGTGTCTGTGTGGTCCCCTGTCTGGGATTAAGGGTCTCTTGTCCAAGTTTAAAATGATAAACAATCAACATTGGCCATGCTGTTAATGAAGCATGATTTGTGCCACACTCAAAACAACTGTTAACTCAGAACTGCGAAATCTGACTCAGTGAGTTCAAGACAACTGGGAACTCTGGGAAAAAAACGAGCTCCAACTGGGAAAATACATTTTGAACGTTCATCCAACTCGGAATTGTAAATCCAGAACTAGAGACTCTTTCTAGAACTACGACCTGAAGATCACTGACGTCATCATGTTTCGACCTTGTTATTTTTCGAGTCCCCAGCTACATTGAAAGCATCATAAATCCAGAGAATACCAGACTTTGATGACAAAGTTTGATGACAAAATTTGCCCACGAAGGACCGCCGCGCCACCTTCCTGTTCAAGTGAGCACAGCACAACAAGGTGAGTCCAAAAATGTAATGTACGCTGCTGCATAAATGATGTAATATGCCAGGGAGATATGTATACTGTAGCTAATAAAGTAATACTAAGTGTACGTTGTGTAGCAAGCTGTTAGTAGCTCATGTGCCTCACCCTAATAATGTGGTATATTTTCCTTCTAATTTCACATACTGTTCTAACTTGGTGGTGCACATGTAGCTTATAACCTGTTTTAGAGAAATGTAATCATCGAATATTGTAAGATCTTTCATTGTCTGCTTATATGCCTGCATTATTTATCCTACGGTTCTGACTTGGTGTGCAGGGAGAACACTGTAAGAACGGCCCATGTCCTGAATTCTGTCACTGTACATTTCAAAAGTGCTGAACAAATAGTTATACTGACTATGTACATCTTAGCTCGCTCATTAATGTCTTAATGGAAATTACTAATTGCCTCTTATTCACTCATCGTTCGCTTATGCCATAGTTTGTACATCTCAATTGTCAGTAGAAACCCCATTTGTTTAAGCAAGTCAGCCATATTAGCTATGTTCTTTTTAAAGGAGTAAATTAGGCTGAATGAACTGTTTCGCTGCTAGCCAGGTGTAGCAGTGGTAAGGTGTTGGGACTGTGTCACACCCTGATCTGTTTCACCTGTCCTTGTTAATGTCTCCACCCCCTCCAGGTATCGTTTGTTTTCCCCAGTGTATTTATCCCTGTGTTTCCTGTCTCTCTGTGCCAGTTCATCTTGTATGTCCAAGCCTACCAGTGGGTTTTCCTGCTTTGCCATTTTCTCCTTTTTCTAGTCCTCCCGGTTTTGACCCTTGCCTGTTCTGGACTCTGTACCCGCCTGCCTGACCATTCTGTCTGCCCTGACCTTGAACCTGTCTGCCACTCTGTACCTCCTGGACTCTGATCTGGTTTGGACCTTTTTGCCTGTCCATGACCATTCTCTTGCCTATTCCCTTTGGATTTATTACAATTGTGTTGTACAAACTATGGCATAAGGGAATGATGAGCGCAGTGGCGATTTTAGCATGTACATCTTGGTGGGACAAAAACGTTTAAAAGTGGGATGCATGCCAGCAAGCCACTGCACAACAATACATTAATTGCACGGTGACAAACCGCGAACCGTTAGGGCCTACATAAAGCTGTCCCAACAGCAAGTATCATGACACTAGGCGAGACCCAGATACAGACACAGGACCCTAACGGTTCGTGGAAACTGTTTGTCACCGTGAAATTCATGTATTGTGTGTTGTGTAGTGGCTTTTCTGGCATACATTAAAAAAAATTGAGTTTGCTCCACTAAGATTTAAATGCAAAAATTGCCACTGGACCAAACATATTCCCAAAATAGTGCATAGGGTTCTGGTCAAATGTAGTGTACTGTGTAAGGAATAGGGTGCCAACGCACACTGTTTCTCTCCCTAACAGAGCTTAACTTTTCTGGTTCTTGGTTTGCCATTGTCTCTGGGTCTTAGTAGGCATATACAGTACCAGTCAAAAGTTTGGACACCTACTCATTCAAGGGTTTTTCTTTATTTGTACTATTTTCTACATTGTAGACTAATCGTGAAGACATCAACACTATGAAATAACATATGTAATCATGTCGTAGCCAAAAAAGTGTTAAACAAATCAAAATATATTTTATATTTATTGCATGAGGAATGCTTTTCCAACAGTCTTGAAGGATTTCCCACATATGCTGAGCACTTGTTGGCTGCTTTTCCTTCACTCTGCGGTCCAATTCATCCCAAACCATCTCAATTGGGTTGAAGTCAGGTGATTGCGGAGGCTAGGTCATCTGATGCAGCACTCCATCACTCCTCTTCTTGGTCAAATAGACCTTACACAGCCTGGAGAAGTGTTGGGTCAAAAAAAATATTATAATTCCACTAAGCGCAAACCAGATGGGATGGCATATCGCTGAAGAATGCTGTGGTAGCCATGCTGGTTAACTGTGCCTTTAATTCTAAATAAATCACCAACTGTGTCACCAGCAAAGCACCCCGACGCCATCACACCTCCTCAATGCTTCATGGTGGGAACCACACATGCGGAGATCATCCGTTCACCTACTCTGCGTCTCACAAATGTGTGCCTGAGAGCTATCGCCACTTGGGAACGTTTCCCTCCATTTTCCCCACACAAATGGCCTGATTTTTTAGTAGCCTACAAACATTTCCTAACCTGATATTCCTTCAAACATTATGCTTTGTATTATATGAAAACACAATAGCCAGAATCTGGTTACCATTTAATTTATTTAGAAATGTTTAGCGTTTGTATTTCTTTTGTTTGGTACAGCCAACTTCTCTAAGTCTACTCACCATGGTTGCTGAACTGGTTTCCTAGGTGAGCACGCGCCGGCATGTTCACAGCTTTAGGTTGAGCCCTGATAAAGGTTGCAGCACTCTCGTTAGTTGGTTTCTCCCGTTTCGGTGTGTTTTCATAGTTTATTGTAAACGCTAGTGTTTATACATAGTACAGTGCCTTGCGAAAGTATTCGGCCCCCTTGAAGTTTGCGACCTTTTGCCACATTTCAGGCTTCAAACATAAAGATATAAAACTGTATTTTTTTGTGAAGAATCAACAACAAGTGGGACACAATCATGAAGTGGAACGACATTTATTGGATATTTCAAACTTTTTTAACAAATCAAAAACTGAAAAATTGGGCGTGCAAAATGATTCAGCCCCCTTAAGTTAATACTTTGTAGCGCCACCTTTTGCTGCGATTACAGCTGTAAGTCTCTTGGGGTATGTCTCTATCAGTTTTGCACATCGAGAGACTGACATTTTTTCCCATTCCTCCTTGCAAAACAGCTCGAGCTCAGTGAGGTTGGATGGAGAGCATTTGTGAACAGCAGTTTTCAGTTCTTTCCACAGATTCTCGATTGGATTCAGGTCTGGACTTTGACTTGGCCATTCTAAGACCTGGATATGTTTATTTTTGAACCATTCCATTGTAGATTTTGCTTTATGTTTTGGATCATTGTCTTGTTGGAAGACAAATCTCCGTCCCAGTCTCAGGTCTTTTGCAGACCATCAGGTTTTCTTCCAGAATGGTCCTGTATTTGGCTCCATCCATCTTCCCATCAATTTTAACCATCTTCCCTGTCCCTGCTGAAGAAAAGCAGGCCCAAACCATGATGCTGCCACCACCATGTTTGACAGTGGGGATGGTGTGTTCAGCTGTGTTGCTTTTACGCCAAACATAACGTTTTGCATTGTTGCCAAAAAGTTCAATTTTGGTTTCATCTGACCAGAGCACCTTCTTCCACATGTTTGGTGTGTCTCCCAGGTGGCTTGTGGCAAACTTTAAACAACACTTTTTATGGATATCTTTAAGAAATGGCTTTTCTTCTTGCCACTCTTCCATAAAGGCCAGATTTGTGCAATATACGACTGATTGTTGTCCTATGGACAGAGTCTCCCACCTCAGCTGTAGATCTCTGCAGTTCATCCAGAGTGATCATGGGCCTCTTGGCTGCATCTTTGATCAGTCTTCTCCTTGTATGAGCTGAAAGTTTAGAGGGACGGCCAGGTCTTGGTAGATTTGCAGTGGTCTGATACTCCTTCCATTTCAATATTATCGCTTGCACAGTGCTCCTTGGGATGTTTAAAGCTTGGGAAATCTTTTTGTATCCAAATCCGGCTTTAAACTTCTTCACAACAGTATCTCGGACCTGCCTGGTGTGTTCCTTGTTCTTCATGATGCTTTCTGCGCTTTTAACGGACCTCTGAGACTATCACAGTGCAGGTGCATTTATACGGAGACTTGATTACACACAGGTGGATTGTATTTATCATCATTAGTCATTTAGGTCAACATTGGATCATTCAGAGATCCTCACTGACCTTCTGGAGAGAGTTTGCTGCACTGAAAGTAAAGGGGCTGAATAATTTTGCACGCCCAATTTTTCAGTTTTTGATTTGTTAAAAAAGTTTGAAATATCCAATAAATGTCGTTCCACTTCATGATTGTGTCCCACTTGTTGTTGATTCTTCACAAAAAAATACAGTTTTATATCTTTATATTTGAAGCCTGAAATGTGGCAAAAGGTCGCAAAGTTCAAGGGGGCCGAATACTTTCGCAAGGCACTGTATGTCATTGTTTCTAGTAACTTTCTAATTGCTGTCCATTATTATGTAAAACGAGTTTCATACTATTGCCTTTCAAGTGTGTTAATCGCTGTTATTGAGAATTTTTCTGTTTAGGTGATGCATGGATTTAAATGCCAAGTTAGGGCAGGTCCTTTTAGGATGCTGTCTCCTCATTTAGGGAAGCATGGTCAAAGTTTAGCATGGTCAGCGTCATTGAGGGCTTCAACCATGCTTCTGTCATTTTAAAGTAGTCAAAGTAGTCAACTGGGTGGGGATTCCTATTGGTTGTTGCTTCAATGGCGCTGCCGATAATGGCACAGATAGAAAGATGAGTCCTCTTTTTTTATAAAGGTGAGCCCTCTGCTTTTTAGATATAACTAGCTACCACACCACACAGCCCCCCCAATAAAAAATACAAAAATTGGGGCGACCCCCTGGAGATCGCCCCGATAGAATTAGGAATTAGAATACTAGAATGGACTTTAACCTTATGGTGGGATAAAGGTCAGCCATTTTGGTCCGGGAGATGGTCATCCATGGTTTGCCAGTGCAGCGATAAGATATTGTGTAAAATAATGAATTTGAAGAATTTATCTGCACTGTATGTTAGTTAGCAAGCTAGCCAGAGGAATGATTCCATAAATGTTTTTATTATCTGATAATATGCCAACATAACATTTAAACAATGTAGTCAATCCACAGCCTAACACTGTCTGAAATCAGTAGTAGATTATAGGATTTAGAAAAGTTGTAAATGTGACAAGTAGGCTACTGATATTGCATCATGTAATAGCACTTTTATCTTTCCAAGAAAACAAACATTTATACATTTATGGTCTGTTTACATATATCTTAAAGGCTATTTATACAGAACAGTATAAACTGTATCTATGATTATATGGGGTGGCAGGTAGCTTAGTGGTTAGAGCGCAGGGCCAGTAACCGAAAGTTTGCTAGATTGAATCCCCGAGCTGACAAGGTACAAATCTGTTCTTCTGCCCCTGAACAAGGCAGGCAACCCACTGTTCCTTGGCTATCCTTGTAATTAAGATTTTGTTCTTAACTGACTTGCCTAATAAGACAATATTTTAGGTTTACAATGATTCTATTACACAATTTCTGATATATCACATGCCTTAGTTTTATTTTCCTGCATAAATACAATCTGGATTATGCTTTTAGTGCCATTCATACCAAGTAAACTGGTCTGGATTTCTCTCTAGAATAGCATGAGATTAGCTTTAAAACTGCATGTTTCTCTCTGCCCCATGGCAATGTGTGTAGAATAGCATGAGATTAGCTTTAAAACTGCATATGTTTCTCTCTGCCCCATGGCAATGTGTGTAGAATAGCATGAGATTAGCTTTAAAACTGCATGTTTCTCTCTGCCCCATGGCAATGTGTGTAGAATAGCATGAGATTAGCTTTAAAACTGCATGTTTCTCTCTGCCCCATGGCAATGTGTGTAGAATTGCAGGAGATTTGCTTTAAAACAGCAACATTTTCTCTCAGCCTCATGGCAAAAATGTGCATAACAACATGAGATTAGTTATAAAATTGCACATTTGCACGATAAAAAAATGTGTAGAATTGTAGGAAGTTAGCTGTTTTCCCCAATGCTGCGTCATTGCATGGGGACCCGAGAAACTGCGGTAGCCACTGCTATAGCTCTGCCACATTATGCTCAGATATGTGAGTTCATTGACATTTGCCCTGTGGTTGAGGCACTTTAGCCTTTGTCCTCAAGTTAAGATAATATTACTATTTTGGACAATTAAGTTTATTGTATTATTTTTCATAATTTTTCATGAACTACGTATTTTGTATCTTGATTCAGTCTTCAACATTACCTGTTAAATAATGACCACCTCTTTTTGCAGCTGATCCTTTGACTTTGTCTCAACTGTTGCTGTCTAACCTCACAGATAAGCGACACTTACAGATCACGCGCACACATGCACGCACGCACACACACACACACACACACACACACACACACACACATACACACACACACACACACACACACGCACGCACGCACGCACGCACGCACACACACACACACACACACACACACACACACACACACACACACACACACACATACACACACACACACAGCACATGTGGCCCCTAATTATAGAAAATGGCCCAGTTCAAGGCTAAAGAAAATATGGACACGGCTACTTTGTAAACTGCCGCAATATCTGCTCTGGGCGGCACTGTGAATGGAAAACATGCCTCATTGTTCAAATCAAAGCAGGTTTTTTAAATAACCTTTAAGTGTTATTAACCTGTTGGCACCAATTGATTTCACATTGCCAAAAGTTATTGCAAAATGAGTCTTTACTGTGTCGCGGTCCTTCAGTGAGAGGGGGGTCACATCCTGGTTGCATCCCAAACAGCACCCCATTCTCTACATATAGCACTACTTCTGACAGGCCCTGGTCAAAAGTAGTGCACTAAATAGGGAATAGGGTGACATTTGAGCCTGAAACACATAATCTGTCTAAACAAACGCTGCTGCCTTCCTCTATTAGCCTGAGCCACCACGTCACAGAAGGGTGCCAGAGTTCTGACATTTCCCAAGTTTAGAGCTAAACAATCTGAAATAAAGGCCACTGTCAAACATAGTGAACATTATAGGCAGCGCTGCCCACAGATGAAACAATCCCAGATGGCCGATCCACTACCAGCCTGTTTCATCTCCTGAACCACGGCAGTGTCCCAAATGACAACCTATTCCCTATATAGTGCACTACTTCAGACCAGAGCCCTATGGGGAACCTTGTGTGCCCTAGTCAAAAGTAGTGCACTAAATAGGGAACAGGGTGCTATTTCAAATCACATTTTTAAATAGTGACACGAGGAATAAATACACAGTGAATAACAAATAAAAATAACAAGTCAAAATAATAATACAGGGAGAACCAGTACCGAGTCGATGTTCCATCTTTTCTATATTCCAGCAAATATTTTGTTAGTCCCCACAAGGTCAAATGCTATTTCTAGGGTATTTAGGGTTAAGGTTAGAGTTAGTGTTAAGGTTAGAATTACGTTAAGGGTTAGGGTTAGGAGCTAAGGTTAGTTTTAGGGTTAGGGTTAAATCAAATAAAATCAAATGTTATTTGTCACATCGAATACTACAGTGAAATGCTTACTTACAAGCCCTTAACCAACAATGCAGTTCTAAGAAAATACCTTAAAAAAGTAAGAGATAAGAGTAACAAATAATTAAAGAGCAGCAGTAAATAACAATAGCGGGGCTATATACAGGTGGTACCGGTACAGAGTCAATGTGTCAATGTGCAGGGGCACCGGTCTCGAGGTCATTGAGGTAATTATGTACATGTAGGTAGAGTTATTAAAGTGGCTATGCATAGCATAACAGAGAGTAGCAGCAGCCATGCGGTAGCAGAGAGAACAGACTATGACTAGGGTGTGGCTGGAGTCTTTGACAATTTTTAGGGCCTTCCTCTGACACCGCCTGATATAGAGGTCCTGGATGGCAGGAAGCTTGGCCCCGGTGATGTACTCGCACTATGCTCTGTAGTGTCTTGCGGTCGGAGGCCGAGCAGTTGCCATACAAGGCAGTGATGCAACCCGTCAGGATGCTCTAGATGGTGCAGCTGT
This sequence comes from Oncorhynchus mykiss, assembly GCF_057628025.1. Classification (NCBI taxonomy): domain Eukaryota; kingdom Metazoa; phylum Chordata; class Actinopteri; order Salmoniformes; family Salmonidae; genus Oncorhynchus; species Oncorhynchus mykiss. The sequence continues at coordinate 16,110,269 of NC_143045.1, forward strand.
AAAACCTTTTGAGGATCTGAGGATCCATGCCAAATCTTTTCAGTAGGGTTAGGGTTAAGGTTAGGTTTTTGGGTTAAGGTTAGAGTTAAGGTTAGGGTAAGAGTACGAGTTAGGGTTAGGTGTTAGGGAAAATAGGATTTTCAATTGGATTGAATTGTGTGTCCCCATAAGGTTAGTTGTACAAGACTGTGTGTGTGTGTGTGTGTGTGTGTGTGTGTGTGTGTGTGTGTGTGTGTGTGTGTGTGTGTGTGTGTGTGTGTGTGTGTGTACGTGCGTGCGTGCATGCGTGCGTGCGTGTGGGTGTGTGTGTGTGTTGGGGTGTCAGTGTAAGTACATGTGAACAGCCAACATCTTGGGAGATGTCCAATTCTTCCAAGTGGAAAAATATGCTATTATTACTCATCAAGCCTCTCAATGCTGCAATCACAGGCATATCTCTGTAAATATAATATAATAGTTTTGTGAATAATTCATAGAAGAGAAGAAGATAGTCAAATATTGAGCAGAAGTAAATCAGTGCTTGGGAATAAGATGATCAACGAGACTCATATAAGAACTTTATTTAATCTTGTAAATCTTAATCTTATTTTACTTTATTTAATCTTGGAAAAACTCTAAACGCATTTTAAGATGTTTGATAGGAGATATTTTGTTAAACAAAAGTAAAGCTAGACAAAGCACAAGTCCAACGATATTCCCCCGATTATCCCTGTATCTCTTCAAAACATTTTGTTCCAACTATGTACAGATCTGTTTCTGAACGCTGCTTAATCAGAAAGTCTACGGTCAGAGTAGTTCTGACACATAGGCTGTGTTCCAAATGGCACTCTATTCCCTACATGACTTTTGACCAAGGCCCATGGGGCTCTGGTCAAAGTAGTGCACCAAATGCAATAGGGTGCCATTTGGGATGCAGACACAGACTAATCACAGCTAGTCATCAGCCTGGACTGTATGATCACAAATCCTCAAAATGAGCTTCAAATTCCATGTCAAGATTCCAGCTAATTCCAATGAAACTTCTGAGCCTTGAAGAGCCGAGTGTTTGGCTGGGAGGGGGTTGGGACGCTGGGGCACTAGGGAGGGGAGCACAGGGCACGTTGGGCGCCAGAGTCTCTCCACAAACGAAAGCACAGAGTGAATTGTTAATCCGGACTGTCTGGATATTAACATGACAAGCATGAAGTAAAACTACACAAACACTCTGAATACTGTATATGGAGGCCCGGCTGAAACAGAGCTGTCTGGAGCCACATTCGGAGATGCCATATGTCTGTGTACGGTGGTAATGGGGACCAGAGAGTCAGGGATGTGTTACAAATAGGGTTGCAAAGGATCGGAAACTTTCTGGAAATTTCCGAAAATTGTCCAGAAATTTTCCATGGGAAGTGAATTTGGGGAATTTTGCTTAAATTCATCAAAAAAGTTATCTTATAACAGTGAACTATTTTTGTTGGATACACATAAGGCAATTCTAGGTCTTGTGGCATATTTTGGTTAAACTATCCCCAATTCAATGGAATTGCAACCCTCTGCATGCACAGCGCATTCTTCCATCACATGTACAGCTGATTCTCAAGATCTTGCACACTAATGAGATGCTATTGAGTCCACACTACTACACTGTCTGAACCAAGGACTGCATGCTCTCTGGTATGTTTTGATTACAATACTGGGTTGGGTGAATATATTTTATATGACATACATTATTTTTAGTTAACTCGTAAATAGTAGCCTATAGCAAAGTGTGTTTAAATCATTTCTAACTTGTTAACAATTTCTGATGGTTAGCTTTTGCTACTATGTGGGTTTTAGCTTGCTTGAGCCTACTAACTGAGGAGTGTTAATTCACCTGTTTCCATTCACCTGTTTAAAACATAATTAACTACATCATCTCCAGCCCTCAACCAGTATTCTACAAGAGCACAGACACAAGGGACAACAGACACACCAGTCTCTACATTGCAGATGAGCTGAAGGCATTCATCAATGACCTTGGACCACAGAAGGTATTTGCGCTGGTGATAGACTGCTTGGTCTAAAGTGGAGGAGTCCTACCCTCACATCACACCCATTGGCTGTGCTGCTCATGCATTTAATCTGCTCCTCAAGGACATTATGGCACTTGAAATAATGGATACACTCTACAAGAGAGCCAAGGAAATAGTTAGGTATGTGAAGGGTCATCAAGTTAGAGCAGCAATCTACCTCACCAAGCAAAGTGAGAAGAATAAGAGCACCACATTGAAGCTGCCCAGCGACACCCATTGAGGTGGTGTTGTCATCATGTTTGACAGTCTCCTGGAGGGGAAGGAGTCTCTCCAAGAAATGGCAATATCACGGTCTGCCTATATGGACAGCCCCATCAAGAGGATCCTCCTGGATTATGTATTTTGGGAGAGAGTGATAAGCAGCCTGAAACTCCTGAAACCTATAGCAGTAGCCATTGCAAGGTTTGAGGGAGACAATGCTATCCTGTCTGATGTTCAGACTCGGCTTGCAGATGTAAGAGAAGAAATCCGTACTGCCCTGCCCACTTCACTGTTGCTCCATGCAGAGGAAACTGCAGTTCTGAAATACATCAAAAAGCGTGAAGACTTCTGTCTGAAGGCCATACACGCCGTAGCGTGCATGATGGACCCCAAGTATGCTGGCAAGAGCATCCTGTCTGGTGCAGAGATCAACAAGGCCTATGGTGCCATCACCACCATGTCTCGCCACCTTGGCCTGGATGAGGGCAAGGTTCTTGGCAGTCTGGCGAAGTACACTTCCAAGCAAGGGCTTTGGGATAGAGATGCAATATGGCAGTCGTGCCAACATATCTCATCAGCCACCTGGTGGAAGGGACTTTGTGGATCTGAGGCTCTTTCCCCTGTTGCCTCCATCATCCTCCAAATCACGACATCAGCCGCCTCAGAGCGCAACTGGTCCTTGTTTGGGAACACACACACCAAAGCATGCAATAGGCTGACCAATACAAGGGTTGAAAAATTGGTGGCCATGCGGGTAAATGTGAGGCTTTTTGAGCCTGACAACGAACCATCCTCAACTAGGTTGGAAAGTGACAGTGAAGATGAGGCCTCAGAGTCTGACGTTCAAGAGGTGGACATTGAGGAGGTCCAGGGAGAAGACATGGAAGCCTGAGAGGAAGACAACCAAAGTTTTTAGTTTCTGGACTATCATTTACAGATGTATGTTCGAAACATTTTGGGAGATGCGATGGATCATTGGGGATAATTCAATATTCCCTTTCTTTTGTTGTTCAGTGACATCATCCCATGTGAAGTGTCAACTCATTTAATTAAAATTCATAACAATTTTTTATTATTATTTCTATTGGAAGGATTTAATCCTTTGCAATTATGTCTACTTGTGATAAGGTAAAATGTTTATGTTTCTGTGTCTCCATATGATATGGTAAATAAATCCAATGCAAAAAACATCTACATTTAAATAGTATTAATATTAATTTGCATATATTTCTGTTAATTCCCATATATTCCCGTTAATTCCCATATATTCCCGTTAATTCCCATGGAATGTTTCCACCTCTGAATATTCCCCAAGATGTGCAACCCTAGTTCCAAATGGCACCCTATTCCTCAAAGCCCTATGGGCCTTGGTCAAAAGTAGTACACTATAAAGCCCTATGGGCCTTGATCAAAAGTAGAGCACTATAAAGCCCTATGGGTCTTGGTTAAAAGTAGTGCACTATAAAGCCCTATGGGTCTTGGTTAAAAGTAGTGCACTATAAAGCCCTATGGGCCTTGGTCAAAAGTAGTGCACTATAAAGCCCTATGGGCCTTGGTTAAAAGTAGTGCAATAGTATGAAGCGAATAGGGGTCCATTTGGGCGGCAGATAAAGTGCTTCCACAGTGGCAGGTCAAGGGGCCAGGGAAAGCCATCCCCATCATAGAGCTCTGACGTGCGTGCCGTGTGTTCCCTGGCTATCCATGCACTCCCTCCCCTGGCCATAACAAACACACAGAGCATTGGAAAAACACAGGGCTTCTCCTTTCATGGTGAGGCCATCACACGCACTCACTCACACACACACACATACGTCCAAGAAAAGCAAGATCATCTCTTTCCCACATGAACGGAGACAGAATCAGACGGACCTGCCTACGGTATTTGATGGTCTGGGTGTTTGTGTAAGACTTTGTGCGAGCGAACAGGAAAAACATGCACTTCTCCCAGCTGGCCTTTGAACATGATCCTGTCTGATTTGATATTGCTATGGGCGTGGGAGTGTTGGAGCAGTTGCATCATTTGAAACACATGGGCACAGTGATGAGAAAGAGGAGCTGGAGGCTGGCTCCTGACCACATACAGTAACAGCTGAGAGAAGAGGTCAACTTCTATGGTTTTGTTTTCAGATGAATGACTCACATGTCATCCCTACTGTACCATTAGTAGCATGACCAACAATTCCATGTATTCATATTCCATTCCAGCATTTCCACAACAAGCCTACTTTAAACGTTATATAAATTGACTGCCTATGTATCACTTCAACTGCAACTAGCTATTACAACAGTTATCTGTTGTGTCAACATAAAGGTCTGTTATTATCCCTAGTCAACACAATAACAAGATGAACTCATCTCTTGATCAAATATAAACTGTGCAGTTCTGAAGTTATCTGTTGTGCCATCTTAGATAGGTCTGTTATTCATTTTCTAGCATCTCAGTTTCAGATTAAATATGTATGTGCGGGATATGCATGGTATACAATAAACCATCTGTCATGCCATGTGTGTAGATGGCAGGGAAGTCAGGTGCAGGAGAATCAAACCTAGTATAATGGAGTAGTTAAATAACGTGAAACAAAAACTCCAAAACCAAAGTACATAATAAAATAAATGTGGGTACAAGAACCCGTCGCACACCAATCCATAAAACACGAACATAACAACAAACAATCTCTGACAAGGACATGAGGGGAAACAGAGGTTTAAATATACAACATAATAATGAATGGGATTGGAACCAGGTGTGTATGAAGACAAGACAAAACCAATGGAAATGAAACATGGATCAATGATGGCCAGAAGACCGTTGATCGCCAAGCACCGCCCGTACAAGGAGAGGCATCGACTTCAGCAGAAGTCGTGACACCGTCCAACGAAACAACAAAATTCTTACTTGCAGGTTCCTTATCAGCTAAGCAACAACAATAAGAAATAATAAAATATAACAATATGAACATAAAGTAAATGGCTCAGTAGAAAATAATACATATCTTAGCATAAGTATAATACAGGAAGGAACAATTTACTGTCCAGTATGTACATGTGTATTGGGGAAGGGGGGGTCAGGTGTATAAATTGAGCATTATAATAAGAGTCAGGTAGCAGCAGTTGTGATGTGTGTGTAGGCTGAATGTATGTGTGTGTGTGTGTGTGTGTGTGTGTGTGTGTGTGTGTGTGTGTGTGTGTGTGTGTGTGTGTGTGTGTGTGTGTGTGTGTGTGTGTGTGTGTGTGTGTGTGTGTGTGTGTGTGTGTGAGAGAGAGAGAGAGAAAGCGAGCGCTTGTGAGTGAGTGAGTGAGTGAGTGAGTGAGTGAGTGAGTGAGTGAGTGCATGTGTACTAAGGTGTGGAGGATCAGAGCAGCTGGTCAGTCCAGTTCAAGTGTTCAGCAGTCTGATGGCTTGAAGATAGAAACTGTCAATGAGCCTGTTGGTATCAGACTTCATGCTCCGATACGAACGGTAAGGGAGATAACAGCTCATGGCTGGGGTGTGTGGGGTCCTTGATGATGTTGCGGGCCTTCCTCAGGCACCCTTTCAAGTAGATGTCCTGGATGGGTGGGAGCACAGTTCAAGTTATGTACTGGGCCATCTTCACCACCCGCTGGAGGGCCTTGCGGTCATGGAAAGAGCAATTCCCATACCAGGACGTGATGAAACCGGTCAGGACGCTCTTGATGGTGCAGCGGTAGTATTTGGAGAGGACCCGGGGACGGCATTCCGAATTTCCTCAGACGCCTTAGGAAGTAGAGCTGCTGTTGCGCCCTCTTGACAAGAGTGGTGGTGTTGTGGTCCATGTCAAGTCTTCAGTGATGTGGAAGCAGAGGAAGTTAAAACTTGTGACTCTCTACTGCAGTTCCTTTGATGTGGATCGATGTGGATTTTGTTTTGCTGACGTTGAGGGCGAGGTAGATGTTTAAAAGATGAACTCGTCACTAACCATTCACAGTTTCTACTAACAGATGTTTGAAGTCATACTATTATAACAGACACATGTTAAGCAGATCATGACTTGTGGAATCATTGCCTAATCTAAAACCTCAGTCTGAGTGTCTGAAACACTGACGATGAGGGGCCTATAAACACCTAGCTGTAGGTACTGTAGGTAGCTAGAGTTTCCTTAAACCACTAGCGTGAGTGTGTTTGTGTGTGTACTGTACCAGTCCAGAGGCACGAAGGCTCCACTGAGCAGATGCTTCACGACTCTCTGTCTTGGGGGAAACATACTCTGATACACCAGGGGCCAGTAAAACTATGACAAACCATACCAGGAGCCCAAACTAGGTTTGTGTCCCAAATGGCACCCTATTCCCTATTTAGTGCACTAATTTTGACCAGTGCCTTTTGGGACAAACTCTAGGGCATGCCTGGTCAGCTTTAGAGGAAAATGTTCTGGCTGTGTTGTTACAACAATCCTGTCAAAAACAACCAGGAAATCCATAAATGATTGGCTTTGCTGTGTCAGACCAAGACTAGAGACTGCCAAGTAGATATGACCATCAAAGGCTGGCCTGTACACTTTCAAAGTACAATGTAGCTGTATACTTCTGTTATTACTATAGTTAGCTTCCATACGATGTTAATATATACTTCTGTTACGGCTGTAAAAAAACAACAACCAGGAAATCAATCGGAAAGTCTTGGCTCTACTGTGCTGTTGTGTTCATTCCCCTCCATACAGTAAGTTATAAACCCTTTATCCTCATCATCACCCCAGGCACAAAGGCACACTGCAAATAAAGTCAAATAATTACTTCATCATGGAGCTTCTGGGACTTGACTGATGACATAATCCTTGGATTGTCATGAAAGCCACAGCCGAGGTCTCAGGCTGCGGTTTCATCCAACAATTCTGCATCATTTCCTTCACTGTTTTCTTTGTAAACTATATACAGTTTTTCTCCTCAGTCCAGCCACTCTACAGTGAATGGCTTTAGCACAACTTTTTCCTTGGCTTTAGTCTCCTGTGATTGGAACGCATCAGATTTAACCAATGGCTGCTTGCAAACTCATATTCAGGAAATGAATGGGCCAATCATCAAAGCACTCAGACGATGCACCTAGAACTCAGGCCTCCCGAAGATACAGCCTATAGGCTTTAGCTCAGTGAGCTAGCATAGTCTTTTGGCATGCACTATCTTTCTATAAGAGAACACCAAATTATACAATGCGCTATCTATCTATCTATCTATCTATCTATCTATCTATCTATCTATCTATCTCTCTCTCTCTCTCTCTCTCTCTCTCTCTCTCTCTCTCTCTCTCTCTCTCTCTCTCTCTCTCTCTCTCTCTCTCTCTCTCTCTCTCTCTCTATCTATCTATCTATCTATCTATCTATCTATCGCTTTGAGCTTCACTGATATCAGACATACTTGGCATTCCTCTCCAGTGGGAGCTAATGACTGTCACTGTTACCTCAACTATTATTAAATTATTATCAATGAGGACCAGGAATGTGCCTTGGCCCTCCCCTCATAACTGACAACATGCTGCAGGGTTCTCTGACACAACACTGGCACCCAGGAGGGAAAACACCAACATTAGATTTTAACTGATGAATGGGTGGAGAGAGAGGGAAGAAGAGAGGAGAGAGCGAGAACAGAAGGGAAGAACGTCAGCGTACTGGTCTGCCAGACAGTGCTCCAAGACAATCCAGAAGGAGGATGACTTTGGAGCACCATGGGAACCAGCATACTAACAGATAGTGGCAGAGTCCAGAAGGGCACCTTATTCCCTATATCTAGTGCATTACTTTTGACCAGAGACCAATGGTCGGAGAATATTGGCTATAAGCCTACGAGAGGAGACCTATGGGCTCTGGTCAAAAGTAATGCACTATATAAGGAATAGGGTGCCATTTCGAGTGCAAACAACCTGTTTAGGGATATGGAACCCAATTGAGTTGAAATGAATGAATTAGACATTAGTGAAAGGATTGCGAGGAACACAGTGATTCACATCAAACCCTAATGGACAGAGCCCTGTTGACACTGTAATGAATATGACCTACTACAACCTTCTGACTGTCAGTATGTAGTAATCTACAGGACCAACAGTGAATTGTGACACAATGGCACAGCATTACACCCCAGCCAACAATAGAATTCAATGGATAAACCAATTTGAGAGGATTTTTTTGTAGAGAAAGGGGGAAGAAAAAATACCCAATGGCACCCTATTCCCTACATAGTGCACTAGCCTACTTTTGACCAGAACCCTATAAAGTGCACTATATAGGGAATAGGGTGCCATTTGGGAAGCACCCCAAGTACAGTGGAGAGACATCCTAGTGAATTATTTGACTGGTGGACAGAGTATTATTAAGCTAATTGGTTGAGATTGGTGTTGTGTTGTTTGTCTTTGACTGCATGGTGACGTTGCCAATGAAAATGTGCTCTAAGTTTAGACCATGACGGGTAGCCTACCACAGATTTGAATTCTAATCTAAAACATAATATTATTTCTCAATCATTTCAGAAAACCACAAATAATCGCTTTAAAGGTTTGATGTGTTTTTGTTATAATCATATTATTGTTGTGTGGTTGTGTGGTTGTATGACTCTGACTGCCTTTAGAATGTCTTAAATTATATTAACTGGCAAAGCAAGGAGAGCTAGACCTCAGAAATGTATATGTGTCATTCTTTGTTACATAATTAGTGTTTGCTTGGAAGGTTTTTCTAAAAGTTCAAACGGTTTAAATAGTATAGCCTACAGTTTAGGATCTCAGCTAGAGCTATTGATCCTACAGTCTGTGTTCTCTTTTCTTGCATACAGTGCAATATAACGTAGGGCCTATTGTTAAATGGCCTGTTGTTAAATAGCCTAAATATCCATCTTTTTTCTCTCCATTTTACATCCAATGCTTAAAGCTCCCCCCTTCAGGAGAGTTGGCAGCAGTAGCCTAGTGTTATACCGTCTGTAAGAAGTGATTGCCCCCACAGAGGGAAACAAAAGTTAGAGTTAGAACAGCAATGAGCAGAGAGGAGAGCATTCAGTCAGGGACAGATGGTTTGGGTTATAATGAGAATCGGTTTTCAGGCAGCCGTTCCACGGTCCTGCCTGCCTGTCGATAGAAGTTTCACTAGTCGGGATAATCATTAGACGATACATAATGTGTCAAGACCTAAACATCGCTGACAACTGTCCCGTCCATGGGTCCTGCTGACTTCTCAAATATACATCTATTTAAGCTTTTTTTTAAAACAGCACTGTTTGACAATAACTGTGATGACTGTATAACTAATCAGGGTCAAATACCCCAAATAAAGATGCAAAAAAAAAAACCTGGAGTAAATTATAGAAAACTTATAACATATTGTAAACACTTAAAAAAAGTTAACTTTTGCACTTTGGACCCGAAATAATAAAAACAATGTGTATGGGAAAAGAAGAGGAAAGAAGACAAACGAAGAGATTAATCTTTAAAAGCATCCAAGCTTTAAAATTGTCTCGTTAACTTAATGATTGACTGTGTGTGATGAGGTACATGATAATGTGCTAGCCTATTCTGCACATGACAACAACGCAACGATTTGCGCTCAAGTTTTAGCCTAATAAAACGTCCATGTAACTAGTGCAATGTATAACAACGTATAAACGTATCGCAACAATGTATCGCAACAATGTATAATCATTACCCCGTAGTCTTCAGCTAGCGAGGTGAGACAGACATTTGACAGTAGTAGAACACTGCAACGAGGACTTACATTCATCTGCTCCTTCTCTGCCACTGAGCGCATGCACGTCCGTTAGCAAATATCCCAACAATAACGGTCGCTTCTTTAAACAAATCCCTTGTGGAGTGAAAAAGGCAGAGTAAAAATCTAAACTAAAGTAAAAAAAACTCCTAAATTAAATCCATTTCCAAAAGACAAAGTGGTATCCTTTCTAAACGATCCTTTAGGATGGTGAATGCGTTTTCACTCCAGCAACCTCTTGTGATTTATTCTGTACCCTATTCCTTGTCAGGTGGCGAGGGATAGGCAATTCAAAATAACTTTTTCCGCGACCGTTTCCTTAGTATGGTTAAAATGTTGTAGTCAGGACGTTATCAACTTCTCGGCATCGGGACAGCATCCACACTAACAATTATTGCAGCGTCTTTTTGCAGAGCTGCTGCTGCCTCCCCTTGCGCGGAGTGAAACCCGAAACCTCTCTATGGCTATGGACAGCCCTCCTTCAGATTGTGCTAATTTATTAAACACGTGCAGAAGTGTAAGGTTATGTTGCTTGACAGCGCCGTGGTAGAGAGAAATGCCTCTGAGAGAGCAGAGGAGAGGAGAGGTGGACATTTCTGAACTCTGGTGCCACCAAGCTATGTAAAAGGGAAGTGCAAAACAATCTTCAGAATGTCTTTCAGTTCTAAATATCTCATACTCGATGAGTTGATTGGACTACTCTGAACCATCTGTATTCGGTAAATTACCTTTCATTTGCATGGTGAAGTAGGCTAAATGAAATGCTTCAGAATCACAATTATGTAATTGATTGGCAACATATTTTTTCTTATCATAACCATCGACAAATATCACACAAAATCACTGAAAAGGGGACATAATGTTTACTGTTAATTTTTTATTGTTTATTGTTTATTTCACTTTTGTATATTATCTACCTCACATGCTTTGGCAATGTTAACACATGTTTCCCATGCCAATAAAGCCCCTTGAATTTAATTTAATTGAATTGGAGCATGCCAAAATTCAGCTCCAGTTGACCTCCATGACAAGTTTGACATTGTTATGAGAACAGAAGGGTTTTCCCCTCTCAGACAATAAAAGGTGTGAAGGACATCACATGTAGAGCGCCCAGACAGACACAGCCCTGTTAGAAAAAGAGAGCAAGACTACTGGGTTGTGTCCCAAATGGCAACCTATTCTCCATATATTGGACTATGTTTGACCAAAGTCCTATTGGTCCTGGTCTAAAGTAGTGCACTACAAAGGGAATAGGGTGCTATTTGGGACGTAGCCCTGCTCTCATGTTTTGTCACCGAGCCCTGTTCTTCTCTCCATCTGGCAACTGCTTGGTTGAGAGGAGCATGTTACAGCTCCGGTCGTTCATGCATCCAAAATGGAACCCTATTCCCTATATACTGCACTACGTTTGACCAGGGCCTGTAGGGCTCTGGTCAACAGTAATGCACTATACAGAGAATAGGGTGCCATTTGGGACGCAGATTATATGTTATTGCTCTATGTTCCTGATTCAGTTTTCTCTCTGGAAGAGCCATTCTTTTATCCTCTACAGAGCCGGAGCCATGGCCTTGGATACCTTCCTGGTGCTATCAATCAGTAGAAACTCAACTTAAACCTATGTCGTTCTACATTCACAACCTGACAATCATAAGAGTATGGGCGAGTTCATTTTTCATTCACTTCCCTTACTGTGACAGCTGCTTGACATGTCTTGGCTGTTCAAATCCAGGTCTGAATAGTCACATAATATGAATCTGTTTTTATCTGTGTCCCAACTCCTCTAGCTGCCAATACTGTGAACATAGTCTTCAGTTATTTCCTACTATGGAGACACATCCATATATTCCCATTCATTTATGTGGCTCTATACATTCAAATGAAATGTTTTCTCACTATCTGGCCATCAGAAAACAGAAACTGAAGACCAATTTGCGCTTGGCCACATGTCAAGAACAACTAAAAGGCTTAAATAACTATTACAGCTGTCTTCCTGGTATGTCTGCAAATGGTAACTGTGTTTTGGCATGAGAGAGATCAAGAGGATATGTCTCAATGTGTTTACTAGATTGAGATACTATATGCTTTGGGGTATTAAAATAGAAAATGAAGTTATCCTGAAAAACACACTGCTCAGTTTATTTATATGAATGGCATTTGGAAGAGAGACAGAGCTGGCAACGACACACAAGCGCTCGCTTTCTCTCTCTCACACACACACACACACACACACACACACACACACACACACACACACACACACACACACACACACACACACACACACACACACACACACACACACACACACACACACACACACAGCAGTATAGTACATTGTCATGGGATGTTGGATCATAAAGAAAATTATTCGTTTTGGATGCGTCTTCTGCTAGACAGGACATGCAGGAGGAGTGTTTCCTCCTTCCGACTGGTTTTGTTGTAAATATATTTCAGTACATTTTTGTTAATACTCAAGTGGGAAAATAATAAACATTTCAGAATGAATCTGGCACAGATCATCTCTCACATTGAACTCTGTAATAACACAATAACATCCTTCTACATTTATCCTCATCAACGAAACGTTATATCACTCTTCACAGTCATTTACCTCCCTGTTCTAATAGACAAACCAATGGACTGGCTTTCAACCCAGATCCTCTGCATGCCTCAAGACTGTTAGCCCACTGAGCTAGGAAGTAGCTCTGGGAGGTTAACAAACACAAGTCTCCAGGTCTCAGGCAATGTTACTCATCATGCGAACGTAGTTTTTCAAACCACCTCTGTTACAAAATCATCGACACATTATCACATTTGCACCAGTTTACAACGTAACATCTACTTCCTTTGCATACTCTTCTTCTTTAGATAAATGGGGCGAGGGTCCTTCCTAGCTAGCTAGAGATAGGGCCATCGCTGTGAAGTCACATCATTGCGTTTGGACCTTAAACACACATACATCACTGCATATTTGTTCTATTACATTACCAGGATAATAAGCCCAGTATCCAGCCAAGTTATTTTATGTGCTTCTCCTCTCTAGTCTCTACCAACAACCTGTCAGAGCCTTGTGCTGATGGGACCTTTATTCAAAACAGACTCCTCAACCTGGAACCACTCATAACTGGGCTGCATGTTGTACCGCGTACTAAATGGCACCGTATTCCCTACATTGTGCACTACTTCTGACCGGAGTCCTATGGAGCTACCGCCATGGGCCCTGGTCAAAAGTTGTGCACTATATAGGGAATAGAGTACCATTTCGGACACAGGCTTAAAATACTAGCCTCCTCCTCACAGGATACCATTAGGGAGGACCATTGCATGCCTCAGTTAGAACTGGAGGTAACTAAGCTTGTGTAAAAGAGCAACAGCAGCAACAGATAAATCTCCGGTTGGATTTGTTGTTAGTTTGTAAGATGACAGCGATCTGATTGGAGACATCTATCAGGACATAGAGGAGAACAGATGTTTACAATGTAGCTGAATACTGGAGGGAAATAATGCAAACAAATAGGCTCAGCTCTCTGTCTGTCTGTCCTTTATCTCTGTCTGACTATTCTTTTTTTTTCTTTTTTTAACTAGGCAAGTCAGTTAAGAACAAATTCTTACTTACAATGAAGGCCTACCCCGGACAACACTGGGCCAATTGTAGACTGCCCTATGGGACTCCCAATCATGGCCAGGTGTGATGCAGCCTGGATTCAAACCAGGTACTGCAGTGATGCCTCTTGCACTGAGATGTCTGTCTGTCTGTCTCTGTCTGTCTGTCTGTCTGTTTGTCTGTCTGTCTGTCTGTCTGTTTGTCTGTTTGTCTGTCTGTCTGTCTGTCTGTCTGTCTGTCTGTCTGTCTGTCTGTCTGTCTGTCTGTCTGTCTGTCTGTCTGTCTGTCTGTCTGTCTGTCTTTCTAACTTCTCTCTTTCTAACTTCTCTCTCTTGCTCTCTCTCTCTGCCTCTCTCATCTCTCCTCATTTCTCTCTCTTTCCTTTCTATTTTTTTCTCTCTCTCCATCTCCCTCCCTCTCTCTACCCCCTCTTTCTCTCTCCTCTCTGCTGTCCTGTCAAATCATTCAACAGCATGTTTTCCCAGTGACACTGTAAATACCTTGAGACCTGACTAATTCCAAAACAAATATCATCAACAGCATTTATTCAAAGGTACTGACAACCTTCCATACAGTACACCTGCTACAATGACCATATTTTCATTACATTAGGGGAAATATAGAATATATTTATTGTACTAACATGCTCCCCAGGTTGCAATAGTGAATATTTTGGCTCTGCCTCTCTAAAACTATACTGCGTCCCAAATGGTGCCATATTAGTGCACTATGGGTAGGTAAAAAGTGCCACTTGGGACGCATACTATCATGTATAAACATAGGACAGTCAGTGCTGTTGCAGTTGCATCCTCATCTCTTTGCTGCTGATGGGTTCTCCATCTTTCATAACAACTCATGTTTTAAATGATGCCCCTGTCACACGGCACCTCCTATAAGATAAATATTCTGTTCCAATTTCATACACAGCGGCGGCTCCTTAGTGGTCGACGGTTGCTGGGCCACCGGAGTGGAAGCCTCATCCTGATCAGGCAGTAATGTATTGGAGCAGTGGGCTGTGTGAAGCATCACTGAGGATCACACACACATGCATGCACACGCACACACACACACACACACACACACACACACACACACACACACACACACACACACACACACACACACACACACATGCACTGTGGAAGGAAGATCAAGGTGCTATAATGTAATAGAGTAGAGATCTGCTTTTCAACTTTGTAGTGCGTTGTCGTCCACATCACGGGGCTGTGGTCGGGGTAATGACGGTGTGATGGCTATTTCTGTGACATCTGACCGGGGATTAGACAGCAGGCCACAGAGCCTGGTTCCTATGGAGCAGCTGGAAGTACCAGAGGGAAATAATAAACACGGCTAGCCTAACCAGCCTCATCAGGAGACAAAACTAAGACTGCAGTCTGAAACCAACAAACCTGGTGGCACTGAAACTTATTTTGGTAAACGGCTGAGGGATGCAGAAATGTAAGAAATGTAACCCCTCTCAATTTTCTAGACAGTGCTATGGATGCTAGGACTGACAGTCATCAGATCAAAATGATTGTCTTAAGCATGTTTTACAGTTTTTTTCGATTGCTAAACGACAGTGGGCACAACTGGAGTCACTTGTGCAAAACTCTATCTACAGTCTGCACTACCAACAGTCACCTGAGCTAAACAGTTCACATCACCTGCAAAACTCATTCCAAGCAACACAACTCTTAACACATGGCTCAAAACACGCTCAGTGTAGCCAAACACTATGCACAACCCTCACTGAGATAACACACACTGTCACTCAGAACACACTGAGAGTAAAAACACTAGCATCAAACACCAATACAGAAAATATAAACTTTTCATCTTTACAGTTTGAACAATTTCAGTGACTTCATACAAAGTAATATTTTCTTCAAAGAAAAGAGTGACATTCTTTCACATGATTTATTAACATTTTTAGAACATAACAATTATTTAAGGTACATGAAAATTAGCAGTTTGCTTCAATAGTCTGTAGTAATTTACGAAATTAAAGTAATGAGAAAAAAAAGGTAGAAACTAAAAGTACATACTGTAATTCAAACAAATAATTGAGGGGCTAATCCTGCCTCTCTCTAGCATCAGGCCACAGGTTTTCTTCAACATCACATCTAATGTTTTCTCTTGCCATGCACCTGGGGAAGAACCTTCTGGAGTGCCTTATCCATCCCTGGCAGTCCTCTGGACTCGTGTCCTCACATCCGGCACGCATGGCTGCCAAAAGAGACATTTGGTCATGTGGGTGGTGACCAAACACTTTCCACCTCCAGGCAGAGAAAAACTCCTCTATTGGGTTGAGGAAGGGTGAATATGCAGGCAGGTACAAAACCATACATCTGTGATGTGCTGCAAACCAATCTGTGACAGCCACAGAGTGGTGAAAAGCAACGTTATCGCAAACTATGACAAAAACTTGGGGGTTTCTTACTGGCTCCCCCTGTTCTGCTGGCACTAGCTGAGCATAGAGCTGTTCTAGGAAAGCTATAAGCCTTTCTGTGTTGTATGGGCCAATGAGTGGTGTGTTGAGAAGCAAACCATCATTGGCTATTGCAGCACACATGGTGATGTTTCCCCCCCTTTGGCCTGGAACCTCCACAGTGGCCCTTTGACCTATAACATTCCTTCCTCTGCGCCGTGTTTTGGCAAGGTTAAATCCAGCTTCATCGATAAATACAAATGAATGTGGTCTTTCCAGTGCTTCCACCTCCATTACTCTCTGAAAAACAGTAAGTGCACAGTTTTACTGTAGAAATGCTAGTGTTTTTTTTTACTGTAAATATTTTGTATAGCTGTGTACGTAACCTCAGACGTCTTACCTGGACATATTGGTATCTTTGCTCTTTTACCCGTTCACTGTTTCTCTCGAACGGTACAGCGTATAACTGTTTCATTGTAACTTGGTGTTTCTTTAGGACTCAAGCAATAGTTGTTGTGCTGACAGAATTAACATTTTCAAATATATCATTATCAGCCAGCACTCTATCTTGAATCTCCCGCAGTTTTATTGCATTGTTGACAACAACCATGTCAACAATAGCATTTTCCTGCGCATCTGAAAATATTTTTCCTCTTCCCCCTGTTGGGGGCAGCCTTTGGGTCCTGTTGTAAAAATATATTTTACAGTCAAACTTACTGTAATATATATCTGTGTAAATATTCTATAATTGCAATACAAAATAGATTCCTGTAATGTTTTCATTTACTGTAAGGATGTAACTCTCACCTGTTTGCATGATGGAAAATTCGCATTACAGATGCCACTGTGGATCTTTGCAGATTGGGTTACACCCTCAACCCTGCCTCTTTCAATGAGAGACCATGGTTCACGACATGGTCTATAAGTGTAGCCCTTATTTCATCTGAAATAACAGCTCTTTGTCTTCTTTGTCTTCCTCCACGCATCCGCCCTCTCCCTGCCACCCTTCTCCCTCCACGAACCCATCTTCCTTGTTCCATTTCCAAAATGAGTCTTTCTGAGCTCTACCTATATATACTGTAATATGTGTGTGTGTTCACTAACAAGTCTAAAACAAGACACCTGCTTAGCCTTTCAGCTGAAATTGCAATCAGCAGTGTTTGAAAGGTACAAGGCTGAAACCTATTCCGTTTTGAATGTGTGGTTCACAGTTTTGACAGCAGTGTGTTAGCATTTGAACAAAGTGCTGTAAATCCACAGTGTTGTGCAGGTTGTGGTTAAAGTCATGGGATAAGTGTGTAGAGTTTTGAAAACTGTGTTCAAGCAATGAAAAACAAACTAGAGTTTGGTCCACATGAACTGCTGCTGTGCAGACTGTAGTTAGAGCTTTGCACATGTGACTCCAGTTGTGTCCACTGTCGTTTAGCAATCGAAAAAAACTGTAAAGCTGTACAGTGTTTGTTTACAATTGCAAAATAAGCTTTTATTTTGAGCTCTGATGGGGTAAAACAGTTGAACGAAGCTCATGAGGCATGTATAGTTTAGCCGATATTCTTCAACAATCAACCTCTACATATCGTTCATTTTGTCACGCCATGACCTTAGTTATCTTTGTTTTCTTTATTATTTTGGTCAGGTCAGGGTGTGATGAGGGTGGTATGTGTGTTTTTGTCTTGTCTAGGGTTTTTTGTATATCTATGGGGTTTTGATATGTCTAGGTATACTGTATGTAGGTCTATGGTGGCCTGAATTGGTTCCCAATCAGAGACAGCTGTTTATCATTGTCTCTGATTGGGGATCCTATTTAGGTTGATATTTTACATTTAAGTTTTTGTGGGTTATTGTCTATGTGTAGTTGCATGTCAGCACTCGGTTTATCATAGCTCCACATTTGTGTTGTTGTTTTGTTTGTTTAAGTGTTCTTCGTTTATTAAAGAAGAATGTATTCATATCACGCTGCGCTTTGGTCTCCTCATTACGACCGTGACAGAATAACCCACCAAACCAGGAACAAGCAGCGTGAAGAAGAGGAACAGAGCTCAATGGGGAAATGGACCTGGGAGGAGATATTAGATGGAGCAGGACCCTGGACACAGCCGGGAGAGTATTGCCATCCTAAGGAGGAGTTAGAGGCAGCGAAAGCAGAACGGTGATACTACGAGGAGAAATACAGGAGAATAGAGGAACAGCGACGATATGAAGGTACACGGCTAGCACGGAAGCCCGAGAGTACAGTACCCAGTCCCGAGCGTCCGGCGACAGTACCCAGTCCAGAGCGTCCGGAGACAGTACCCAGTCCAGAGTGTCCGGAGACAGTACCCAGTCCAGAGCGTCCGGCTACAGTACCCAGTCCAGAGCGTCCGGAGACAGTACCCAGTTCAGAGTGTCCGGAGACAGTACCCAGTCCAGAGCGTCCGGCTACAGTACCCAGTCCAGAGCGTCCGGAGACAGTACCCAGTCCAGAGTGTCCGGAGACAGTACCCAGTCCAGAGCGTCCGGCTACAGTACCCAGTCCAGAGCGTCCGGAGACAGTACCCAGTTCAGAGTGTCCGGAGACAGTACCCAGTCCAGAGCGTCCGGAGACAGTACCCAGTCCAGAGCGTCCGGCTACAGTACCCAGTCCAGAGCGTCCGGCTACAGTACCCAGTCCAGAGCGTCCAGCAACAGTACCCAGTCCAGAGCGTCCGGCGACAGTACCCAGTCCAGAGCGTCCGGCGACAGTACCCAGTCCAGAGCGTCTGGCGACAGTACCCAGTCCAGAGCGTCCGGCTACAGTACCCAGTCCAGAGCGTCCGGCTACAGTACCCAGTCCAGAGTGTCTGGCGACAGTACCCAGTCCCGAGCGTCTGGCGACAGTACCCAGTCCAGAGCGTCTGGCGACAGTACCCAGTCCAGAGCGTCCGGCTACAGTACCCAGTCCAGAGCGTCCGGCTACAGTACCCAGTCCAGAGTGTCTGGCGACAGTACCCAGTCCCGAGCGTCTGGCGACAGTACCCAGTCCCGAGCGTCTGGCGACAGTACCCAGTCCCGAGCGTCCGGCGACAGTCCACAGTCCGGAACCTCCAACGATGGGCCACAGTCCAGGGCCTCCAACGACGGTCCCCAGCCCAGAACATCCGCCGATGATCCACGAAATGAGGGTCCCCAGCCCGGGGCCTACGGCGAGGATCGTTAGTCCAGAGCCTCCGACGATGATCCAGGGGTCAGTGCTACAAGAGCGGACTCGGGGTAAAGAAGGGGGGCGGCGTCCAGAACCAGAGCCGCCACCGTGGTTAGATACCCACCCAGACCCTCCCATATAGGTTTAGGTTTGGGGCCGGGAGTCCGCACCTTTGGGGGAGGTACATTTAAAAGTTAAAAAAAATGGATGTACTAATTGCAAACTGTAGCTTTAATAAGTGTATGACAGGTTGCTTGGTAGAGAGAATCATAAAAGTGCGGAAATAGCATGGAGCAGACCAGCCCTGATTTCAGACTGGGCAGTAAAACGAGATGGGGGCTACTTTCCAAATGGTATCGTATTCCCTTTATAGTGAAAAGGGGGCCATTTGGGAGGCAACTGGAGTCTGTCTTGTGTACATATCACTGTCCTCATAACAAACCCACAAACAGAGTGTTGCTTTGAGTCATCTCATATTTATATTTGAGAGGGGTATGAGCAGATAATAGAACAAAGGATTGTTGTGATCATCATCACATATTGGAAACCTGCGCTTGGCAGAACTATACAGAGACATGCAGCCTTTCTCTGTCAATTGGGTTTACTGTGAAACAGAGCAGGCACTGTTGGAGCGGTGTATCTAGCAATGCCTGTGTCCCAAATGGCACCTTATTCCCTATTTGGTGCACTACTCTTGACCAGGGCCCAAAGTAGTGTGTTATATAGGTATTAGGATGCCAGTTGGGACACCACAACCAGTGCTCACAGTACACAATGGAATATATTAAATTGTGTTCAGTAGGACAAAAATCTAAATACAAACATTTTATGAAAATGAACTGGCTAACAAATACTGACTGTATTAGAGCAAACCTTGCGTGAAAAGACCCAATTATAATGTATTTTTAAATCTGTTTGTTGTTGGGTTGTTTGACATTATATCCTGCTATATATAAACAATTCTGTGTTTTGGGGTAGTACCAAACATGACTATAAAACAGGTCTAGCAAACAGCAGTTTTCAGCACATTCCAGATTTAGAAACATTTTCAGTGACTGCGTCCCACAATGCACCCTATTCCCTATGTAGTGCACTACTTTTGACCAAAGCCAAGGAATCAACGGTAGTGCGCAAAATAGGGAATAGGGTGTCATTTGGGACGTTTGGATTCGGGTCTACATGAACATAACACATGGCACTCTCTGGTTCTCCATCAAAACTACAACCAGAGAAGGTTGTTGACTATCTCTGTTATAACCCCCATACACCTGGCTGTACACAAACGGACACATATTTACACAATCCACAAACAATCCACAAACATGACTCCATGTTTCCTGTGGTTAACTATAGCAAGTTCATTGGTCCATAGAGTTGGTGGGTCAGCCAGTCTATCCATGTTGGGGATTTGTTTCTCATTGTTTCTCAGGTTCATTAAACTGGCCTATAAACACTATGGCTGCACATGCACACACACTAGTCAGAACACACTCATAAACCCACCGCTTTCAGTGGCTGTGTCCCAAATGGGACTCCATTCTGTATATATGTAGTGCACTACTTTTGGCCAGGACTCATAGGGTGCCACTTGGAACACAGACACTGAAAGCTGTGGGTTTATGAGTGTGTTCTGATTAGTCGCCCCTCTCATCTCCTCCAGTCCAGTGACTAGCTACAGCACTATATTACGGTGAGAAGTTGAGAAGTCCCAGTCCAGGTTTGGAGAGTTTAGTTCCTGATCCCACTGATGTTGAGGGCCCCCGTCCTCTCTATTGGGGTACCGTGGTGTGTGTGTGGGATTTTGTTTGACGAAACATGAAGCAGAAGCAGGGAGTGGACGGTTGGTTCCCCCTAGAATACTGTTGGTTATGAGGTAACCTGAGCCTGGGTCTGTTATTGTTCTCTTAATAGCTGTGAGAACCATGTGTGTTCTGTGTCTCAAATAACACTATATTCACTAGGTAAAAGTAGTGTACTAGGGTGACATACTGCTGTGTGTGTGTGTGTGTGTGTGTGTGTGTGTGTGTGTGTGTGTGTGTGTGTGTGTGTGTGTGTGTGTGTGTGTGTGTGTGTGTGTGTGTGTGCATGTGGTTGCGTGTGTGTGTGCATGTGGTTGCGTGTGTGTGTGGGTGCGTGCCTGCGTGCCTGCATGTGTGTGTGCATGTGTGCCTGCTTGCTTGCTTTGCGTATGTGTGTGTAGGGTTTGAGAGTGGGGTAATAGGGGAAAGGAGGGCACAGACAGAAACAGAGTTCACAGGTGGTTTCCATTAGGCTGTGTATCATTCCTGTCTCTCCATCATCTTCTGGTTCATCATCTTCAGGAAGAAGTTTTTAAAGAGTCTCTGTTTAGGGTTTCTGGATCCTAACTCTGGAAAATACAACAATAAATCTCATTTTTTGTGAACAGAATGCTACTAAACTCATGCTGAAAGGTTGGAGACTGAGGATGTATAGCACTGAGGAGCGTGCTATACATACAAACTCTGTGCAAACAGTAAAACAATGTAGCACCTCAACTCCACCCACTCAAAACACCCATCACTTTAAGAACAAACAAATACTTGGAGGATTTCTTTAGAGACGACGACACCAATTGGTTTTGTTTGGCTATTTTTGAGAAGTCTGATCTCTTACTAACAGTGGCCTCAAGTCTATTCTTCTTCTTCTTCTCCTTTAGAGCTAGAGGCCCTCCTCCTACCCTGAAGAGTGGTTAACCTCAGAGAGGATAAAAAGACAGACAAGCATCATCATATGAGTCATAGGTTAAGTCCAAAATAGTACCTTATCAAAAGTATATATCTATATATACTATATAGGGAACAGGGTTCAGGGTGCCATTTGGGACGCATCCATAATGTTTGTCTGAGTCTGCCCTAAACTAAATATGTCTCTTCAGCCCACTGTAGCAGAGGAGGACAAATGATGTCTGTCTCTCCTTTCTGTCTGTCTGTCTCTCCTTTCTGTCTGTCTGTCTGTCTGTCTGTCTGTCTGTCTGTCTGTCTGTCTGTCTGTCTGTCTGTCTGTCTGTCTGTCTGTCTGTATGTCTGTCTGTCTGTCTGTCTCTCTCTCTCTCTGTCTGTCTGTCTGTCTGTCTGTCTGTCTCTTCTTTCTACCGTGGTTCACAGCGACACACCCTCTTTGGGGCCACAGCTCTGTGATGTCAGCTATCCAACTAACTTCATTGCTTGTATTATCTGCTATTATGGGATGGAGAAAAAAGGGAGATTATTGGTTCCTCGCAGTGAGCCAAGTCACGGTTGACTTACAGTTAGGGAGATATGGTGATCACACACACACACACACACACACACACACACACACACACACACACAAAGAGTATAGACTGCAGTATCAAAATACATGCATCAAACACCCTCTCCCTGTTTATACAAGACATAAAGTGCTATATAAGTAAACACTGTGTCAGCTGCTGTGTTCTGCCCTTTATTCTGCTTCCCTCCGGACATACAGTGTTCCCCATTTCCCCTCGCAAAGTTTGATCTTCATCCTACTCCCTCATTTACCTGTTAATGATAGTGTGTGCAATGTGTTGAATTCCTTCTCTGGATCTATCAGTGACACCTACCACCATACAATGCAATGTATTGGCTATGTACTACTGGACCATGCTATTATTCTCAGAAACTATTAGAAGTTAACTTACAATGACAAAAAACAAGCTCTATCTCCTGTCCTTGTTTTGTACCTCTGTCTATGTCTCTTCCCCAGGTAGTGTCCTGATGGTGTCTGCGACCCTGGGCTGCTACCATCCGTATGGAAATTGCCTTGGGTCTTTGTGCCAACCCCCTACTCCCCATCCCCCAAACACACACCCTCCTCCAGTCTTCCAAAATGGCACCGCATTCCCTATATAGTGCACATCATTTTGACCAATGCCTATATTCCTAATAGTGCACTACTTTTGACAATAGCCCTTTGGGTACTATTTTATTTTTATTTTATTTTATTTATTTTTTATTTTACCTTTATTTAACCAGGTAGGCTAGTTGAGAACAAGTTCTCATTTGCAACTGCGACCTGGCCAAGATAAGGCATAGCAGTGTGAACAGACAACACAGAGTTACACATGGAGTAAACAATTAACAAGTCAATAACACAGTAGAAAAAAGGGGAGTCTATATATACATTGTGTGCAAAAGGCATGAGAAGGTAGGCAAATAATTACAATTATGCAGATTAACACTGGAGTGATAAATGATCAGATGGTTATGTACAGGTAGAGATATTGGTGTGCAAAAGAGCAGAAAAATAAATAAATAAAAACAGTATGGGGATGAGGTAGGTGAAAATGGGTGGGCTATTTACCAATAGACTATGTACTGTGTACTATAGACTATGTACTACTTAAATGTAGTAGACTATTTAGGGAATAGGGTGCCATTTGGGATGAAACCTTCATCTGTAGTGAGCACATCCATCTGTCTGCTGAGGTCTGATTCTTCACACTCAGTCAGCACCCTCCCTTTGGCAGCAGCAGCACGGACTGGCAGAGCCGCTACACTATCCATCCGTACAGTACGAACCTCGCCAAGGATGAGGATATCTAACTACTGTATCAGTGGGAACTGGGAAACAATTTCTCTCATCCAGGGAAGCGGCTATAATGTGATGCACCTAGAGGCAGACAGACTGGCTGTGGGGTGTTTTAGATGCAGAAAACAGACAGTCAGTCATTCAGGCCACCAGGATCAATTCCAACCAGGCTCCTCCAACTTGTCCAGTTAAATCAAACTCTTAGTAAAATGATAACCTGGTCCCAGATCTGTTTGTGCTCTTGCCAACTCCATTGCTGTCATTGTCAATCCATGTTTGGCATAACAATGAGTGACAGGGAGTTTCATGATTAAATTTGCCTTCAGGCTAGTCAAATGCTTTTAGTCTTTGATTTAAGCTTTGGTGGTAATTTATCAACCATTAATCAAATATCCATATATGCTGACACTAATGTTCCAGGGACTTTGTTCTGAGTCTGAGTACGATTCTGATGCAGATCCCTTTAATTATCCTCCTGGAATGTATTCTGTTGTCTAGCAGTAGAATGAAGCCCCCTTTCACAGACGGGCTCAGGAATTCCCTAGCAAAACAATCCAATTGTTCAAGTAAATATTTCTTTGCCAGGGACCAAAACAGAGAGAACAGAGAGAAAACGATGGCGCTAATCTCATTACTTTGAAAAGTTGTCGCTTCACAGAGTCTGGAAAGTTCTGATTCTCCTCAGTCCTTCAGCAATCACAAAGTCATGACAACAGGAGATGGCATGGTAATGGTAATGAACTCCCATTATTTGGCCTATGATGTCATTTCTGCGTCCCAAATGGCACCCTATTCCCTACATAGTGCACTATGTATAGGAATAGGAAACTTCAGATGCACCTTTGTTTGGACCCATGCTTTAATCTTTAGAGACAGACAGACAGACAGACAGACAGACAGACAGACAGACAGACAGACAGACAGACAGACAGACAGACAGACAGACAGACAGACAGACAGACAGACAGACAGACAGACAGACAGACAGACAGACAGACCTACATAACCTACAATCATTCAGACAAGGGGATCTCCAGACAATATTGCGCTCACTACCATCCCACATTCAGGCCACAGAAGTGGTGCTCAGCTAGTGTTTGGGATATATGTTCATGTGCATTGTGCTGAGGGAAGAAGAGGATAACGCTATGTGAAGAAGAGGATGCTCTGCAACAATAAGCATGCATCCATGGAAACTCTATTTCACCAGCAGCAGGGCTGTAACCAGGGTCTGAGCTTTAGTGAGGTCAAATCAAATCAAATCAAATCAAATTTTATTTGTCACATACACATGGTTAGCAGATGTTAATGCGAGTGTAGCGAAATGCTTGTGCTTCTAGTTCCGGCAATGCAGTAATAACAAGTAATCTAACTAACAATTCCAAAACTACTGTCTTGTACACAGTGTAAGGGGATAAAGAATATGTACATAAGGATATATGAATGAGTGATGGTACAGAGCAGCATAGGCAAGATACAGTAGATGGTATCGAGTACAGTATATACATATGAGATGAGTATGTAAACAAAGTGGCATAGTTAAAGTGGCTAGTGATACATGTATTACATAAGAATACAGTCGATGATATAGAGTACAGTATATACGTATGCATATGAGATTAATAATGTAGGGTAAGTAACATTATATAAGGTAGCATTGTTTAAAGTGGCTAGTGATATATTTACATCATTTCCCATCAATTCCCATTATTAAAGTGGCTGGAGTTGAGTCAGTGTCAGTGTGTTGGCAGCAGCCACTCAATGTTAGTGGTGGCTGTTTAACAGTCTGATGGCCTAGAGATAGAAGCTGTTTTTCAGTCTCTCGGTCCCAGCTTTGATGCACCTGTACTGACCTCGCCTTCTGGATGATAGCGGGGTGAACAGGCAGTGGCTCGGGTGGTTGATGTCCTTGATGATCTTTATGGCCTTCCTGTGACATCGGGTGGTGTAGGTGTCCTGGAGGGCAGGTAGTTTGCCCCCGGTGATGCGTTGTGCAGACCTCACTACCCTCTGGAGAGCCTTACGGTTGAGGGCGGAGCAGTTGCCGTACCAGGCGGTGATACAGCCGCTACAGGATGCTCTCGATTGTGCATCTGTAGAAGTTTGTGAGTGCTTTTGGTGACAAGCCGAATTTCTTCAGCCTCCTGAGGTTGAAGAGGCGCTGCTGCGCCTTCTTCACAATGCTGTCTGTGTGAGTGGACCAATTCAGTTTGTCTGTGATGTGTATGCCGAGGAACTTAAAACTTGCTACCCTCTCCACTACTGTTCCATCGATGTGGATAGGGGGGTGTTCCCTCTGCTGTTTCCTGAAGTCCACAATCATCTCCTTAGTTTTGTTGACGTTGAGTGTGAGGTTATTTTCCTGACACCACACTCCGAGGGCCCTCACCTCCTCCCTGTAGGCCGTCTCGTCGTTGTTGGTAATCAAGCCTACCACTGTTGTGTCGTCCGCAAACTTGATGCGTGCGTGGCCACGCAGTCATGGGTGAACAGGGAGTACAGGAGAGGGCTCAGAACGCACCCTTGTGGGGCCCCAGTGTTGAGGATCAGCGGGGAGGAGATGTTGTTGCCTACCCTCACCACCTGGGGGCGGCCCGTCAGGAAGTCCAGTACCCAGTTGCACAGGGCGGGGTCGAGACCCAGGGTCTCGAGCTTGATGACGAGCTTGGAGGGTACTATGGTGTTGAATGCCGAGCTGTAGTCGATGAACAGCATTCTCACATAGGTATTCCTCTTGTCCAGATGGGTTAGGGCAGTGTGCAGTGTGGTTGAGATTGCATTGTCTGTGGACCTATTTGGGCGGTAAGCAAATTGGAGTGGGTCTAGGGTGTCAGGTAGGGTGGAGGTGATATGGTCCTTGACTAGTCTCTCAAAGCACTTCATGATGACGGAAGTGAGTGCTACGGGGCGGTAGTCGTTTAGCTCAGTTACCTTAGCTTTCTTGGGAACAGGAACAATGGTGGCCCTCTTGAAGCATGTGGGAACAGCAGACTGGTATAGGGATTGATTGAATATGTCCGTAAACACACCGGCCAGCTGGTCTGCGCATGCTCTGAGGGCGCGGCTGGGGATGCCGTCTGGGCCTGCAGCCTTGCGAGGGTTAACACGTTTAAGTGTCTTACTCACCTCGGCTGCAGTGAAGGAGAGACTGCATGTTTTCGTTGCAGGCCGTGTCAGTGGCACTGTATTGTCCTCAAAGCGGGCAAAAAAGTTATTTAGTCTGCCTGGGAGCAGGACATCCTGGTCCGTGACTGGGCTGGATTTCTTCCTGTAGTCCGTGATTGACTGTAGACCCTGCCACAAGCCTCTTGTGTCTGAGCCGTTGAATTGAGATTCTACTTTGTCTCTGTACTGACGCTTAGCTTGTTTGATAGCCTTGCGGAGGGAATAGCTGCACTGTTTGTATTCGGTCATGTTACCAGACACCTTGCCCTGATTAAAAGCAGTGGTTCGCGCTTTCAGTTTCACACGAATGCTGCCATCAATCCACGGTTTCTGGTTAGGGAATGTTTTAATCGTTGCTATGGGAACGACATCTTCAACGCACGTTCTAATGAACTCGCACACCGAATCAGCGTATTCGTCAATGTTGTTGTCTGACGCAATTGGTCCGGACAGACCAAAGATATTTGAAGCCCAGCCATTATCACTTTGGTTGCTGTAGCTTCATTCACCTCAGTCGAACTACGAACACATAGCTTATTAGCTATACAATTAGCTGCTTCACATTAACTCACATTAACTCAGCACCAAGATTAAAAACTATGATTTAATACATACAGAGTGATCTGTTAGCAGAAATTTATGTTATTAACAAAAAGTAAACAAATGAGTTTCAATTCCACACTTTTTGCTATTGGGTAGGGAGACATTTTTGCAGTTATAAAGCTAATTTCCTGCAATTCTACACATTTTTCCATGTCTTATGCCATGTTAATATGATATCTGAGTGAGAATGACTAACAAAAACATTGGGGCCCTCCTGGAGGTCAGGGCCCCTGGGCACCATAATTAGGCCTACTACAAGTTTAGATAGCTGGCTAGACTAACTAGACTAATTTATACAAAAAAAAATTGTTTTTAACTGACATGGGCTAATTGAGTGACTGTCAGTGAGTGACATATTACAAGAGGAAAACTTCTGATGCATAACAAAGTTTCGAAATTGCACCTTGTGTATTCTACTACTCTAACTCTCAACAGTAACTTGAGACCAGGACTGAGTTAAAAAATACATATATATATTATTATTTGAAAAATTATAGAGGTCCGGACCTCGGTCTCCTCTTATGTAGTTACAGACCTGACCAGCAGTGAAGTGGAGTGATGAGGTCATAGCTGTGATGGTTGTGGTTGGCTGATGTAGAGTTGTTTTTGGTGTGTGTCCTAAATGGTAAAATTGTATTTGTCACATGCCCCAAATACAACAAGCTCTTAACCAACAGTGCATTTCAACAAATAGAGTTACGAAAAGACGTACTAAATAAATTAAAGTCCAAATAAAAGTAACACAGTAGAATTATATAACAATAACGAGGCTATGTACAGGGGGGCCGGTACCGAGTAAATGTGCGGGGGTACAGGTTAGTCAAGGTCATTTGTACATGTAGGTAGAGGTAAAGTGACTATGCATAGATGATAAACAGCGAGTAGCAGCAGTGTAAAAACAAATGGTGGGGGTCAATGTATATAGTCCGGGTGGCCATTTGATTAATTGTTCAGCACTCTTATAGATTGGGGGTAGAAGCTGTTAATTAAGGAGCCTTTCTCCCTGTACCAACACTGAATATTATATCCTTTTAGTTATAATGGGCACGCTACTGGACAGATCATCCTATCTAAAGCACTCAGGATCATCTGCTGGACTAGGGCCCAGAGTTTTTCCTGCCCAGGATATTCGTAGTCAGGGAAAACACTGGGCCCTTAGCATTAGTGATGTGCAGTTCACAAATGATTTGTTCTTTTTGAACGACTCTTTTGACTGACTCGAGAGTCATGATTTGTTGATTTGTTCTTTCGAGTGACTCATTCGTCGTTAATTTGACCTGCTGACTCATTCATTTTAGTAGTTGGTTTGATATACGCTCCGCCGGCTCAGTGGCTTCAGAGACGTGCTCCGACCAACAGCTGTCTATCATGTGTGTGCAGGAAAATGTATCATGCAGCGCAGATCTGAACGCATGTTGAGAACTGATAATTGATCGCACGGTGCAATAATTAATGCAATGAACTATTAATGAATGTTATGACGGACACAGCTTTGTAGAACCAAAACATACAAGCTTACACTTTTGGATTACACGATCTGGATAGTCCATCTGTAGATGCTCTACAGCAGGGGTGTCAAAGTCAAATGGACGGAGGGCCAAATAAAAAAATCAGCTACAAGACGAGGGCCGGACTGTTCGAATGTTCATTGAAAAATTTTTAAATGACGCATATAGTCTAGTGAACCTAATTGAACCTACTGAAAACCTAACAAATATATTACAATATGATCAGATAAATAAAGCAATATTTTCTTATGGCTCTGTCAGTAATCTTTAATTTTCAACAGACACAAAAGACAAATTTCCTTTATATAAATATCCCCATAACATGAACATTAAATGAAAGAAACCGGTATTCAAGGCACCATCAGTAGACTATATTTTCTATTTTAGCAAAAGTGGGCTAAATTTACTTCAAAGAAAAAACAATAATAGCAATTTTCTATCATCCACTCAACTGAAATATTTTTAAAATATAATTGGATTGAAATACAAAAAAATAAAGTGCAAAAATCTATTAATCAAAAACAACACTTTGTTTAAGGAGAAGTAACATGCAGTGAAAACAAATATTAAATTTTAACTTTTAAACTTGAACTGAGTAAAAACTCTAAATATGTGATTGCACAGTAATGTTCACTTGTTTGAGGTTGAGGGTGATACTTGGTGGTGTCCCATCTTTTCCACAAGTTCATCAATGTTCGGGGTAAGGCTCTGAGCTGAAGAAATCCTCAGAATTGAGTGGAGGTGTTCAGCAGTAAGTCGACTTCTGTGTGATGTTTTGTTCAGGTTCATCAAAGAAAACAGTTGTTCACACAGGTATGTGCTGCCAAACATAGACAACGTTTGAGCAGCCTGGATGCGCAGCTGGGGCATTGTGCCGGGGAGGAAACGGGCGAACTCCGCAGCACCCACTGCCGCATATTTTGCCCTCAGTGCATCATTGCATTGGAGG
Source organism: Oncorhynchus mykiss (assembly GCF_057628025.1). NCBI lineage: Eukaryota > Metazoa > Chordata > Actinopteri > Salmoniformes > Salmonidae > Oncorhynchus > Oncorhynchus mykiss. The sequence goes on from NC_143045.1 coordinate 16,140,189, forward strand.
TCAATCAACTCCATTTGGAGGTTTGGTGGTGAGCTTTCCACGTCAACAGCAAATGGGTTACCGAGCAGTTCCAACCTGCTTTTTTGTGCTTCAAAGTCAGCAAATCGGCGTCGAAAGTCAGCGGCAAGCATACCTATTTTATCAGCCAACTGTGTGCTCGGGAACACACTGGTAGAGAGCTTCTCTTTCATGGTCTGGCAGCTGGGAAAGTGGCTCAAATTTTCTTTCCGCATCTGCGTCTCCCACAGAGTCAGTTTGGTTTTAAATGCCTTCACTGTACTGTACATATCAGAGATGACACGATCCCGACCCTGCAGCTGCAAGTTTATTGCATTCAGATGACTCGTAATGTCACACAGAAAAGCCATTTCACACAGAAACATTTCGTCTCGGAGTTGTGTTGTGTCTTTCCCTTTGCTGTCCAAGAACAGACAAATCTCCTCACGAAGCTCGAAACATCTTTGAAGCACCTTTCCCTGGCTTAGCCATCGCACCTCTGTGTGATAAGGCAAATCACCATGCTCCGTTTCTAACTCCGTCAGAAATGCCTTGAACTGGCGGTGATTCAAACCTTTGGCTCTGATAAAGTTAACTGTGCGCGTGATGATGCTCATTACATGCTCCATTTTCAAGGCTTTACCGCACAACTCTTCCTGGTGTATGATACAATGATAAGCTGTCAGCTCACCTGTCGCGTTTTCCTCTTGCATCTTTTCCCGTATCTTCGCCACCAGTCCGCTCCTGTGTCCACACATCGCAGGTGCTCCGTCGGTTGTCAAACCCACGAGTTTTTCCCAAGGCAGCTCCATCTCATTTACACATCTTGACACCTCTTCATACAAATCATGCCCCGTAGTTGTGCCATGCATAGGACGTAAAGCCAAAAACTCCTCTGTCACGCTTAGGTTGGAGTCCACTCCGCGGATGAAAATTGACAACTGGGCAATGTCAGAAATGTCGGTGCTCTCATCCACAGCCAAGGAATATGCAATAAAATCTTTTCCCTTTTTCACAAGCTGCTCTTTTAGATTGATGGACAACTGGTCTACTCTCTCGGCAATGGTGTTTCTGCTCAGACTCACATTTAAAAAGAGTTGCCTTTTTTCTGGGCAAACTTCGTCACAAACTTTAATCATGCAGTTTTTGATGAAATCCCCCTCCGTAAATGGCCGGGCTGATTTAGCGATCTCTTCTGCCAAAATAAAACTGGCCTTGACAGCAGCCTGGCCTTGTGATTTGGCTTTTTTGAACAGAGCCTGTCGAGATTTGAGGCCTCGTTTTAATTCCTCTGCCTTTTGTAGCCTTTGTTCCATGTCCATATTCTTGTTTTTGTCCGCGTGTTTCGTTTCATAATGTCGTCTCAGATTATACTCTTTCAGTACCGCCACACTTTCTCCACACAGAAGACACACAGGTTTTCCAGCTACCTTCGTGAACATATACTCCGACTCCCACCTTGTTTGAAACCCCCGGTTCTCAGTATCCACCTTCCGTTTTGCCATTTTTGATGGGTATCTGAAAGTTAATTTTACTGTGATGCTGACGACTGCTGTGCCAATAAATATTGAAATGAAGCAGCCTACTGCTCGGTGCGTCACCTTTGCATTGTGGGAAATGTAGTATTGGTGCGTGTAAAAGATCTGCGGGCTGCCGGCTTGCTGCGGGCCGGTTCTAATAATAAATCAAGATCATCCCAGGGGCCGTAAAAAACCTTCTTGCGGGCCGGATGTGGCCCGCGGGCCTTGACTCTGACATATGTGCTCTACAGACTAGCTACAGACTATCAATAACATTACACAATCTGGATAGTCCATCTGTAGATGCTCTACAGACTAGCTACAGACTATCAATAACATTACACGATCTGGATAGTCCATCTGTAGATGCTCTACAGACTAGCTACAGACTATCAATAACATTACACGATCTGGATAGTCCATCTGTAGATGCTCTACAGACTAGCTACAGACTATCAATAACATTACACGATCTGGATAGTCCATCTGTAGATGCTCTACAGACTAGCTACAGACTATCAATAACATTACACGATCTGGATAGTCCATCTGTAGATGCTCTACAGACTAGCTACAGACTATCAATAACATTACACGATCTGGATAGTCCATCTGTAGATGCTCTACAGACTAGCTACAGACTATCAATAACATTACACGATCTGGATAGTCCATCTGTAGATGCTCTACAGACTAGCTACAGACTATCAATAACATTACACGATCTGGATAGTCCATCTGTAGATGCTCTACAGACTAGCTACAGACTATCAATAACATTGCAACTATCTACTAACCCTAGCCCTAACCCTTACACTAACCTTAACCCTTATCCAAACTCTAGATTTAACCCTTACTTACCCTAACCCTGGCTCTAAACCTAAACTTTAACCTTATTCTAACCATTAGCCTAACTGCAAGCAGTTGCTTATCAACAGATAGTTTGTTGATAGTATGACTGTCATTAGAGCATCTACAGATTGACTATCTAAAGTGTGACCACATTCACTTTCTCTGCTCATCAAACTTGAGAATTAACCATTTGGGGTTGCTACACTTTGCAAACCACTATTGTGCTTATCACCCTCGCGGCAGTCTAGCTAGTCTAGAATTCCACAAAGCCTGGTCTCTGCTCCAGTCTGTTGGTGGAGTTCATCAGAAACTTCCTTCAACATGGAGTGGAGTTTAGTCAGCCAACGGCAGTCAAACGACGCTTTAGGCCAAGAGTCGTTCACAATCTAGTTCGGTTCGCAGCCACAACTAGACCTCGTTTCAAATGTATCAAGAAATAATCTTATATCCATGCCTAGCAATCAGCAAATGTATATTGTTTAAAGCTCACTTTTACAAGTCTCAGTCACAAATGAAAGCTCTAATAAGCCTAATAAGAATCATGACTCTTTCCAGTTTTAATCGTTAGCCGGTAGGGGATCCTGCGTGCTCTGGGCATTACTGACTCAAATGAACAAAATTAGTCTAAAGATTTGTTCTTTGGACTGAACAAGTTGAAAAGATCAGAGTCAGTAAATAGAGCTGAACTTCCCGTCACTACTAACCATAACACCACAGAATAGTGCTAATTATTTGACAATATAGTTGAATGCATCAATGTGCCTCATACTACACAGTCCAGAGGTTATATGTAGTCTAGTGGCAATCAGGATACAGATGTAGGATCGTAATTTCATTTTGTTTCATTTCTCTTTTGTTGCTGAGAATTTTCCTGCAAAGCAGGAAATGCAAACTTATAGTGCATTTGAGTTTTAAAAAGGCTTTTGAAGTATGTCATTTCTTGATTTGCCCTAACAACATGTTTTATCAACCCCTACAAACATTTCCATTATTTATAATCCACACAACAATTCACATTTCCTGTTGCTGCAGGATTATTATCCTGCTGTAGCAAACTGGCTCAAATTAAGATCCTACATCTGTAGGGCATTAGAGATTAGAGATTGCCCTGAACTGATCTCACCCTATAGGACCTTGTCACTCTGAGTGTTTTAGGAGAGGCCTGGTTTGATTCCATACTTTGCAAACAATGGGAAGAAGTCAGATGTAAATAAGGTTGTGGTTAACCTCATGACTTGGCCCATTTGATTGTGCAGAACAACAACTATATTTCATATGGTAAATGCCAGATGGGATGGTCCATCTTTAGCCCAGTGAGCAAGTTTAAATGTATTTTTTTAAACAGATTGATCATTATTTGGCTAGTAATGGGAGCTGCAAGTAAAGAAATGGTCCGATGTGTTAGAAATGCCCATGTAGATTTCTGCGTCCCTGGCCGGAAGGGGGAGAAGACACACATATCAGGACTCTAGAGTGGTTGTTTTCCTAACCTCACCAACCAACACATTGTTTTTCAGGTCATGTGACACACACGGGTGCATCCCAAATGGCACCCTATTCCCTATATAGTGTACCTCTTTGACCAGGGCCCACGAGGTGCACAATATAGTGCACTTTTTAGGCAATAGGGTGACATTTAGGGGACACACATGGTCATGGCCGCACATTAACATAATGAGAAACAGAGGAGGTGAAAGGAGTGAATGGTCAGAAATGATAAATAGCTCTAATAGCTTTACTGAGCAGCTGGGGACAATGGCCCTGCTTCAGACCTGCATGGGTTCAGGTGGGTTCAAACACTATTTGCATTCTTTCAGCTACTTTTAGCCCTGCTTTAGCCTGCATGGGGTACCAAGTGGGCAGAGTTTGCACTTCTCTATTGACTATGACTATTGTATTGGTTCCATTATGCCAGGCAAGCTCAATTAACCCAGCTCATTTTTGAACCAATGTCTGTGTGGTTGACTGATTTAATCCCAGAGTCAAATACCAAGGAGAAATTACACTTGCATTTAATTCCAGTTCATTCAAAAAAACAACAACGATGTGTTCAATGTTCCTGAGCTACAATGTAGGCCTGCAATGTGTAAGCAGTATAGACAGTAAATCAGCCATCCTTCATATATGTGTTGGGAGGATTGATGCCCGGTCCCCACCATCCTGCCTTTGAAAACACAAGGGGCAAACTTCTCTCCCCAAAACCTTTAGAAGCTTGTCACCATTCATTTTCTGTGGTGTGAGTGTGTGTGAAACCACATGCACACATACACGCATGCACGGTCACACACCCTACGTACCAGTACCCATTTCCTCCCTCTGCTGTGGTCCAATCCTGGAGCATAGACAGATGGTGTCCCTCCCACTCAACAGGATCAAAACAAACCACTCCAAAGGCTTCTGGGAAGGAAGAGCTCTGTCCGTGGTTAGTTCATCTAAATGTGTCATCAAATACATGAAAAACCCATTTCTTTCTATGTTTGTTCCTTTATTGATGTTCTCCAACAGGAATATGAATGTGCACACTAGCGAACACACATACCTCACATGAAAAAATGTTCTACTATAATATGGTATATATTTATATACTATAGCATTCAATGTAGTGTTTTTGTGAACATGACCGTAGTATACAGAAGTATTTACTATAGTGTTTTTGTTTCTCCTTGAGGAAACCTACTGGACAAATACTAAAAGAGCAAATTTTCTATAACCAGTACACTCTTAGAAAAAAAGTTGCTATCTAGAACCAAAGGTTATCCTATCAGGACAGCCAAAGAACCCTTTCAGAGCCCTTTTTGGTAGGACTGGAGTCTGACTGGATAGTCCAGAATTTCTGCTTGTTTCTATAACCTGTAGGGAACACAGCATATGGTCTATTTTGGCATGTAGGTTTCTCACTCATGGGTGGCACAAATTGAGATACGGGGAGGAGAATGGGTGGGGTATATGCAAATTAATACTATGGTATTAATATAGTTTAAAAACTGTAGTGTCTTTGCGGACGTTACAATAGTATTTACTATAGTATCCTAGAGTATACCACATCATTTTATAGTAAGTACTAAACATGATCAAGGGATACATACTACAATGTGTAGTACAGTATCTGCAGTATACTTCAAAATGATATAGTAAGTTCTAAACATGATTGAGGTATACTACCGTGTGGAGTATATTATTTTTAGTATTATATAGTAAGTACTATAGTATTCTATAGTAAACTGTGGGACTGAAAGTCTAAGTCTCTGAATCCAGCAGGGTAGGGTGAAGGAAGCTACAGATGGTAAAGTTGTCTGGAGGTTATGTAGAGATTGCAGAGAGACTGGAGGCCTTATACAGACTAATTGGCAGGTAAAGGTAATCTTCTCCATAATTCTCTTTAGTCTCTTTCTGTCCTCTCTCTCCTGCTCTCTTTCTCCCGCTCTCTGTCTCTCCAGGTGACAGCACCTCATGAGCAATTGACACCACAAATATAAATAACAATGTCCCCATTTCCACAACAATAAGCAGTAATCAATTTTCCTTGCTTTAAACATGGCAAAGAAATTAGTCCTTAAAGCTGTCGTTGGGTAATATAGTTGTAATTGCTCCTGTCCCTGATGGAGCCTAACCAAAATACTGCTCATGTTACCTTGAAAAATAAATCGCCCCACTAGCCTCTGGTTTGACCCCAACTGAGGGCAAGGACAAAAATGTGTCCCAAATGGCACCCTATTCACTATGTAGTGCACTACTTTTGACCAGGGCCCATAGCTTGGTCAAAAGTAGTGCACTATATAGGCAATAGGGTGCCATTTACCACACACTGTAGCCAAAGACAACATCCAGGAAAATGAAAATGTTGTCTGAGTTCTATTAAAGTGCTTCCTCTGTGGCACATAGCTACATGACCTGAATGGACGACATTTATATTCTATAAATCCTATGAAAATAAATGATTCTTATTGGGGCCTCAATGTCTCTCTTGTTTAATGTTAGTGGGCCGTAGTCTTCCGCTGCACGGTGTAGCCTCTCTGTGGCCTTACAGCTGCATGGCCTCAATGCATCAGACCTCTACTGCCAGACAGAAATTATTATGGGTAACATTTTCATGCTGCTGAAAAGTTCAAATCTGTGCAAAAACTTCCGTAAAACTCAAAGTAAACTGTCAGTGTGATTTAATTCAACACTTTTCTTCACCAAGTGTGCGATTGTTTAACTAGTTTTGTAAACTGAACTATGCATAGACCTATTATTCCACATTTCCAAAGAAAAGTTTCAAATGAAATCTCGCTGCCAGATTATAGTATGGTTTACAGTACTTTTGCACAGATTTGTGCTCTTTTGCACTACGAAAATGTGATCCTATATACTGTGTGACTCTCAGGAATATACTATGTGACCAGGGCCTGCCATGAGTTGTACAATGCAACAGAACAGAACATCCGAGCATCTCTGTTGTCTATATTTTTATTTATCCTTCAAATCAACACCTGCATCCCAAATGGCACCCTATTCCCTAATACCTTTTGACCAAAGCCCTATGAGCCCTTCCTGACCTTCAATATTTCATATTGTGAAAATTCATGCTTTTGACATTACATGCAACATTGTACTGAGTAAGAAAATCCCATTCTTCGAACGAGTTTAGGAACCGAACACGACAACTGTAAAGTGTCGGTAAAGCAGGGAGTAGCCAGGAAGAGAGGTACTAGGGTGGAGTAGGAGGTATAGTAAAGTTCTGTCCCAAATGGCAGCCTATCCCCTACTGTATATAGTGCATTACTTTTGAGTAGAGCCTTGGTCAAAGGTAGTGCAAAAGTAGTGCACCACATATAGTGTCATTTGGGATGTAGCCTATCTCTAAGAAAGAGAGACCGGGCCAGGGGAAGGCCTAACGTCAGCATGTCATGTTTCAGTATTAGTCATACCCAGATGGTGTATATAGACAGACAGATCTGTTATGATACAGTCAAGGCCACATGAACAAACACTGAAATCAGGCCAGGTCTGTGTCCCTAAAGCCACCCTGTTCCCTATGTACTATAGTGCATATAGCCTACAGGGCTGGTCAAAAGTAGTGCACTAAATAGGCAATAGGGTGCAATTTAGGATGTAGCCTAGGACTAAAAATACATTGATGGGTTTATAAATCAGGAAATTACAGATAAATATAGAATTATTTGAATGGTCATGAAGATTAATGGCTTTGTAACCGTGGAAACAGTAAATCAGGACATCACTCCTTGGTGCTTTGATGGGTAGCCCTTTTCTCCGCCCATCCTGCCCAGTCAGGCGGTCGACAGAGTTTGGATGTGAGTCCTCATCCTTCGGGTAGGGAGTCATCTTACGGTGTGACTCACCATTCTGGAAACATAGAGAAGAGTTCCAGCCAATTCATTAACAGAGCGGTGAGAGAGGAGAGAAGCTGGAGATTGGGAACAACCGAGTGCTTCTGCATGTCAACAAGGTCACAGAGGACTTATCAATGACCATCATTCTGAAGATGGAGACTACAGTATGCAGAAATACCTTTGAAATAGTGGTGATAGTTGGAAGGTGGCCTGTTATTTATATTGACTTAATCTGCACTTTAGGCACACACAAAAAAAGCCACGGTAGAGCTTTGCAAGACTGGAGTTGAAGCACGCTTATAAAAGTTAGAGAAGTTAATATATGACAATTCTTGAAGACAGCAATCTCCGTCTTTGAGAGCAGACTAACATTCACACCAGAGGGTTCATCGTCATAACAATAAAAACAAATAAAAAGTTTATTTGACATTCCATAACATTTCTCTTCCTTACTCTACGTTTAACGTTAGATAAATACATGCACTACGTTAGATAAATACATACTCTCAAAAGTTTGGAAATGTCCTTGATTATGAAGAAAAAAAAAAAAGCACATTTTTTGTCCATTAAAAAAAATTAAGTTGATCAGAAATACAGTGTAGAAATTGTTAATGTTGTAAATGACTATTGTAGCTGGAAACTGCTGATTTTTTATGGAATATCTACATAGGCGTACATAGGCCCATTATCAGCAACCATCACTCCTGTGTTCCAATGGCACGTTGTCTTAGCTAATCCAAGTTTATCATTTTAAAAGGCTAATTGATCATTAGAAAACCCTTTTGCAATTATGTTATCACAGCTGAAACTGTTGATCTGAATAAAGAAGCAATAAAACTGGCCTTCTTTAGACTAGTTGAGTATCTGGAGCATCAGCATTTGTAGGTTTGATTACAGGTTCAAACTTTCCTCTGAAACTCGTCAGTCTATTCTTGTTCTGAGAAATTAAGGCTCTTCCATGCGAGAAATTGCCAAGAAACTGAAGATCTCGTACAGCGCTGTGTACTACTCCCTTCACAGAACAGTGCAAAGTGGCTCTAACCAGAATAGAAAGAGGAGTGGGAGGCCCCGGTGCACAACTGAGCAAGAGGACAAGAGCATTAGAGTGTCTAGTTTGAGAAACAGACGCCTCACAAGTCCTCAACTGGCAGCTTCATTAAATAGTACCCGCAAAACACCAGTCTCAACGTCAACAGTGAAGAGATGCTGGCCTTCTAGGCAGAGTTCCTCTGTCCAGTGTCTGTGTTCCTTTGCCCATCTTAATCTTTTCTTTCTATTGGCCAGTCTGAGACATGGCTTTATCTTTGCAACTCTGCCTAGAAGGCCAGCATCCCGGAGTCACCTCTTCACTGTTGACGTCGACACTGGTGTTTGCGGGTACTATTTAATGAAGCTGCCAGTCCAGGTCTTGTCTTATATAAGGGAGAGGCTGAGTCACAGTGCTTCTCTCAACAATAGACCTCGTCATCATAAACCACCATTCTCCCAGGGCTGGACCCACCTTAAAACCTAAACAAACAAACAGACAGACAGACAGACAGACAGACAGACAGACAGACAGACAGACAGACAGACAGACAGACAGAGAGAGAGAGAGACCCCAACCTTTTCTTCTCCCCTCCCAGGTGTGTATCTCAAGTTCACTCTAACTCTATATGTCTGTTTGATATGTCTAGTTCCACAGCTGAGAGTCTCCTGGTAGGAGGAGGTATAGGATTAAATTGGCTTTGGATTTCCTGTCGGGGGAAGTGTACATTATAGCCCTCCCCTCTGGACTTCTCTTATTTACTCCGAACTGAGGCTCCACGTCCAACTTCCCTCCCATTCTCTCTGTTCCTGTGTCAACTGGTTGACTCTGAAGCCTTTTCTCAGCATACTCCACTCTAATCTGATTATTGGAGGTATTCCCAGTACATCATGGGAAAAGGCTGTGTTGAAGCCCAGCAAGCCTCCACGACTCCAGGCCTCAGAGCGACAGAGGTAGAGAGAGTCTCATGGAGAAGAGGAAGGGAAGAGGATCTGTCTTTTTCCGTTCCTTTCTCTCTCTCTCTCTCTCTCTCTCTCTCTCTCTCTCTCTCTCTCTCTCTCTCTCTCTCTCTCTCTCTCTCTCTCTCTCTCTCTCTCTCTCTCTCTCTCTCTCTCTCTCTCTCTCTCTCTCTCTCTCTCTCTCTCTCTCTCTCTCTCTCTCTCTCTCTCTCTCTCTCTCTCTCTCTCTCTCTCTCTCTCTCTCTCTCTCTCTCTCTCTCTCTCTCTCTCTCTCTCTCTCTCTCTCTCTCTCTCTCTCTGGTGCTGTGGAGCATCAAACTCTGTGTCTGTGACTGGGAAACCCCACACTGACCACAGACTAACAGCAGATGTACAGGAGAGGAGGGTTACAGTAACAAACTACAGGTGGAAAGATTAGAAACATAGCTAGCATGGCTCTAGCAAAGAGATAATCTCTAAGAAACTAGCTTCTCAAGGAGACCATCTCGAAGAAACTAGCTTCTCGAGGAGACCATCTCGAAGAAGCCAGCCACAAATTCCTGCATTTTACTTTGCATCTTATCTGAACTGTCAAGAAACAAACAGGCCAGACATGTAGTGAAGTTCCTTGTTAGTGTGGTAACCTCGTTTCTTCCTGATGGTAAGAGCCTGGGCCAGCGGGCCGTAACCGAGCCTGGAAGGCATTGTTGTTTCACGCATGGGGAACCATCAGTCGTATTGCCTCATTACAGACTGGTAGTGGAGTGCTCGGACATCTCCTCCCTCCTCTTCACTCTCTCCTTCCTCCTATCCTCCTCCCCCTCTCTCCTCTCCCCTCAGCCCTCTCCTCTCATTTTACAATGACATTTTAGTAATTTAGCAGACACTCTTATCCACAGCGACTTACAATTATTTGTCTTAATATAGCTCAGTGAGACAACAACATATCACAATCGTAGCAAGTACATTTTCCCTCAATAAAATAGTTATCAACAAAGTTAGTGGTAGCAGGAAAAGACAAGTGCAATTTCTCCTCTCCCCGAGGGGCTGGGAGTGTTAGCCTCCAGACTACAGAGGAAGCAGGAGTGGCTGGGCCATGCAAAGCCCTTTCCGGACCATAAACGACAGGTTTATTTTTAATGTTCTGCCCCAATGTGCCCCGCTTCCTAAAATACCTTTCATGCTAAACAAAATGCTGGGTGTGCAGGGCCTGCCAGAGCCCTTTCTCTCTGCCTGTCTGCCTGTTGGAGGACTGGATTGATTGGTCGGTTGGCTGGCTGGCTGGCTGGTTGGTTGGTTGGTTGGTCAGGCAGGCAGGCAGGCAGGCAGCAGGTCTTGGTTTCTGGGCATTGGTGGAGAGAGACAGGGGTAGTCACCTGGGCCCAAATACCCAGCCACAAGTGGCCTATGCATCATGTCATCATGTTGTCAATGGGTGGAACTCTGTTTGTGTCTGTGTGTGTCAGTGAGTGTGTGACTAGGTGTGTGCGTGCTTGTGTTTGTGGGTGTGCGTGTCTTTGCTTGTATTTGTGTCATTGCAGTGGAATGGCGAAGCGTCGCGCTCCTACCTGCAGGGGAATGAATGGAAGAGAGAAGTATTATTTATGGTGTGGGTCTTTTCCATGCCACAATATGCTACAATACTCAGCTCTGATGTAGGACATGAATAATATTTCACAGTTGAAATAGAGCAAAGCAACATGTTGCTAAATACATTACCACTGCCATATATTTCAAGTTAAGGTTTTTGCGGCGCTTGCAAAGGCCATGCAAAGTTGGCTCTTAATAAATATCGCCTTCACGTGACTTAAAATCCTTGTGTGTTTTACTGTATGTTATTCAGACTGGATATTCAGACACTTTTAAGTGCCTCTGTGATGATGAGGGTGTAGAATTGGTATTTCAACTTTATTTTATTCATTTGACATTTGTTAAGAATAACCTTATATTTACAACTTATTTCCAATATGTTTTATCTCTTCTTTTACAACCCCAGTAGCTCCAGTGAGGAATGAGGCTGGTTCTGGGCCTTTGTCTGAGTTTGGTTTTAGGTATGGGTTTGTGGCGGGCGCTGGTGGAATGGGTCTGGGTTTGGGCTTGACTCTGTCTGGATTTGAGTTTGGGGCCTGGTCCTGCAGGTCTGGGCCTGGGTCTGGGTGTGACTGCTGGGTGATTTCCAGAAAGTTCCTTCTCACAGCTGAAGTCTCTTTAACCTGCCTGTTTTCACCCCGCTGCACCATAGGCCTCTTTATGAGGTTAATCCACTTCCGCTGAGCTCTACACCCTCAGAGCCTGTCACGATAACACTGCCGCCAACGCAGTCGAGCCAGCACATCAAACACGACTCCACGCCTAACAAACAGACACATCTGGCCTAATCAGAAACATGATGGGAGCGGATGGGGTGCAGCTGTCTGCCGCCACAATCAATGCCCACACCGCTCCAACCGACCGGCCTACAATTCTGGGCCACATGTGGAGAAAAAGAGGGGAAAGAGAGAGAGGCTTGAGAGAGAGAGGGAGAGAGAGGAAGAGGACCATCTCACGTAAGGTGCAGATGTTTCCCTTCCTTCTTATTCCTGCCTCCGAATCACCACCACAAGGAAAATTGTGCTGCTGTGTGACTATGAAGTGGTGCTAGAAAATTGTGGATGTTGGTGCTCCACCCAGATCTGATTCAGTACTGGAGGACAAACAGGACAAACCGCTGGGCTGAGGGTTGCCACCATGCAGGATGGAGGGGTGGAGGAAGGGAGGGAGGGATGCCTGTCACCACGCAGCAAGCTGAGTGAAAGCAGGGAATTTGAGAAAAACATGTTTCCCCTTCTAGACAAAGTAGTGAGTGTGCACCACTAACCACCCCCTCCACTCTAAGCTCTGCTGATAATACCATTTATATAGTAGCCATCTGACACTATTCTGTATGTGACATTTAATATGACGGTCTTGACTGACAGCAGTTATCCCGCTGTGTCTCTAAAAATATGTAATTTAGGTGTTGACTGAATAATTTTTTTGCCACATAGGACCTCGTAATGTCCCTCAGATTGGGAGGATGGTAAGGACTGACAGTAGACCCTGGGTTCCATTGCTGTGTATATCCAAAATGGCAACCTATTACCTAAATGGTGCCCTACTTTGACAAAAGTCATATGGGCCCTGCTCTGAAGAAGTGAACTAAATGGGGAATCGGGTGCCATTTGGGATGCAGTCTCTTACTCTCGCCCTTTCAAACCACCAACGCTATATTTGGTGGAAAAATACAGTACCAGTCAAAAGTTTGGACACACCTACTCATTCAAATTGAACCAAAAAAGTGTTAAACAAATCAAAATATATTTGAGATTTTATATACTTCAAAGTAGCCACCCTTTGCCTTGATGACAGCTTTGCACACTCTTGGCATTCTCTCAAGCAGCTTCATGAGGAATGCTTTTCCAACAGTCTTAGCACTTGTCGGCTGCTTTTCCTTCACTCTGCGGTCCAACTCATCCCAAATCATCTCAATTGGGTTGAGGTCGGGTGATTGTGGAGGCCAGGTCATCTGATGCAGCACTACATCACTCTCCTTCTTGGTCAAATAGCCCTTACACAGCTTGGAGGTGTGTTAGGTCATTGTCCTGTTGGAAAATAAATGATAGTCCCACTAAGCGCAGATTTTATTGCATATCGCTGCAGAATGCTGTGGTAATCATGCTGGTTAAGTGTGCCTTGAATTCTAATTAAATCACTGACAGTGTCATCAGCAAAGCACTCCCACACCATTACCAGATCATCCGTTCACCTACTCTGCGTCTCACAAAGACACGGTGTATTGGAACCCAAAATCTCAAATTTGGACTCATCAGACCAAAGGACAGATTTCCACTGGTCTAATGTCCATTGCTCGTGATTCTTGGCGCAAGCAAGTCTCTTCTTCTTATTGGTGTCCTTGAGTATTGGTTTCTTAGCAGCGATTCGACCATGAAGGCCTGATTCATGCAGTATCTTCTGAACAGTTCATGTCTAGATGTGTCTGTTACTTGAACTCCGTGAAGCATTTATTTGGACTGCATTCTGAGGTGCAGTTAACTGAATTCTCTGCAGCAGAGGTAACTCTGGATCTCCCTTTCCTGTGGCGGTCCTGATGAGAGCCAGTTTCATCATAGTACTTGATGGTTTTTGCCACTGCACTTGAAGAAACTTTCAATGTTCTTGAAATGCTCCGTATTGACTGACCTTCATATCTTAAAGTAATGATGGACTGTCGTTTCTCCTTGCTTATTGGAGCCATTTTTGCCATAATATGGACTTGGTCTTTTTTACCAAATAGACGTACCTTATCACAACACAATTGATTGGCTCAAACGCATTAAGAAGGAAAGAAATTACACAAATTAACTTTTAACAAGGCCCACATGTTTATTGAAATGCAATCCAGGTGACTACCTCATGAAGCTGGTTGAGAGAATGTAGAATGTAGAAAATGTAGAAAATAGTAAAATATAGAAAAACCCTTGAATGAGTAGGTGTGTCCAAACTTTTGACTGGCACTGTATATACTTGTTATATATTTGACCCTTTTCTCGAAGTTGAAATTCCACAAGTTGGTGTTTGGTGTTTGCTGTATGTAATTTCTAGTATGGCTGTTGTGTCATATGCTGCTAAAGCTTCTTTACCAGAAGTCCTCTGTCTTATTCTGGTCTCATAGTGTAATTACAGTGTTGGACTCCCGAGGCATTTCCCTTACTAAACTGACCAGGATTTTTATTCATTCAAAACAGGCTGTTCTTTAAGTGCCTGCTAGTCACATAGAATCCTAAAGCTAACTGACACAAACGACTTAACTGACTACCTCTCCTGTTAATTTGACATGTCGAACAACAGTGATGTTTCTTAGTATGCATCTTTATTGTATCATTAGCCTGGTCCCAGATCTGTTTGTTTGCTTACTAACTGCATTACTCATTCTCAAGCCATACATCTTAGGCATGACAATGAGTGACAAGGAGTTGGCATGATACCACAAACAATGTTGATAGTAAAATGGTATGTTTGAATCAACGTCATTGTTTCAACGTCATGCTATAAACCCAAATAAAGAGTAATATTGAAATAAAGCGACAGTCCAATGATTCCTGCCTGAACATTGACTCCTACTGGTATATGAGGGGTAATGCACTTCAGTAAAAATAAGTCTACCATCCAGATTTTTTTAGTTTTTTAGTTTTTATTTCTCCTTTATTTAACTAGGAAGGGTGGAAGCTGCTATGGTGACCAGTGAGATGAGATAAGGCGGGGCTTTACCTAGCAGAGACTTGTAGATGATCTGGAGCCAGTGGGTTTGGCGACGAATATGAAGCGAGGGCCAGCCAACGAGAGTGTACAGGTCGCAGTGGTGGGTAGTATATGGGGCTTTGGTGACAAAACGGATGGCACCGTAATAGACTGCATCCAATTTGTTAAGTAGAGTGTTGGAAGCTATTTTGTAAATGACATCGCCTAGGTCGAGGATCGGTAGGATGGTCAGTTTTACGAGGGTATGTTTGGCAGCATGAGTGAAGGATGCTTTGTTGCGAAATAGGAAGCCGATTCTAGATTTAATTTTGGATTGGAGATGCTTAATGTGAGTCTGGAAGGAGAGTTTACAATCTAACCAGACACCTATGCATGTGTCTAAGTCAGAACCGTTCAGAGTAGTGATGCTGGATGGGCGGGTAAGTGCGGGCAGCAATCGGTTGAAGAGCATGCATTTAGTTTTACTTGCATTTAAGTACAGTTGGAGGCCATAGAAGGAGAGTTGTAACGGCATTGAAGCTCGTCTGGAGGTTAGTTAACACAGTGTCCAAAGAAGGGCAAGAGGTATACAGAATGGTGTCGTCTGAGAGTCACCAGCAGCAAGAGCGACATCATTGATGTATACAGAGAAGAGAGTCAGTCCGAGAATTGAACCCTGTGGCACCCACATAGAGACTGCCAGAGGTCCGGACAACAGGCCCTCGATTTGACACACTGAACTCTATAAGAGAAATAGTTGGTGAACCAGGCAAGGCAATCATTTGAGAAACCAAGGCTGTTGAGTCTGCCGATAAGAATGTGGTGATTGACAGAGTCGAAAGCCTTGGCCAGGTCGATGAATACGGCTGCACGGTAATGTCTCATATCGATGGCGGTTATGATATCGTTTAGGACCTTGAGCGTGGCTGATGTGCACCCATGACCAGCTCTGAAACCAGATTGCATTGCGGAGAAGGTACGGTGGGTTTTGAAATGGTCGGTGATCTGTTTGTTAACTTGGCTTTTGAAGACCTTAGAAAGGCAGGGTAGGATAGATATAGGTCTGTAGCAGTTTGGGTCTAGAGTGTCTCCCCCTTTGAAGAGGGGGATGACCGTGGCAGCTTTCCAATCTTTGGGAATCTCAGACGGACGAAAGAGAGGTTGAACAGGCTAGTAATAGAGGTTGCAACAATTTCGTCAGATAATTTTAGAGAGGGTCCAGATTGTCTAGCCCAGCTGATTTGTAGGGGTCCAGATTTTGCAGCTCTTTCAGAACATCAGCTATCTGGATTTGGGTGAGGGAGAAATGGGAGAGGCTTGTGCGAGTTGCTGTGGGGGGTGCAGGGCTATTGACCGGGGTAGGGGAAGCCAGGTGGAAAGCATGGCCAGCCATAGAAAAATGCTTATTGAAATTCATAATTATAGTGGATTTATTGGTGGTGACAGTGTTTCCTAGCCTCAGTGCAGTGGGCAGCTGGGAGGAGGTGCTCTTATTCTCAATGGACTTTACAGTGTCCCAGAACTTTTTTGAGTTTGTGCTACAGGATGCAAATTTCTACTTGAAAAGGCTAGCCTTAGCTTTCTTAACTGCATGTGTATATTGGTTCCTAACTTCCCTGAAAAGTTGCATATCACAGGGGCTATTCGACGCTAATGCAGAACACCACAGATGTCTACGTACCATGCTTAGCTTTGGAAACAAGCTGTGCTTGATTACACTGCGCTATTATGTCAACACATTTAGATAATAAGCAGCTTCCATACTCATTTGAATAGACTAACTAAATAGTATTGAATAGTTGAAAGTAACTAACTTTTCTTACACAAGCTGAATGTGAAAGTAAATCCGCAGTGAGGTTGGGTTATGTATGCTACATTGACATCTGATTTGCACAATGGACACAACCATTTCCATAGCTACAGGTAACTGCCAAAATAAAGGAAACACTTGAGTAAATGAGGGATACAAAGTATATTGAAAGCAGGTTCAGCCAAACAAATCAAATCAAATCAAACATTTTTTGTCACATACACCGAAAACAACAGGTCGACCTTACAGTGAAATACTTACTTAACCAACAATGCAGTTTATAGAAAGATGAGTGTTAAGTAAAAATAGATAAGTAAAACATAAAATACAAATAAAAATAACAAGTAATTAAAGAGCAGCAGTAAAATAACAGTAGCAAGACTATATACAGGGGGTACCGGTACAGAGTCAATGTGTGGGGGCACAGGTTAGTCGAGGTAATTGAGGATATTATGCACATGTAGGTAGAGGTAAAGTGACTATGCATAGATAATAAACAGAGAGTAGCAGCAGCGTAAAAGAGGGGGGGGGGGGTTGTCATTTGATTAGCTGTTTGGGAGTCTTATGGCTTGGGGGTAGAAGCTGTTAAGAAGCCCTTTGGACCTAGACTTGGCGCTCCGGTAGCAGAGAGAACAATCTATGACTAGGGAGGCTGGAGTCTGGATGGCAAAAAGTGTGGCCCCAGTGATGTGCTGAGCCGTACGCACTACCCTTTGTAGTGCCTTGCGGTCGGAGGCCGTGCAGTTGCCATACCAGGTAGTGATGCAATCAGTCAGGATGCTCTCGATGGTGCAGCTGTAGAACTTTTTGAAGATCTGAGGACCCATGTCAAATCTTTTCAGTCTCCTGAGGGGGAATAGGCTTTGTCGTGCCCTCTTCATGACTGTCTTGGTGTGTTTGGACCATGATAGTTTGTTGGTGACGTGGACACCAAGGAAATTGAAGCTCTCAACCTGCTCCACTACAGCCCAATCAATGAGAATGGGGGCGTGCTCGGTCCTCCTTTTCCTGTGGTCCACAATCATCTATTTTGTCTTGATCATGTTGAGGGAGAGGTTGTTATCCTGGCACCAGACAGCCAGGTCTCTGACCTCCTCCCTATAGACTGTAGGCTCAGGAACCATACAGGTGTGATTCCTGAGTTAATTAAGCATTAACATACCAAGTGTGATTAGGGTTATGTATAAAAATGCTGGGCAGGCCATTATTTTGGCTACCATGTCTATTCCCCTGTGTTACAACCCCCATATGATTACAATGCCCCCATCCATAGGGCATGAGTGGTCACTGCATGGTTTAATGAGCATGAAAACGATGTAACCGATATCCCCTGGGTGTCTCAGTCACCAGATCTCAACCCAAATTGAACACTTACGGGAAATTCTGGAGCGGCGTCTTATGCAGCATTTTCCACCACCGTCAACAAAACACCAAATGATCGCATCCCTCCAATAGAGTTCCAGACACTTGTAGAATCTATGACAAGGTGCATTGAAGCTGTTCTGAAGCTTTATGTTGGTGTTTCCTTTATTTTGGCAGTTACCTGTAGACACACTATAATTTGTCCATGGTTGATTGGATCTTTTGAAGTTTAGAAAAAGTTGCCAATAGCCCTATAAATAGGATGCCAAATTCTTGATGTGAACAATAAACTTTTACCTTTGGATATTGTGTTTTATATATGTAATTCATAATATACAGTATATATACTATCCAAGCAGAATATACATCTCCTTCAAATGTTGATATTTGGTTGTGTTCACAATTCAATATCCAGTATGTCTACAAATTAATGATTGATATGTTAGTATGTTCACATCTCCATCTCAACCAAAAATGTACGTTAAAAAAATAGCACTTAATCAAATCAAACTGTAAATGCACTTCGAATAAAGTTAGATTTGATTTAGTCCTATTTTTCAACTTTGATTTTTACTTTAGATGGAGACTTGAATCCAACATATTGTAGATTAAATTGGAAATCATATACAAAACAACAAAAAACAAAAAATATACAAAAGTGCGTTATAAATATCATGAAATTGGCATCCTATTTGTAAGGCTAATGATAACTTACTTCTAAACTTCCAAAGATCCAATCAACCATGAATGAATGATAGTATCCTAGCTACATGTTGAAATGACGGTGTCCTTTGTCGGGCAAATTAGATGTCAGTGTTGCCTACATAAACCCAAACTCACTCCGAATGTATTTTCATAGACAGTTGTATAAGAAAAGTTAAAGAAATTACTTTCAACTAGTCAATGTTATTTTGCTTGTCTACCTGCCAAATATGTTTTATGTTACTATGTGGAATTCTCAATGCAATTTCAATGTATACATAGTTCTGATGATTATTTAGAAATTAGATTGTTATTCAGGTTAATTCAATTTATTTAAGTTGAAGTTTTACCCTAATTTAAATTTACAACGCTGGTTGAAATAAGATTTTAAAAAACAGTACTGGTTGCTAACTTTTTTCAAATCCAAAATATTTTCTACTTTGATTCCAAAAACAACATTGAATCAACCAGTATGTGCCCAGTGGGAGGATACTGTATTAAAGATCTCAAACCATCATTTCTCCATTATCTACTCCCCTGTGGATCAGATCACCATTTAATTGCATTACTCTGAGTGGGAAGTCTGTTGAGACTAATGTGATGGTGATGGAAATAGGTTTGAATGTTCCTCCTTCAAAACCTGCATGTTCTAGCTGACTCAACTGGCTTCTGTCAACCAATATTTAACAGTGTCTATTTTGCACTTTCATCAAACCCTTCCACTGAAGGATACAATTAAGTACCGCTGTTCCTTGTTAGGGCAGGATACACTAACATTTTGATCTAAAGAGAGACTCTCGTATTTAGAGGTCAACGTGGCTATTTAAATTTATGGCCAAGCACAAACATCATCACGTACAATTTATCTTTAGGTTCAGTCAGGTTCTGTTCCATTGCTGCTGGGTCCAGAACTCAGGAGAGTAGAGGGGGAGGAAAGGAGGAGATGAGAGGCGTGGAGCCTAAAAACAAACAATAGATAGCTTAACTGAGCAGGAGGAGAAGAGAGGAGAGGAGAGGAGAAAAGAGAAGAGGAGGCACATGGGAGGATGCATAGCGAGTCATTAAGGGCCTGACATTTTAATGCAGTGAATATGAGAGAGAGAGAGAGAGAGAGAGAGAGAGAGAGAGAGAGGGAGCCTTCCGCTCTCCCAGCCTCCCTGTGGTGACTAGAAAAACACTTTGGTGGATATTACACCCTGTTATTCTTTCTCTCTGTTGTCTGTCTCTCTCTCTCACTCTTTCTCTGTGCACCATTAAAAAAACATCTCGAAGCCAGGTTCACTGAATGGTACATCGGAAGCAAAGTACCCTTACTGTGACCCCTCCCTCCCTTCCTCCCAAGGAAATGCATGCCTTTATTATTTAGATCAAAAAGCCATGTTCTGTTTTACCCTGCTGCTAAAGCAGGGGTGGGTGAAGAGTTGTAAACAACTCTTACTGTCGTGGGGTTCTGATGACAGCAGTAGTTAGATAATTATGGCATTTGTTTTCAGTCTTACATGTAGATGTTGGCTTTGTCCCAAATGGCACCCTATTCCCTATGTGGTGTATCCTGAATCCAGGAAGCTTTACAATAACATCTAATAGATTTATTGTCCCCTGAGAAGGAAATCATTTTAAACACAAAGGAACCACTTATCACCGAGACATGTGGACAGCACTGTGTCTTCTGTGTGTGTGTGCGAGCAGGAAGGGAGATGGCACATTAATGAATAGAGCTTTTCGAAGGGGATCCACTCAACAGAGGTGATTTAAATCTACATTCTGCGATTCGATTAACAGCATTCGCAACTTGCGAGGGATGGCAATGACAGTTCATAATCAAAATGATAGTTTCAACTATGTTTTGAAGCTGTAGAGTGTTTGTTTACAAACAATAAACAATAAAATACATCAAACAAGCTTGTATACCTTGAGAATCAATGGCTATACGTCATGAATATATATTGTCCAAAATTGGATTTATCAACCCCGGACTGTCGTTATAACAAGACCTCCTGACATTGATGTATCACCCTGAGCCTCTGTGGGGAGAGCACAATGTTTTCATTGTGAAGCTAGCTATGCTAAAAAAGTTTGGGGTCACTTAGAAATGTCCTTGTTTATGAAAGAAAAGCACATTTTTTTGTACATTAAAATTACATCAAATTGATCAGAAATACAGTGTAGACATTGTTAATGTTGTAAATGACTATTGTAGCTGAATTTTTTTATGGAATATCTACATCGGCGTACATAGGTGTAACATAATTGCAAAAGGGTTTTCTAATGATCAATTAGCCTTTTAAAATGATAAACTTGGATTAGCTAACACAATGGTTGGTTGCTGATAATGGGCCTCTGTACGCCTATGTAGATATTCCTTTAAAAATCAGCCGTTTCCAGCTACAATAGTCATTTACAACATTAACAATGTCTACACTGTATTTCTGATCAATGTGATGTTATTTTAATGGACAAAAAAATGATTTTCTTTCGAAAACAAGGACATTTCTAAGTGACCCCAAACTTTTGAACGGTAGTGTATGTCTACTGCTGGCAGCCAGGTTTTAGTGAGAAGAGGTGAGACTGGCCAACTACAGAGCAATCACCGTCTTTTCTCTTTACAGCACAGCCTAGCCTACTGCACTTATAGCTGATGACAGCATTT
This sequence comes from Oncorhynchus mykiss, assembly GCF_057628025.1. Taxonomy (NCBI): domain Eukaryota; kingdom Metazoa; phylum Chordata; class Actinopteri; order Salmoniformes; family Salmonidae; genus Oncorhynchus; species Oncorhynchus mykiss. The sequence goes on from NC_143045.1 coordinate 16,161,636, forward strand.
ATGAGAATTCACTGTAGCTGCACCAAGACACAACCTATTAGTGCAACGTTTGTGCAGGGCCTGTTCAAAAACTGCAACCCAAGGATGTGTCCCAAATGGCATCCTATTCCCATATAGCTCTGGTCAGAAGGAGTGCACTATACAGGGATAAGGGAGTGATTTAGAATGCATCCCAACTCCTCAGTAAGACAGTGTGGTTGTCCAAGCCAGGAAATACCACCAATGCCCATTCTTCTAATACACAACCCATTGTGCACAGACGTCAATTCAACATCTACTCCACGTTGGTTCCACGTAATTTTGAAATGACGTGGAAACAATGTTGATTCAACCTGTGTGTGCCCAGTGGTATCCCTGTTTCCCTTCGTGATGAGATTAGAAAAAGCACAGAGAGAGAGAGAGAGAGAGAGAGAGAGGGAAAGAGAGAGAGAGAGAGAGAGAGAGAGAGAGAGAGAGAGAGGTAGAGAGGGAGAGAGAGAGAGAGACCCTGGCCCCAGCAGCCCTCCTGGACCAGAGCTGTGATGAAGAGGTCAATGGGCCCTGGTTAAAAGTAGTGCACTAAATAAGGAATAGAGTGCTGTTTGTGCCGCAGGCCATTTCCTCTGCTGACTTGTGTTCTGGAACAGGAGGCAGAACGCAGGTGTGACAGAAAGCTGAGTGGGGATCGTTTGGAAATTAAATAAAGACGGGTGGGGGTATGGCACCACACTAAAACATACAGGGCTAAGAGGCTGTAAGGGTTCACTATTCTCTGCACCAGAGCTGCCGTCTGTCTTCTACTGTATCAAATCAAATCAATGTGGACCATACTGCTGCAGTCTGACTGTCCACATTAGCAGTTCTATACAAACCATGCTCTCTCCTCTCTGACTACCTGCCTCTGGACCTGCACTTCTCTGTCACACTCACAGAAAGCCCATCACACCTACTTAAACACTGAGCACAGAGCCAGACAATGACATTACATTTACTTACTTCATTCATCCTTTCTTTTCTTTTTCTTTCTCAAGATGGAAGGAGTTGGTGTTGGTTAGTGTGATGGAATAAGGAGTTGTGGTTGGTTGAGGCCTGTGTGATGGAATACGGAGTTGGGGTGTGTTTGTGGCTGTAGTGTGCTGTGTTTTTTTACAACTTGTGTTTTACAGCTGCTGTTAAACAGCATTTGGTCCACGGTTCCTGCAGTCGGAGTTATTAGATAAGAAGCCTAATATAAATCAGAGTGGAGGGGTCTGGCAGGCTGGGGGAAGCAGGGGAGATGGAGAGCCGTGGCGCTGGGCGACAATACTAATTATTTCAGTGCGTCGGGGTTGCCGGGACGTTGCTGGGGGGTTGCCGGGAGGATAAGATGATATCTGCTGTCCAGCCTCTGGTTCTGTCGCCTAACCTCGAGTTTCCTATGTTTCCCCTCTCTCCTCTTCTTCCATGTTCACTATGTTTCTCTGTCTTCTATCATCCTCCACATTCCCTGTTCAACTATTCCTTTTTATCATCCTTCTCTGTTTCTCCCTCTCCTCTCTTCTGCACCTCTAACTTCAGTCTGTTTCTTCCTTCTCCTCTTTCACTCAAACTTCCCCCTCTCACAGACATCCCAGAAAGAGGAACAACCCTTGCTGGACAAACCATATACTAACACTATGCGTGTGTACTCACAATATTATATATTGCAACCACCAAGCTGAGTGAGGTCACAATGTCCTGTCAATGATGTTTATTATAGACAACACTGACATCCGCTGGCCATTGGCTTGAATTTTAACTGATCAGGATTATAAATGGAGTGTAACTACAAAACAGCTGACTTTATCCACATCTGTATTTTCTGTTTTTCAAATCAGCACACTTCAGAATGCAAATAGAGAAATGGTAGGTTGAATGTCCATTTCGTTGGCAAGCCTGGTGTCTGCAGTAGTAGCAATTTGCTTGAAAGAATAACTGAGCCGAGCAAACTGGTCTTAGATTGTTGTTTTTTAGACTGCTGCTTTAAATATAATGTCAAACCACAGATATGTTCAATTGACCTCAGCAGCAAAACATAATGCTTCGAAAGACAAGGGATGCTTCCCAAATGGCACCCTTTTCCTAATATAGTGCATTACTTTAGGGTGTCATTGTAGTACTTTATGGGGAATAAGGTGCCATTTGCAACACACATAGGAGCTTCCAAAATGTCTTGTGTGTGGTTTTGTGGCTTTGTATCCTTTCTCTAGAAATAAGGACTTCTGGTACTAATCTCTATTTTAGGCACTAAAGGAAAAATATGGGCCACGGTTATGAACAAATATGGTTTTGTGGTGAGTCAGCTATCTAGCTCAGAAACGTGAAAATGGGTGATATATGCAATACAGGCCGTATACTGTACCCTTGCAATACAAAACATTACACATAAAGAAATATCAGAACGAGCAATGTCAGTGTCTGGACTATACAGTGCCTTGCGAAAGTATTCAGTCCCCTTGAACTTTGTGACCTTTTGCCACATTTCAGGCTTCAAACATAAATATATAAAACATTTTTTTTTTTTGTGAAGAATCAACAACAAGTGGGACACAATCATGAAGTGGAACGACATTTATTGGATATTTCAAACTTTTTTAACAAATCAAAAACTGAAAAATTAGGCGTGCAAAATTATTCAGCCCCCTTAAGTTAATACTTTGTAGCGCCACCTTTTGCTGCGATTACAGCTGTAAGTCGCTTGGGGTATGTCTCTATCAGTTTTGCACATCGAGAGACAAATGTTTTCCCATTCCTCCTTGCAAAACAGCTCGAGCTCAGTGAGGTTGGATGGAGAGCATTTGTGAACAGCAGTTTTCAGTTCTTTCCACAGATTCTCGATTGGATTCAGGTCTGGACTTTGACTTGGCCATTCTAACACCTGGATATGTTTATTTTTGAACCATTCCATTGTAGATTTTGCTTTGGATCATTGTCTTGTTGGAAGACAAATCTCCGTCCCAGTCTCAGGTCTTTTGCAGACTGCATCAGGTTTTCTTCCAGAATGGTCCTGTATTTGGCTCCATCCATCTTCCCATCAATTTTAACCATCTTCCCTGTCCCTGCTGAAGAAAAGCAGGCCCAAACCATGATGCTGCCACCACCATGTTTGACAGTGGGGATGGTGTGTTCAGCTGTGTTGCTTTTACACCAAACATAACGTTTTGCATTGTTGCCAAAAAGTTCACTTTTGGTTTCATCTGACCAGAGCACCTTCTTCCACATGTTTGGTGTGTCTCCCAGGGGGCTTGTGGCAAACTTTGAACGACACTTTTTATGGATATCTTTAAGAAATGGCTTTCTTCTTGCCACTCTTCCATAAAGGCCAGATTTGTGCAATATACGACTGATTGTTGTCCTATGGACAGAGTCTCCCACCTCAGCTGTAGATCTCTGCAGTTCATCCAGAGTGATCATGGGCCTCTTGGCTGCATCTCTGATCAGTCTTCTCCTTGTATGAGCTGAAAGTTATCACTTGCACAGTGCTCCTTGGGATGTTTAAAGCTTGGGAAATATTTTTGTCTGCAAATCCGGCTTTAAACTTCTTCACAACAGTATCTCGGACCTGCCTGGTGTGTTCCTTGTTCTTCATGATGCTCTATGCGCTTTTAACGGACCTCTGAGACTATCACAGTGCAGGTGCATTTATACGGAGACTTGATTACACACAGGTGGATTGTATTTATCATCATTAGTCATTTAGGTCAACATTGGATCATTCAGAGATCCTCACTGAACTTCTGGAGAGAGTTTGCTGCACTGAAAGTAAAGGGGCTGAATCATTTTGCACGCCCAATTTTTCAGTTTTTGATTTGTTAAAAAAGTTTGAAATATCCAATAAATGTCGTTCCACTTCATGATTGTGTCCCACTTGTTGTTGATTCTTCACAAAAAAATACAGTTTTATATCTTTATGTTTGAAGCCTGAAATGTGGCAAAAGGTCGCAAAGTTCAAGGGGGCCAAATACTTTCGCAAGGCACTGTAAATATACAGCATGAACATAATGGTGTGTATCGACAGTATGGACAGGATCTTTTTCTGTTGTTGATTTTGTACATTTATTTAACTAGGCAAGTCATTTAAGAACAAATTATTATTTACAATGACGGCCTACGCTGGCCAAACCCGTACGATGCGGGGCCAGTTGTGCGCCGCCCTATGGGACTCACATTCACCTGATGTGATGCAGCCTGGACAGTGTATGAATGTGAAAGGTTTGTACACAGCAGTAGTTGTATGAGGTCCTTGGTGATCTGCTTGGCCTTTCTGTGACATTGGGTGCTGTAGATGTCCTGGAGGGTAGGCAGTATGCCCCCGGTGATGCATTGGGCGTGTTAGATACAACCTACATACATTTGTTGACACCCCCTTATTATCGGATTGGAGGAAAAAATAAATTCATTATATAAATTAATAAAATGAATGAAAGTGGGAATAATGATTTATCAATACGTGTGCATTCATTCAAACAATTATATGTACATTTATTTATTCATAATTATGGCAGGTTTGGTCCACCGTGGAAAAAAAACAGCGTTTAGCATGATAATGTATATGGTAATAAGAACCCTTTTGTAATGTACACAACTATCCACTGGTTGTGCATATTTTGCTAGCACATGGGAGACCCCCAGCAAATGCTCTGTGGTGATTGGCTACTGTCATTTTGCGTGACGCAAAAATGTTATCCCATATGATTGGTTTGTGGGACTTCTCTTCCACGGCGGGAACTTCTAGCTCGTTAGTCAGGTATGTTTACAGTTAGCTAACGAGCCGTGTACGTCTCCTCCTTTTTTTTTTAGCTAGAAACGTAACCCCATTCAAACATGAAGTGTATTGATATTTTAAATAGCTCGTTCGTTTATGCTTGCTAAAAGGTGTGTTAGTTGGAGAATATACAAGCTAGCTACATAGTTCGCTAGTAGCAAGGATAACGTTATCTGGTACTGACTTGGCAACTCAAACAGATACAAGTGAAATGGGCTAGTTAGCTATGTTACTAAGCTAGCTAAAGAAGCAAACAGTCTCTTTCCAGTTGCAAACGTCACATTTTAGCGCTTGATGTTAGTTTTGATGTAGTTAGCTCTACTCAGAGGGTGGGCATCATTTGTGGAACGTTCCAACAGGAATCTGTTCCAAAAACTGCGTAAAGTACAAGGTTGCCAACTAACAACGCATACAAAGTAGCATGATCAATTCAACTAGTTGACGAATAGGCATCAACTCACCACGTAGCTTATTCTTAATGTTTGACCATAGGCCACCAGAGTGAGGACAGACATTTTCCGGAATAAACGTGGTGAGTGAAAAACGAAATTAAATAGCCCACTCCCTACCTGGTATCTGCCGCTATACAATTTTGTATGCGTTGTTTGTTGACATCCTTGTTATTTACGAAGTTTTTGGAACAGATTCCTGTTGGAACGTACCACAAATTATACCCACCCCTACCCAGAGCCACATGTGAGGGGGATGTGACCAATCGATGTGAATTACATTGTCATTTGCAGCAACATTTCTTTCCAGTGTGTATACCATTTGGTCAAGGCAGTCTCACCCTGTGGATTACACCATAGCAGAGGTGAAGATGCAGTTCCCTTGGGCTAGAACAAAGATGTCCACCCTGTCAGGATCCTCTGAGAAATGGATTGAGAAAAAAAACTATCTGTACTGTAGATGCACTTAACTGCAGTTTAAGTCACACTCCCAATCCTCTAGCTCAGCTCAGGTTTGACATTTTTCAATTCAGTACAAGTGCTGATACTTGTCTGTGTCTATTCAGTGCCCCCTCCACCAGAGGAGTACAAGCCCAAGTCTCTAGCCTCTCGTCTGTCTGACAAGTTCCAGACCTCCCTCACCTCCGACCAGGAGAAGGATGATGACTTCCAGCCTGATAGGAAGTGCATCCACACCCCAACCATGGAACAGAAGTTCGGTAGCCTTATAGAATTCAATAGAATGTTATGTATTTTTATGGGTAGCCATATTAACAATGCTTTCACAGACGGACCAATAAGTCTAACCATTCTGATTTGTCCCTGTTTCAAGTTGCGTAGCCTTGTTCCAAGGTATACAAAAGATGTTTGTCTGTGCAGGTTATCAGCTCTTTACTGCCTTGACTGTCTAAAGTATTTGACATCTAAGGAACTGCATAAACAAGATATTATGATCTTATAATCTACGCAGGCCTTTGACACCCTTATTCTTTTATAAAAATGTTCTATTCCTTTTTTTATAGGACAATGTACAAAATTCACTCAATAACAAAACCCTTACTCTCTGTTCCCCTTGTGGTTGTAAGAGGAGGTGCTTGGAGCAGTGAGTGGTGTTTATAGATGATGAGCCAGAAGGAGAGAGACCAGTGCCTGGAGCACAGACATGGAAAGTGGAGCTGAATACCCAGGCACAGACTATAAACCTACCCCCTGAGACACACTGCTGTGTGAGTACATCTATCTAAACTAAGGATATGTTGCCACTTGCTGGGAAGTGCTGATCTAGGATCAGCTAAATTGATGAACCTTCCCCTCCTGAGGCTCACTACTGTGTGAGAATTTCTAGTCTAAACTTAGGATATGTTTTTTTTTAGTGCTGATCTAGGATCAGCTCAACTGGGCGGGGAAATATTTTGTGCACAGTATACCGGTACGGATACTCATACCGGTAGGGAATTTTAGTCTACAAATATATTTTATACCGTGCTAAATTTAATGAAACATTCTAGAAATTGGACTACTTTCAAATGCAGTTGTGTCCTCGTTCTGACATTTCTTGAATTTTGTTTAGTATTTTTAATTATTTTTATTATTGTGTACTCTTTGACATTTTGCTGCATTGTTAGGAGCTAGTAACATAAGCATTTTGCTGCACCCGCTACAACATCTGCTAAACTTTGATTTGATTTAGTTTGGTTGAGCATAAAACCATCAGAATGTAGAAAGCCCATTCAAATCACTTATAATTAATTTTCTGCCATCCTAGGGTCATGCACTACTCATAAAACATATTTAGAACTTGTATTATTCAGAAACAAAATACAGTCAAGTACTGTTGTACAGTCAAACATTTGAAAAATATTCTGATATGATATTTTGGCAATATCGGCCAGCCCTGACCGATGGACCTGCCCTCTGAGGCACAGTACTGTGTGAGTACATCTATTCTAAACTAAGGATATGTTGCTTTTTAATGCTGATCTAGGAACAGCTCAACTGACTACCACCTTAACGCCAACCATTAGAATCCATGAAGATAAGTATTTGTGTTGTACAGCCACCCAAATACTACTTTGTCCACTTGGTGGCAGCATAGCCCACTTAATCTGTGGCTCTGTTCCATCACATACCTTTGACATTGTTCTCATATTTCTTGTGTGCCAAGTGAATGTGTCATGTGATATAGGTTGTGTTTAGGCTGCATACGGCAGGAAGAGGAGTGGGAAAAAGGAATAGTTAGGAGGAGAAAGTCCCCTCCCGCTGTTCGTCTTGGGTTTCCCCGTCTGATACCTGACCGGCTGCACTCTGCTGTGAGCTGCTGACTGACGTCCTGAATGGGGCTCTTTGAATGGACAGAGCTCCACTTTTTAATTAAGAGGGTTTGCCTCGCCGCTGATCTGTGAAAGCCAGGCATAAATATTGAATGGGGGTCACCCGCTGGTTACTGAGCCCTGGGACCTAGAGGGATAAACCGCTGCTTTATGAGGAGGGAGGGCTGGGTGGCCATTCGGGGCAGAGCAATGTGCATCCCAAATGGTGCCCTATTTCCAACATAGTCCACTACTTTTGACTACAGCCCTATGGGCCCTGTTCAAAAAATAATGTATTATATAGGGAATAGGGTGCCATTTTGGGGACATACCAGAGGAGAGGGGTGATGCCTAGTTTGTGTCATGCTCCTAAGGTATTTGATCAGGATGGCACTGCAGTCATCTACTTGCGACTCAGCCAGCCCACCCCCTGTGTGTGTGCGCACATTTTCATGTGTATTCGGAACCTTGAGGACTGAGGAGCGAATTGGCATCCAGCGAGCCAGCCTGTCCCCGTCAATCCCCACCACCATCACCTGGCCCACCCGGAGTGTAAGACTCCTCAAGTGTCAGCTGTGCAATGCTGAAACTCAAGGCACACAGGGCTGGATCCAGCTAGGTCTACCTGGCCAAGAGTATACTGAGTGACTGAGAACCACACTACCACCACATCCAGGGCATGGTTCTGACTGTCACTATGCCCAGACAATAAGGATGAGACTAGTACTGTTTGGAACACACCGGGTGATCTCTTTAAAGAGGGGTTTTCTTATGAACACTATAGGCAGAAGCAACATAATAGGTTATCATTTAGGAGGCAGCTCCTGTGGGTTAAGGGTATAAAGAGCCCTGAGCTGACATGATGAATAAACAGAGGGGCACCTAGTAGGATCAGGTTACAGAAGGGCCACATCGTTGGAACAGACCAGTTATACTGCTCAGCTCTGCGGATCCGCTCCTCGCCTGTGCAACAGAGCCCGATCACCTTAACTGCTGCTGCCATGTTTAAATAGACCCCTCCACATATCCCTCCTACTGCGAAATCATGGCAAATAATTACTTATTCATAGACAGGTGGGAGGATGGAAGGGGGGGCACTGCTGTATAGAGGCCCTTGTCAAGAGGCAGGAGCAGGAAACCTCTGACAAGAGTATCCCTTTACGTGCCCGTCCCCGTCTGAGATGCAGACCGACACGGTTTGGGGCTCTGCTGGGCTCATAGGAGCGAGCAGACACCCCCCTGGAATGGAATGTAGATAACTAACAGGGGGCCTGATGGTGTTGGCTGCCCTCTGCAACAGACACATACCGGCTCATTCAACACTGGACAATTCCACCCAGTGCCGCTGAGAGCGAGGAAATCGGTCTACCACCCAGAGTGAATACCTGTTCAATCAAGGGAAAAGTGGCTGAGCTCCTTTCGGGCCCCCTAACACACATTGTAATATTTAATGGCAAACACTTTTGGAAAAAGAGCGGAAAGGAGGGTAACCTGAAACGCCTGGTCCTTCTAGTCTCCACTGAAGCACCACAGGCTCAGCTTGCTTGAGTTGTAACCCACACCCTGAGCGTTCCCTTATATGGAGGCATATCAACCGGTTGGTGCCAGATTGTAAAAGATGGAAGAGATGAAGAGAAGAATTTCTGAGAATTTAAGACTTGTGCAGTCAATAAGCTCAAGGTTTAGATTCAGGGTTACTTCAACAGTGTCATAAGAGAACATTTGACTTCCTCTGATGGAAACAGCTGAAGGACACTATGTGGTTAGCTTAGAACTTTGCGGTGAACAGTACTATTTGAGGTTGGCTTGTTTAGTCTTCATGGTTTGATACCCCTTTCACTAACACCAATGGCAATTATTTGCGTTAGTGAAAGGGATGGAAAGTGTCCTACTTTAAAGAGCTCAGCACCTGACTGGTATTGGTTTCAGCAGCGCTGCTGGCTACGCTTCACCTGTGTGTCAAGAGAAGGTGACGCCACACATCCCCTGTGGTTACTAACAGCCAATTAAAAAGCAGCTACACTTTCACATCCCCAACAATGGTAACCTATCAGCTTTCAGCAGTCAGGTAATGTAATCTAATCATGACTGACAGGCAGTATTGTGTGCATATACACATTCTTGCTATACTTTATTAAATGTTCACTAATGGAGCATATAAAGTTCACCAGTTGTCTGGTATTGGTGATTTTTGTTTGGTCTCAATATTTTTATAGTGAGCAATGTAAAATTAAAAAAAAAATTTCACAATTTTCTGAAGAGAACACTCTTGATATCCCCCCATGTGTCCACCAGTCGTCCGTGGTGTTCTGCTCTCTCTGTCCCTGTGCCTCGTCCAAAGGCGGCCGGAAAGTAGCCGAGGGAAAGTCTTCTAAGGGGAAGGCCAAAGAGAGCAAGAAGAAACAAGTTCCCAAGATAATCTTCGGCACTCGCTCCCACAAACAGATCACTCAGATGGGCCACGAGATGAATCGTACGCTCTCTGTGTTGCCCTCTTACCTCTCATTGGAGGTCGTTGACTATTACTGGGCCTGAATTTAATTATTTTGAACTGAGATTCACCCCAATCCAGCTGTGAAAACCATGACCTCTTCAGACATGGAAACACACCTCCGATCATGAGTTTGAGTGGTGTTTCTGATCCCAGTGACAGACACTTAAAGGGAGTGAATTTGAGCTGCCTCTGAGCTCTAGAAAGAAAGGCTTCGTAACCCAACCCCACAGTTAAAGGACAGGCAGACAGCCCCCATCACTGTCGCCCCAGGTGACAATTACACCCCATAATATCCCCAATTGGTCAGTCTCTCTAGCACGATGACGTGTCACGAGGCTTCAGACAGGTTTTGTGTCGGATGGGAGACTTTATAGCCAGTGTTACTGTTACAGTCCTAACTCCTGTTCTCCTCAAGGTGAGGGGGCTAGTGTAATGAGCACACACATACAAACACACATGGGTCAGCCTGATCGTATAATAAGCCCCTATTTCGCTGTCACCAGAGGTGTCTATCTGTCCTGTCCACCTCAGCCTACAGTCGCCACGGTGACAGTGTTACATCCTGATCTGTTACAGAGAATAGATGTCCCCGCGATAACCCCAGAGGATAGAATGGCCACAGCTCCATCACACTCATTCTTCCATCAGCCCTGTTTATCCCTCCACTCTCCAGTCCTCTAGGCCCTGTCTATAGCCAGTCTCTTGTTACATACACCTGGCTCTGACTGAGCTTCGTTGGGTAAAGACTCCCCTGTTGTGTTTTCTCTTTTTGTGGAGTCATGAAGTCAAATCACACCCCTAAGCTGCCATTGAGCCAATATAAGAATTACTTGAGTGGACGCTAATCCTTTAACCTTCGCCACACGCGTGCTCGCGCACACACACTGAACCGTTTGAAGCAAAACCGTTTTAAGTGCAAAAGTTTATCCATGATGTGTTGCAGAAAGTGAGCACCCATCCACCCCTTTGATAGCTGCCTTTCTTTCCATGCCTTTGGCGGTAACGGAGTATAGTCGTCACGTGTGTGTGTCACCGGGGAGCCGGCTGGTTGTGACATGGTGGTAGATGAGGCGCCTCTGATGACCGGGTAATGAGCCTTAGTACATGAGACTGGAGACTGCCACTTGGGAATTACCCCGAGCTATTGGTAATGCCAGAAGACTTGTTGTTGGTACTGCGCTATATTGAGTGTGTGTTTGTACATGTCCTATGTGTATAAACCATGATGAAGGTATTGATCAGTGTTGGTTCTGAGAGGTCCTCAAGGTCACAAGTAAGCTGAACTTAATTAGTTTTCATGTGTGTATTGTCAAGGATGAAAACAACTCTTCCTCCTCTCTCTCTTACGTACCACACGCAGGGAGTGTCGGGCTTGACCAGGTAGTGGTCAAGGAATATGTGCAGGGCGTGTTATACCGCTTCAAAAACGGCGTGCACAAGATGCAGGACCAGAACACTGCACTGGGTCCATGGTCTCCATCAGTCGGCTGGGGGGGAGGCTGAGGGCCTGCTCCTACTACGCTGCCAGGGACATCATGCCTGTATCCTATTCTGTCCCCACAACTATCTACTGGACCCCATCATCAGGGAGAGCTTGGGTCAGGTGGGAAGGGCAGGCATGGTGAGGGGAGCAGAGAGAAGGATAAGGAGGAGTGAGAGATGGGTGTAGTCTTCTATCCCTAAAATGACCTACTGGACCCCATTATCAGGGAGAGCATGAGTCTGGCAGAACGAGGGATGCAGGGAATTGTTGTTGGAGTTAGAGAAGGAGTGAGTGATGAGGATGTAGGCCTGAAGAAAAGGTGTTTTCACACATTAAAGAATAGATGTGTCCTTTTACTTTTAGCTGAACATATTCCTTGACAACTACCTGGTCAAACCCACTGCATGTCTACTAGGGTGCAGTGGGAGGGGAGGCTATCTCCTTCCCTCTCCTCCCCTGCAGATTCACATCAACCTGAAGGGTCAGATTGGGGTTCTGGATGAGGCCCACAACATAGAGGACTGTGCCAGCTACACCCTGAACAAACCCCAGCTGCTGTCTGCCAGGGAGAAGCTGGATAACATCAGGTGCTCCAACCACGAACCGCTGCTGGCCTTCTGCTGTTCCCTGCTCAAGTAAATATACCCTAAATTCCTGGAGTGAGTTAGACCTTAACCCATCTAGGTAGACCCTAACCCCTCTGGGCCTTCTGCTGCAACCTGCTCAAGTAAGAGCTCCCTCATCATCACCTCCCCGACTGAAACTACAGTAGTGTTTCTCAACCTATCTATTCCTGATACATTCTTTCTAGGCCAGCACAAGCACAACTGGTCTACTAATCAACCCATCTTGGTTAACAATTAAATGTAATCAATACTTGTAAAGAATGTCTTCACTAGCCTTGCTTTCCTCAATATCAAACAGTAGTTCTAAGATGGCCACTCTCACGCTCTCTCTGTCTGTTTGTCTGTTCCTCCTGTGGTGTAGTTGGATGCAGGAGAGCTGCAGTGTTCTGGCTGAGAGGGAGTATGAGATGTCCTGTCAGGTGTGGAATGGCAAGGAGGTTTCTTCCATACCAAGGTCATCACCACTGACACCTTTGCGATGCTGCAGGTCAGATAATGTTGTTGACCACCTAGGTCTCCTCTCACCTCTGTCTCTGTCTCAGTCCCTGTCTTTTGATCTCTCACATTCACCCCCTTTTTTTGTTGCAAGACTTGTGTGTTTAGAAGGGAGGCCTACAGCATCTCTCTTTTCTCTCCACATTTCTCCTTCCCTCCCTCATCTCTCCCCCTGTATAGAAGCACCTAGCAGCGGTGTTGGAGAAAGAGGGGTTGGGCTGGTGAATGGGAGAGAGGACACATTGGAGGTCCCCACCATCAGCTCAGTCAGCTCCTCTGTCCTCAAGAGTCTCTTCATTGTGCTAGACTTCCTCTACAGGGAGAAGAGCAGGTCAGAACCAGTCTGTCAACCAGTCTGTGAACCAGTCTTTAACAATCAGTCAGTATTTGTATTGTCCTAATTGGGAAATGTGCATTGTAGTCAGGGTGGAAAACAAGATCAACATAACGACATACTACAAAATACATTATACTAACACTTTCAATCACTGACGAAGACTTCTGTCCTGGTCGTGGTGCTGCAGCAGTCCTACACCTGGACCACTGCTCCAGACGTGCCAGATGCTCAGGGCTTCTTCGCCAGGCCTAACCGCTGACGCCACAGTGCCAAGACCCTTGTACACACACTCAGCTTCTGGTGCCTCAGCTCAGCCGTGGTGAGTAGCAGGGGAGGATGTACTGGAGTGTAAATGCTGTGTATACAACTTTTATACTGGGGGACAAAAGTACATGTTACTCATAGCGTATTATTACATTACGTGGAGCGCTGCCTGTCCTAAGGGGTGTGGTGGTGTGTGTGTGGTGGCAGGCGTTCTCAGACATCTCGGACAGTGTTCACAGCATCGTGCTGACCTCAGGCACATTGTCTCCTATGGGATCCTTCTCCTCAGAGCTGGGGGTCAAGTTCTCTATCCAGCTGGAGGCTGGCAGCCATGTCATCAGCAAGTCACAGATCAGAAGAAACCTCCTACCTTAATTTCAGCCTCACCACTGATGTTATATTTCATGATTTTTTTCATAGTATCCAGAAACAATCTGATGGTTAACGATGCTCAGAAAGGAATTGGACTATGTAGTCAAGCATAGTGCGTTTTGAAAAAGTTCAATAGATTTTCTTTTGCCGTTGCAAAACGTTTGCTTCAGAGTGCCATAGTGAATACGACCATTTCTCCTTTAAATCATCTTCAGTTCCTACCATTTACCACCAGGATGGGCTAGAGACCACATATTGAGGTTGAGTGTTTTAATGTACCCATGATATCCTTGCTGTGTGTAAGCAAGTTTGGCGCAACTGGTATGAGGTTGAGATAAGTAGAGAGTAAAGACGTTTTGTTTGATTTCAACAGAATGCCAAAGGAAGAGGTCCTAAGAGTCCAGCTGTATATATACACTACCTTTCAAAAGTTTGGGATCACTTAGAAATGTCCTTGTTTTTGTCCATTAAAATATCAAATTGATCAGAAATACAGTGTCGACATTGTTAATGTTGTAAATAACTGTTGTAGCTGGAAACGGCAGATTTTTTATTTAAAAAATAAATAAATTAGTTTTTATTTTTCTTGCTCAATTGTGCACCGGGGCCTCCCACTCCTCTTTATTTTCTGGTTAGAGGCCGTTTCTGCTGTTCTGTGAAGGGAGTAGTACACCGCTTTGTACGATATCTTCAGTTTCTTGGCAATTTCTTGCATGGAATAGCCTTCATTTCTCAGTACAAGAATAGACTGACGAGTTTCAGAAGAAAGTTCATGTTTCTAGCCATTTTGAGCCTTTAATCGAACCCACAAATGCTGACACTCCAGATACTCAACTAGTCTAAAGAAGGCCAGTTTCATTACTTCTTTAATAAGCACAACAGTTTTTAGCTGTGCTAACATAATTGCAAAAGGGTTTTATAATGATCAATTAGCCTTTTAAAATGATAAACTTGGATTAGCTAACACAACGTGCCATTGGAACACAGGAGTGATGGTTACTGATAATGGGCCTATGTAGATATTCCATTAAAAAATCTGCTGTTTCCAGCTACAAAGGTCATTTACAACATTAACAATGTCTACACTGTATTTCTGATCAATTTGATGAAAAATGTGATTTTCTTTCAAAAACAAGGACATTTCTAAATGACCCCAAACTTTTGAACGGTAGTGTACAGTGCCTTGCGAAAGTATTCGGCCCCCTTAACTTTGCGACCTTTTGCCACATTTCAGGCTTCAAACATAAAGATATAAAACTGTTTTTTTTTGTGAAGAATCAACAACAAGTGGGACACAATCATGAAGTGGAACGACATTTATTGGATATTTCAAACTTTTTTAACAAATCAAAAACTGAAAAATTGGGCGTGCAAAATTATTCAGCCCCCTTAAGTTAATACTTTGTAGCGCCACCTTTTGCTGCGATTACAGCTGTAAGTCGCTTGGGGTATGTCTCTATCAGTTTTGCACATCGAGAGACTGAATTTTTTTCCCATTCCTCCTTGTAAAACAGCTCGAGCTCAGTGAGGTTGGATTGAGAGCGTTTGTGAACAGCAGTTTTCAGTTCTTTCCACAGATTCTCGATTGGATTCAGGTCTGGACTTTGACTTGGCCATTCTAACATCTGGATATGTTTATTTTTGAACCATTCCATTGTAGATTTTGCTTTATGTTTTGGATCATTGTCTTGTTGGAAGACAAATCTCCGTCCCAGTCTCAGTTCTTTTGCAGACTCCATCAGGTTTTCTTCCAGAATGGTCCTGTATTTGGCTCCATCCATCTTCCCATCAATTTTAACCATCTTCCCTGTCCCTGCTGAAGAAAAACAGGCCCAAACCATGATGCTGCCACCACCATGTTTGACAGTGTGGATGGTGTGTTCAGGGTGATGAGCTGTGTTGCTTTTACGCCAAACATAACGTCTTGCATTGTTGCCAAAAAGTTCGATTTTGGTTTCATCTGACCAGAGCACCTTCTTCCACATGTTTGGTGTGTCTCCCAGGTGGCTTGTGGCAAACTTTAAACAACACTTTTTATGGATATCTTTAAGAAATGGCTTTCTTCTTGCCACTCTTCCATAAAGGCCAGATTTGTGCAATATACGACTGATTGTTGTCCTATGGACAGAGTCTCCCACCTCAGCTGTAGATCTCTGCAGTTCATCCAGAGTGATCATGGGCCTCTTGGCTGCATCTCTGATCAGTCTTCTCCTTGTATGAGCTGAAAGTTTAGAGGGACGGCCAGGTCTTGGTAGATTTGCAGTGGTCTGATACTCCTTCCATTTCAATATTATCGCTGGCACAGTGTTCCTTGGGATGTTTAAAGCTTGGGAAATCTTTTTGTATCCAAATCCGGCTTTAAACTTCTTCACAACAGTATCTCGGACCTGCCTGGTGTGTTCCTTGTTCTTCATGATGCTCTCTGCGCTTTTAACAGACCTCTGAGACTATCACAGTGCAGGTGCATTTATACGGAGACTTGATTACACACAGGTGGATTGTATTTATCCTCATTAGTCATTTAGGTCAACATTGGATCATTCAGAGATCCTCACTGAACTTCTGGAGAGAGTTTGCTGCACTGAAAGTAAAGGGGCTGAATAATTTTGCACGCCCAATTTTTCATTTTTGATTTGTTAAAAAAGTTTGAAATATCCAATAAATGTCGTTCCACTTCATGATTGTGTCCCACTTGTTGTTGATTCTTCACAAAAAAATACAGTTTTATATCTTTATGTTTGAAGCCTGAAATGTGGCAAAAGGTCGCAAAGTTCAAGGGGGCCGAATACTTTCGTAAGGCACTGTATGTCTATGTAGACCTAATAGGTGTCTCTTAAATAGCTGTAGGCTGACAAATACCTTACATAAAACCTGGTATTCTCTTTCAGTTAACCAGACACTTCTAAGGGCCCGTTGATAAATACTTTGTCCTCCTTTGTTTGTTATGCTTCCCTCCATGAATAATAGATTTCCATTCAGGCTCTGTGTCTCTGTCACATCACCACCACCAGTCCACTTAGGGACCAGCTGGCTCTCTCATGTCACTGTGGCTGTGTGTTAGTGCTCGCACGTGCACAGATACGCGAGTGTTACATGTGAAGGTTTGTCTGTGTTTTTGCATAGTGCTGCATACCTTTTTTGTGTGTCTTCTTGTGTTCCTGTTTAGTGTCTTACAATGCACACATTCTTAATGCTTATTTACCATAGGCCTATGTTTTGTATTTGACCCTTTGATGATGTCAAAGCTCAAGGTTTTCCCTCTAGTTTACTATCCAGTTGAGACTACATCAGTGCTATCAGAATATGAATGATTAAAGTCTCCTATTAGGATCCAGTTTTGTCTCTTTCCCCCCAGCCATGACGCCAGGCAGGCAGAGACAGCCACAGAGCAACTCTAGGTGGGTATTATTGATGACTAGTGTAGGAGCTCTATGCCCTCTGTGCATTAATATTTAATGTGCAGACAGACGTCTCTTAAAGATGATGAAGAGATGAGGGGTATTAATTGTAGAGTCTGTTGAGGCCCTCTGGAGCCGGTGAGCCGTGTGTGTGAGTGAGACAGAGGATGGGTCGTCTCCAGGTGCCCCTGTCCAGTATGTCTGGATGATGCCTATCTGAGAGGCAGCGGTATGAAGGACACAGAGGCCACAGTCACACAGTACTAAGATCACACAGCAAGGCCACAGAGGCGTCCTGCTTTCCTTCCGGCTCTGTCAGTCGCCCTCTGACAGACACACACACACTTCTGGCAGACACAGTGAGGGTGCATACGCACACTGAACATACAGTACAACTCAAGAACACACAGTTAAAGGTACTCTCTCACGCATGCACGCACACAGGCGTGTGTGTGTGTGTGGCCATGCACACACACTACTTGCAGACATTACACACTCAGACATCTCCCAGAGCCCTCCTGGAGCTGTGGTTTTGTAGCACTTGAGCCTCAACAGCCCCCCAGTTAATGCCCATTAAAACCACGGTACCCCTCTGCCCGCGCCTCACAGTCTGGCCGCACCGCAAGAGGAAAGGGACAAAACTCAGCGCTGGGGGTTGGAGAGGAGAGGTGGGCTTATTAAAAAGTGTTTTCCAGAGGTGAAAAGATCAAAAGGAAACGCAAGATGCTTTTAAAGCAGACTGAGATAAGGGCCATTAGGGGTGATGTCACCTAGCTGTATGTGTGAAAAGGCATCCACGCTGGCGCCTGGAGGAGGCTGGGGGCTGAGGAGGAGGCTGGGGGCTGAGGAGGAGGCTGGACACACACGTTTGCCCTGCTGTCTTCCAGCCACGCTCCAACATTATTACTCAGTGTAAGGTGTGCTGTCATCTCTACAGGCTGTGTCTCTCCTCTATCTCTGGGTTTATGGGTCACCTTGCTCAGACGGGGATTTATCCATCTTTACTGTTCCAGCTGAGATGTTTTATATGGCCTTTTACAGTGGAAACCTGAGGTGCACTGCTGCTGCTGTTGTAGGCTAAATGTTTGCTAAGCTACAGCTTTGAGGAGGCAAAGCTTTAAAGGGGAATTCCACTCAAACGATATTTTGGTGGGGGTTTTTCATTATTGATACAATCCCAAAATGTTTTAAATGTCAGCAGTCAAGTTTTCAAGATATTGGACTTTCAAGAAGCAAAGTGTCACCGACCACATCATGATGACCCTTGTCTGTGCTCACTAACAGCTAACCCTTCTGGAGAGAAAGACTACAAGTAGAAACCAAGAAGATCTTCTTCCATGCTTAACTTTGACAGCCCAAGCTTCACTCTCGAGATGTGGACACCAGGGGAGGGGTTGGGAAGGCAGGTGGTCACTTGGTTGGCACCGCCCTTGGCGTGATGATTGCAGTCATATTTAAACGGAATCATTTAAGGCTGCAACACATTTCCCGCTCTCACCCACAAAGCAGCGTAGGAGCAGGCGGGCCTGCATCTTTCATTAATGCTACAGTCGCCCAAGACCCCTTCCATAATTTAACGGGCGCTACCAGAACAGTGACGTGTCGCAACACAGCCCACCGACACCAGGGATGGGGGGGGGGGGGGGGGGGCAGACAGAGGGAGTGGAGAGGAAAGAGGTGAAATATGGAGATTGTGGGTCCATGGAGGGAGGGAGGGAAGACGTGCACAAGAGAGAGGTGTAGAGTTCAGTGCCTAAGAGTGGCATTCGTCCCTCCAGAAGTTGTTTATTGCCAGACCCTGAGCGTTGCATACACGCACGCACACACACACACACACCATACCCAGAAATCACCATGAATTATTCACTGTTAGTTGTGCCTGTTGGTTACTCTGAGACTGGCTAAATGCTGTAGTCCTCCTCATGTCATGTTGCCTGGACCCTTATTGTGTGCCTTGTAGAATGAGGGGCCATGCTAGCACTGGCCTGCTGCCGATCCAGTGGTTGTGGACTACACATTGCCACTAGGGGCGGGGGTTTGAGTCACACGTTTCCCACCTTCAGTTTGTTTCGTCTTCATCTATTTCCTTCATATTTGTTTAAATGAAGTACACAACCAGTAAATTCAGAAGGAGACATTTTACTTTAAAATGTCTGTGTGTGGTGGTTTTCCCCTCTGTGGGTCGTTCCTGTTGTGTTTGCACCTGGGCGCCAGCCGAGTGTGCAGATTGACATTTACTGTAGCGCTTCAGCAGACCCTGTGGATACGCCACCTACCCGTCAGATAAAATTAGTCATGAAGGCCAAGTTACACACACACTCACACCATAGTACATAACGGCATCCTTCCAGTCATACACTGTGTACTACGTGTGGACTCGGCCACATAAACTCTACACAGGTCCTCACTTTGGTGTGCACCGATTGCTTGTGCATAGTTCTTGCAAAATTATATTAGCTGTCATTAGTTTGGTCAGATCAGTTAGAGGTCAAGGTGAGCTGTCTGGCAGAGGAGACTAGCCTTGATGAGTAGCTAGGTGACTGTCATGTGTCTGCCTGTCTCTCCATAGAGTAGTGTAGCACCGTCTCCTAGACCTAGCCAGCCCTCCTCCTTGTCTCGTCTCCCTGCCAGGCCCCAAGTGTCCAGTCTGGAGCGTGAAGTCAGAAGCGCTGCTGGTCGGCTACTGCGTAGCAACCTGGCGGTGCCAAAAGCCCTGGTCTGCCCTAGAAACCCTATGTATGATCACCAGACCGGCCAAAATGTGTGTTTTTTTTATTGCGGTCGTTTTAGGCTTTAAAATTAGTTTATTATGATCAAGTTCGAACCCCACTGTGAATTCTTTCAAGTTGAATTACATTTAATTAAAATTGCACTAGGCAGAAATCGCTCCTCCCATTTCCTGACTGCTGAAATTGGAATAGTTTGCCTAATTTCAGTTTGTGACAAAACTAGCAAGTATAGTGTAGAGAATCATTCTACCGTCTAAACCGATGTGAATTATGTTTTCAACAACTCAAAATTTAGTATGTTTGAACCTGGTGTACAAAACTTAAAGTAAAAGATACAAAACTTAAAAACAGGAAGCTTAGAAATAACGCAGATAGAACAAATCTGTCGCTTCTTAGACTTGCTTTCAATGAGAGTGACGGATCTATAACTCACATTTCTATGTGAATTTTGTCAGAATGCCCCAAAAGCTTAAATGAAATAGTGACTACTAGATTTGTTGTCACACAGGACCACGTGCTGACACAGGCAGGCTACGAGGAGGCTCCCGGTTGACTCTCAGGCAGAATGAAAACAACCTCATCGACTATAATCCTTTGCTAGTTGTGGCCACTTTCACCATGATCCTTAACAATTGTTTGTTGCCATTCAACCCACTGAGGTATAAGATTCAGCAATATGGCACATTTCAAATAGTTCATGAACAATCGGGAGCTTGCATAGGAATACTTGGATGACGTCAGCACTATCACCATCTACTGATTTTAATATTTATGCTCCCTGCCTATTGTCTGCCCTGCCTCGCCTCGTCGCCTTTGAACCCAGCTCTACTCAGTCAAGATTAAGGAAAATGTGCTCGTAATTAAATGGCAGCATCAGTTGGAGCAACGAGACAGAAGGTTCATCCTAAATGGCACCCTATTCCCTTTTAAAGTACACTACTTTAATGGTCAAAAGCACTGCACTATGTATGGAGTAGTGTGCTATTTGGAATGCAGTCAGAGTGATGTTTACTCTTAGTGTCTGAGAGATAAAAGCATTAGGGACCATTACCCTGGGCCCTGCTGCAAGCCAAGGGGCTCCTGCTTGGAGTGGCACTGACTGGATTGTATTTCGCCCCCCGCTTTTATAAGGGCTTTACAAATTACAACTCGGGGAATATAAACGACAAGCTCTGCACAAAGACTGTTTGTGCTGCTCAAGTGCATGTGTCTCTTCCTGTGTCTCAAATGGCACCCTACTCCCTTTATAGTCCACTACTTTTGACCATGTCCCATAGGGGGGGGCCTAAAGAGCTCTGGTCAAAAGTAGTGCACTATATAGGGAATAGGGTGCTATTTGTGACTTACACTCTGTGTTTTAAGAGCCCTGGCTGGCGTTTTATTATCGGGTTACTCTTCCCTTGTTATCAGGTTACTCGCTGTTCCCTAGCAGAAGTTTTACGTCGGCTGCATAAAGGACAATCTCAACAATCCAAGATGCTGACTACAGTGACCCAGTCCATCAATTAGATCAGTGAGAGACTGAGCTTCCTCTTCCCTTCCTCCTTGAATCGGCCTCTCCTCTGGTCTTCCTCAAGTGCAGTGTGGCAGATAATGGCTGTTTTGTTTCCCATCCTAAAGTATATAACATGAATAATTCACCCATTGTCAGTCAGGATTGGATCGGAAAGCAATTGTTGGGACAACCAGTTTTGTGGAGGAGTTGTGGTGGTGGTTGACGAATGAAGCGGAAGGCCCTTGTCAATGTAACGCTTTGGCCTTTGTGAAAATGTTGTGTTTTATTGATGCAAATGTTCCTGTTTCCCGGCCCTCCCGGTTGTTTTGTGGCACTGAGTGAGGCGACCTGATTAAATACGCCTCTGCTTCATTTCACAATCACAGGCAGGCTGTAGCTAGTCAGTCATCTTGGTGTGCCAGGAACTAGAGGAACCATCCATCCATCCACACGTCGTAATGTTTCATTTCCCTATCTGTCCCTGTGTTGGAGTAACCGACTAACTGCAAACAGTGTTTTAATACCACTACTTCTTTGTCCCAGCTCTGATGTGAGAAGTTGTTCTGCTGACTACAAGAATAACTTCTACTTGACCCTTCAAACACATTTCCAAACCAATGAAGATGCTCTTTGATTGTGAAGCCATGCAAATAATCCGCTACGGTGGAGACATGGCTAGATCTCTGCTAGGAGCTGACGAGGAGAGGGCTTTTAGATCAATGTTCCTCCCTGGAGAGACTGTGACTTTTTGCACTAACAGCAACAGCAGCAACAGTGATTTTATCATGGATGGAGGAAGAGTGGGGGGGTTTAAACGCATCAACTTTGTGGAGGAAGGCGAGGGGGAAACTGAGCCACAGGAGGGAGAACGACATGCTGGGGGGCAGAGGAGCTTCCAGTGCCATCATGATGTGAACTTTGTTTCAGACTATAAGACACACACACACCTGCAGTGTCTGGATGCCAAGCTGTTAGGACAGTGTACTGGACTGTTTAGCCCTGAAAGGATTGTGCCCCCTCTAACTTCCTGGAAACCTGTTTCTCTGTATGTCTTGTGAGGGGAGAGGTTGCTGCTTTTGGCTGGCAGACAAACCTCAGTATTTATGCTGCTATGTGAAAGGTTTTCTCAGGGGGCTCTAATGTGGACCACATTTCTTGGTGTAATATGGCCATAGTTTTTCTCCTGTTTACTGTAGTCTCAACTCCTGCTCTGTTGCTTCATTAGGCCATTAAGACCCATGTGAAGAATAGCTTCCATCCCATAGTGGTGCCAAGCCTGATTCATGTTAGGCCCAATTGATAGTTATTTATTTATTGGAAGGCTATGTGGTGTATTCTTCAGGAATCTGCTGATAGCTGAGTTTTGAAAAGTATGCAATGTCTACCAGCCAATGTTAAGAAAAAGATGAATTGAAAAAGATATGAACAAATCACACGGTTTATTATTTTTATTGATGCATCCATGAAGCCCTGCTCTGTTTGCTGGTGTTCTGTTTTCTTAGATGCTTGACAAGCTGTGTGACTGCTTGACCAACACAGGGCTGGGGGACAGGAAGACGGTGATCACAGAGCCTAGAGGAGGAGAGAACTATGATGCCATCAGAATCAGTGGAGAGTTTGCATGGGACAGAGGTGAGACTGGGCTGTCTCACTCTCTCTTCTTCACTCTCTGTGTCTATCTTTGCCAGTCTGTCTGTATCTCTCTTGTGCAAGGGATTGAGCACCAATTGGTTTGGTGTTGGGTACCCTTTTAAATGTGGAAGAATTCTAGTCATATCTGTTTAGGACAGGTGACTGGGTTGATATTGGGGTTGTTTCTGTCCCCCCCCCCCCCCCCAAATGGAGCTCTGCTGATGGCTGTGTATAGAGGGAAGGTGAGTGAAGGACTGGACTTCACAGACAACAACGCCAGAACAGTGGTCAACGTCGGCATCCCCTTCCCCAACATCAAGGACCTGCAGGTAAGAACCAGAGACAAGTTCTTGGTGGTGAGCCCATCAGGTCTGTTTCACAGAAGAGGACCCAGAGAGAAAAACCCCTGTTTACCGTTGTGTCCAGTCAGTCACATACAGGTGTAAGCGCTTCACAGAATCTGCTGGCTACCAATGTGTTTTCCTACAGACCTCCACACTGAAAAAGTTCTGAACACACATACACACACTGGGACACACACACACTGGGACACACACACATACACACACTGGGACACACGGACACACACACACACACACACAGGGACACACACACACACACACACTGGGACACACACACACACACTGGGACACACACACACACACTGGGACACACACACACACTGGGACACACACACACACACTGGGACACACACACACACTGGGACACACACACACACACACACTGGGACACACACACACACACACTGGGACACACACACTGGGACACACATACAAAGTGCATCCTCCATCCTCTTCTTTTTCTGGTGCTCTGTAATATAATTTGCCAGCAGCATACCACCCTGCCTACCACTGCTGGCTTGCTTCTGATGCTAAGCAGGGTTGGTCCTGGTCAGTCCCTGAATGGGAGACCAGATGCTGCTGGAAGTGGTGTTGGAGGGCCAGTAGGAGGCACTCTTGACTCTGGTCTAAAAAAATATCCCAATGCCCCAGGGCAGTGATTGGGGACACTGCCCTGTGTAGGGTGCCGTCTTTCGGATGGGACGTTAAACGGGTGTCCTGACTCTCTGAGGTCATTAAAGATCCCATGGCACTTATCGTAAGAGTAGGGGTGTTAACCCCGGTGTCCTGGCTAAATTCCCAATCTGGCCCTCAAACCATCACGGTCACCTAATAATCCCCAGTTTACAATTGGCTCATTCATCCCCCTCCTCTCCCCTGTAACTATTCCCCAGGTCGTTGCTGCAAATGAGAATGTGTTCTCAGTCAATTTACCTGGTAAAATAACGGATGAATAAAAAATCATCCCAAAGTGATTGTTCTGTCTGTCCTGAGCAGATAGTTTCTACCGTTGTCTTCCTCTCACCCTCCCTCCATCCATCCCTCCTCCCTCCCTCCATTCTTCCTTACCTTTTTGTCATGGCCCAGTGTTGCCTAATAAATCTGACTGTGATGCCAGCTTTCTGTGTACACAGTCTGAATGAAAGCACTGCAAACACTTGGAAAGTTTCCTTACAAGCCAGAATGTTGAATAATGTAACGTTTGAACTTGCTCTACCGGTTGTCTGTGCGGTTGGTCCTTTGGGTCGAAAAAATATCCATTGGAATGTATTATTAAACCGACTTTTCAAACACTGGTACTGCCGTGGAGATTTCTATCACCTTGTACACAAAACCATGTAAACCCCTGTAAGACTGGTTAGTATGCATGCATCGCGTGCGGTTACTGTCTTTATTGTGAGCGTGCCTTAGGTGATGATGAGCAAATCGTGATAGCCACATACAGAGGCAGGAGGGTTAATAACACCTTTCTGTGCATTTTTTGTCTCATATTTACACCCGAATAAGGACGAAATCAGAAGACGATAGGTAGAGTAAATTCAAATTAAGGTCAGGGTCGCGAGGCCCAGCATCAGCATTTAGCCTTATCGTGTAGCCCGATCGCATGCTCCCTTTTTGCAGGCTACATTTTGAGTAGCCTTGGAGGGATGGGAGATGAGTGGGCTAGATGTGGCCAAAGGAAAGAGGGGGCGGGGGGAGAGAGAGACAGCGTGAGCTATGGGCTTCTGGGGGATACTCATGCTGAGAAACAGGTTCACCCAACAGCACAGCAGATATTTTCTGAAAAGTTCTCTTTCCTCTCATCTATGGTGTAAATGGCAGTCCGCATGTCAGCTCTCTTGCTCTCTCCTTTTTATTTTTTTCTTCTCCTGGTGTGTCAGCTGCCGGTCCTGGCCCCAGAGGAGCCCTGAGGGGGTGGTAAAGTCTGCTAGCTGACCCCCATTACCAGAAGAGGGAACAGGACATGACACTAATGACTGTCAGGTCCAGGTCATTGTGACTGTTTGTCCCCACAGCCCCTCTGACAGCTACGCTAAAACAACCAAGCAGGCGCCGGGCAGGCAGGAAGCCACAGGTACACAGCAACACAACGCTGCCTCGGCTATGACGGGGATCTTAGAGGGGTCAGATACACACTCACATGCACACATGTTCATATCACACATGTAGTGCACACTTTCTCTCACAACTACACTTATACTACACTCAAATGGTCTCGCTCACATGCCCACAGCCACAAAAGTACATATATTCTTACTCTCCCAGCTGTTTAACATTTATGCCTTTATGGAAGCACATAGACATTCCCTTCTCAGTACATGTTAACTTGGACTCACTGACCCTGTCCCACATTTCAAACATGCACCCCCTATAGCTTATGTAGAGCCCTCATGTATTGTGGACGCCTACCTTCATGCCTAGACTGCTTTTCCCAGACCCAACTCTCAGCAAAACTTTAAGGTTTTAACCAAAGCACAGAGCAGCCCTGCGTTTACTAGCCTGCTATCGTGCCTGAGATCAAAGGTGAACTGTAAACAGTCCTCCACACCGACAGCTCTGCTAAGCTACTATTACATTTTAATGTGCATCCCAAATGTTACCCTATTCCCTATTTAGTGCACTATTTTGACCAGAGCCCTGCACTATATAAGGAATAGGGTGCCATTTGGGACGCACACAATGTTACATTATACACATGTAGAGTTGTTTTTTCCACAACAGGCATGTCTTACAATACACAGTCGTGTGTGTGAGGGAGAGAAACAATCCTCTGGTTCAACAGGCAATGAAAGGCCACTGATACGGCATCTCTGTTTTCTTAATGAGGAGTACAGCAGACATTTTAAGACACAAACATAGTTTTATAGAGACCTCGTGTCTCTGCTTTGATACTTTATGGAGGAGGAGGACCAGACAGTTTAGGGGGGGGGGGGTGTGTGTAAGAATGTGTGTGTGTGCTGGTTGTGTTCACGTCTTACAGGGACACACTGAGGACGAGGCACCCAGCTGTCAGCTCTGCCACATTAGGCAGATGGAGCGCTCCACAATCTCACTGACAGGCACAAGATGGTGGACTGCCAGGGGGGCACACGCAAACCGGTCCGCTCAGCTGCAAATCATGCTTGCTGGTCAAATGTATGTTTTTAAGCATGAACAGGTAGCGGTGGGAGGACTGGGCCAAAGTGAACGAGCGACTAGCGATCTCCTGACATTTTAACTAATCTCTTCTATCTGGCAGTTTCTTTCACATTTAGGAGGAGATTCGCTAGAAGCTAGAATTGGCTTTTTCACATATGCATCCTGTCATGTCAGATATGGTTTTCACTTGGGGTGGGACGCTGAAATGGACTCCCATTGGACTTCGATGACATTGGCTGCTCGGGGATACTGGCCATTTCCGTTCATGGTCTCAGAAGCAGATGCATCAAGCCCTCTGGTGTTTAACAGACAGGAGGAGACATCTCATCTCACCATACAGCCATTAAACCTGCGCCTCGTGAGCCCCCATGACATGAGTGGTATACATCTGGCCAGGAAGAAAATGGAGTGGTTTCTGCAGGTCCATTTTGACATGGTCTAGTGAGGCGTTTCTTTCTTTATTTTTTAAATGAATCTAATTCCTGTTCTTTATTTGGCTCAGACCAAATATGGACGGACTCATCCCAGACCATGATGACGTCCAGTAATGACACACCTCTCTGCCAGGACAGAAAGCAGAGAGGGGAACAGTGTGTACATGCCCGTGTCGTTAGGGGACATGGTGCTCTGGGCTGTGAACACACGGCACCTGCCTGTCAGTTCCTGTTGTTCGCTGGCATGTCCCATATGTCCCCCCCGTCAGACGCCACATGAACTTTTCACTTGTCAATCCCAAAAGGTTAGCGCTGAAAATCCAGGAGAGATTAATTGATGGATGGATGCAAATTGATGGAGATGGATGCTTTCGTGGTCTTTTTGTGGCATGGCTTGTTGCTCGTCTTGTGTTGACTGGACCACCTTTTCTGCCCCCCACCTCTTGTCTCACCATCTCTTTGCCTTTTGCTCTATCCTCCCATCTTTCACAGCAGATCTGTTTTCCAGATCAACTTCATCACTTGTGTTGCCTAGATCCCCTCCGACCTCCTGTCTCTGCTCTTCTTCATCTCCTCTGTATGCCCCCTTTATTCCCCCTTTCACAGCAGATCTGTCTGAGGGGGAATTCTGGGCAGGCAATAAACCTCTTCAGGCTCTTTTTTTTTTTTTTTTTACAGGGGGTTGGCGTCTCCCCCTGAGATTCCGATCTGCCCCTCACCTTCCCACTCCACAGCCCACATGAATCACATTAGTTCTCAATGGATGTGCCCTGCCTGATGCCTGAAAGGTGCTGGATGGCAGGTCCGAGCACAGGTGATGGCCCACAGCTATGGCTAGCCTGTCAGCCACTGGAGCACATTTCGTGGTTTTGGGGTGTCTGACAAGTAGCGATTTGTCCTTCTCACTTCATGTCAAAGATAATGCTCTGGGCTACACAAGATTCAGTCAAATTTTATGATTTTGTGTAGATTGCTGAGGATTTTTTTTATTTAATCCATTTTATTTTAAGGCTGTAATGTAACAAAATGTGGATAAACTCAAGGGGTCTGAATACTTCCCGAAGGCACTTTTCCCACATTTTGTTACGTTACAGCTTTTTTTTAAATTGATTAAATTACAAAAAATCCTCAGCAATCTACACAGAACACCCCATGATGACCACCATGCTTCTCCATTCCGTCTGGCCACTCTACCATGAAGACCTGATTGGTGGAGTGCTGCAGAGATGGTTGTCCTTCTGGAAGTTTCTCCCATCTCCACAGAGGAACTCTGGAGTTCAGTCAGAGTGACCGTCGGGTTTTTGGTCACCTCCCTGACCAAGGCCCTTCTCCCCCAATTGCTCAGTTTGGCCGGGCGGCCAGCTCTAGGAAGTCTTAGTCTTGGAGTCTTGGTGGTTCCAAACTTCTTCCATTTAAGAATGATGGAGGCCACTGTGTTCTTGGGGACCTTCAATGCTACATAAATGTTTTGGTACTCTTCCCCAGATCTGTGCCTCTACACAATCCGGTCTCGGAGCTCTACAGACAATTCCTTCGACCCCATGGCTTGGTTTTTGCTCTATATATAGACAGGTGGACTCCAAGTTGTAGAAACATCAAGGATGATCAATGGAAACTGGATGCACCTGAGCTCAATTGAGTCTCATAGCAAAGGGTCTGAATACTTATGTAAATAAGGTATCTGTTTTTAATAAATTATCCAAAATGTCTAAAAACCTGTTTTTCGATTTGTCATTATGCGGTATTGTGTGTAGATTGATGAGTAAAAAAAATCATAAATTAATTTTAGAATAAGGCTGTAATGTAACAAATGGTGTAAAACGTCAAGGGGTCTGAATGCGTTTAGAATCCACTGTAAATCTATTCAACACACTGTCGTTCTTAGAATTTCGATTTTACAAAGAGAGTTTGTGTTGTAAGACATTTTAGGAAGACTTGCCATTTGGCTGTAACGTAACAAAATGTGGGAAAAGTCAAGGGGTCTGAATACTTTCCAAAGGCACTGTATATGTGATCATATCCAAATGTAAGCTAGGTTTGAAATGATGTTTTAGTCAAATATTATATATGTGTGGTTTTTTCCGGTCAATTTGAAGTCTACAAATTATTTGGAATTATGTTTCGGCCCCTGACCATCCTCCAGAAAAAAAATTGGCCCGTTGAATCTGAATTTGAATCTGATTCCTGACCTGAAGACAATTTCAATGGGGGAACCGGAGTCCTGACATTTTGACCTTGCAAGGGCACGCACCATTTTTGACCAGGGTGCTAAAAGTAGAGAATACAGTGCAAGGAGGGAGATGAAGATAGGCTAAGTGAGGACATTTAATGTTGACAATGTTTGCTAAAGTTAAAACCAGTTTGCTTATTTGTTACATTGTAGTTAAAATTATGAATGTAAATCATACTCCTAATGAATTAATCAGATGCATTTCGTGAGCTTGTCATTTTTTCCAACGCATCTATAACGTTCGAAATTCATCAAAACTGTCAAGTACAAGCATATTGAGGCTATAATAAAGTTCAGATGAATGATTGGATTTGATTATAATGAAAACTGTTTTGTTTACCCTATCGGCGTCTTGAACTGACCCACATTTCCCTGCATTCTAGAACACTTCGTGGACTAGTATTTGTCTGTTTAATTAGAATGTAGGTGAAACCTATTAAATCTATTTTTAAATGTTGACCTTTTAATGCTAACGGGAAAGGTCTGTAAGAAATGTGCCTTACGTGTAGACAGTGAACTACATAACTGGAAAACAAACCGAGCTGAAACAGATGGCCAAAAGTCTGGGGTGTATCGATCGACTAAATATCGATTAAATGTTTTGCAGGTCGTAGCGTGTTGCCGGTATTCACACTAGCGATTAGTATTTTGTATCTATGCGCTCTCTTACGAAACTTTCGGTACGGTGTTGAACTACATTTTCTTTAAATCAATTAGTCATCATGTTAGAGAAGAATTGTGCGCATAGCGGGAAATATTTTTATACATTGTTCACGTTCAATTGAATTTACCACAGGTGGACTGCAATCAAGTTGAAGAAACATCTCAAGGATGATCAGTGGAAACAGGATGCACCTGAGCTCAATGTAGAGTCTCATAGCAAAGGGTCTGAACCTGTTTCAGCTTTGTCGTTATGGGGTATTGTGTGTGTGTGTGTGTATATTGATGAGGAAAACATGTCATTTTAAAATAAGGCTGTAACATAATAAAAGTACATTATTTATACATGTTCATTTTTACAAGCAGACAGATAACAGCAAACAATACAACAATAACACCCCCACCCTCTGGAAGAAGACAGGAAAAACAAAAACAGTGCCTTGACTGAGTGGGAAATAATCTGCACCATTTTTTAAAATTGAAATTGGACACAAAAGTCATAAATAAGTATGCTACTATGGATCAGGGTGGATTGCAGACTCTGTGTCATGTTGCCCATCACATGATAGATAAAACAGAAAGGGTTGCCATATCTTATCGAATGTGATGGATCTGCCAGAGATATGCTAAATCCTTGCCATATGAAACAGACTAGTGACTTCAGATAACCAGATTTATAAACGGGACAAATGTTTTCTACTATTAATCTTTCAATGTCTTTGTAAGCAGCATACCTGTCTGTCTCCCGTTGTCTGTTCTGCTCTGTTTCAGCTTTCATTTCGTCTGGTGGCAGTATGGCGGTGTCCTGATAACCTGTCCTGTGACGTGTCTCCATCTAACATTCCTGCTGTGTTTTCAGGTGGAGCTGAAGATGAAGTATAATGACCAGCACTGTAAAGCCAGGGGTCTGCTGTCAGGCTCCCGCTGGTATGAGATCCAGGCCTACAGAGCCATCAACCAAGCCCTGGTCAGGTACGGGTCTCTTTGTGTTCTTGTTTGTTTCTCTGTCCTCGACTCATCCTTTCACAGGAGGCTTCTTCCTAGCTCACAAATCAGGCTCATGATCAGTAAGCATAAAAATGTTTGATCATTTTGAAAACCAGGAGGTTACTACCTGAACTTGAACATGTTTTCACTACCACAGGTGTATTAGACACAAGAATGACTGTGGAGCCCTCATTCTGGTAGACGACCGGTTTGGGAACAACCCCAACAAATACATTTCAGGTACTGAAATTAATGATCGCAGGTTGCAGCCACTCGAGCTTGAATTACTCAAACAAACCCTCTGTCTCCGTTGCCTGACACAATGTGTAGTTTCTTATCTTGGGCACTTGGTGGTGATGCTTGTCCACAAGATAGAGGTGTGTTGTGGTTTTAAGGATTGATAAATTAAGTGTTATTAGAAAAGTAGGAATAATTTTGTTTTTATATTTTATTTTCCACTAACAAGATTGGTCTCTGTTTACACCAGGTCTGTACAAGTGGGTGCTTAACCTTTTCAGGCACAACAACGCCTTCATCTGTGCTATGCAGTCGCTGATGACCTTCTTCAGGTGCCAACAGGGAGCAGGAGAGACCCATGGAGCAGGGAGCCAGATGTTCAACAGCACCACCATCCTGTTCAGCCAGTCAATCTCTAGTGACTGTGGAAGATCTGTCCCACTGTCGGCCCAGTCCTAGCCCCAGCTCAGACAGCCTTCTCTGGGCCACGATGCACCACACTACCATACTACCACCTCTCAGGTCCCAGAGCCCCACACCCAGCTACAGGGGGTCAGGTCCTGGGTTACCCCTATGGTCTCTGTCCCACCTGCTCTGTGGCCTCTGTCCACCATCAGCCATGGAAACACAGATGAGATGTATAGAGATGTATTACATTAGATAAATAAGTTATTTCAGGGAAGTTGGTAGATTATCAGAGGTTTGATTGGTGCATAAAAACATACGAAAGCTTCATCCAGAGCTCTTTGCGTTAACTCCTTGTATAAGTGGTTCCTAATGAGTCCATTGCATCAGTCAGTCTTCCACAAAGGTCTCCCACTACCTCGACTGCATGACCTAACTGCAGACCAACATCTGGTGTGTTCCTCTCTCTTGTTATTCATGATGGGATGGTATTATATGAACAGTCCTGTCCCAGTAAAGTGGATGGGAACAGGGGAACAATGTGTGAGGCTTTTTGGATCTACTTCTCTGATAAATAAATGTAATGGAACAAGGATGTTAGGGGTGTAGAGGAGCAATGCTCATGCCGTTTCCTCCTGCAAGGGTTTCATTTGATCAATGTTCAGGATTCTTAGCTTCGGTTTTAGTCAAATCATTTTACATTTCTTCCTCTTTAGGAATCTTAAGACATGTTGATGTACAAAATGCTGTGTATATATGTTTTAGGTCCGTTTTGCTTCTGATCCTACCCTCCGCTGTTTGTTACAGCAGAACCTCTTATAGGTGTCAAGCTAAGTGAGTGTAAATGCAGCGCGATATCAGGCTTCATATGGTACCTTGGACCTCACTGAGGATGGATCCATAGAAAAACATGGGGTCTGAACCTAACGGAATGATAGTACTATGAGGTCACTGGGTTTATAAATTAAGTGGATACACTCCGTTCTAGAGCTCTAGCCTATTGTCTGTCTCGTTACTTGGGTCGCTGTAAGGCTGAGCTGTTTGGTCAATTGCGTTTTGAGGGGTGGGTGGGGGTGTCAGGAGCTGGATCAGGTGGGGGGAGTTTGTATGTGCACCAATCTGTCTCATTACTACGAGACCTTATACATGGCTGAGTGATGCTGGGTTGGTCTGAAGCAAGCAGCTTGATGAGCAGATGTTAGACTGTTGCTTTAAATAAATCACATTGACCATTGTTTGTGTTATATTGAGCGTGAGACAGTGGTGGTGATTTCTTCTCCACTGCACTGTTCTGGATAAGAGTCAGAAAGACATCCTTTGCCCACACCCCTAAACCACTAAACATGTGCAGTGTACTGTACACTAACCTAGCTGTTACGGGCCCAGCATATAGGATCCTTGAGGCCAATGTTGGCATTGTCAATGTACTTCCCCTGTTATTTTCTCACCTTTACTGTCAACACCTGATGACTGCTCCAATCAGCTCATCTGAATGTCTAAATATATTATAAGTCTTCATACAACTGTGTTGTCTTTCCTTTCTATGGTTTCCCATAACGTGTGTATTCTCTGTGTGCACGTGACCAGAAGCAGACACAGCAACACCCCTCCACTCATCTGAAGAGTGATCCCAAGGCCCTTCCCCCACTGTCTCCACCACCCACGGCCCCTGCACCACCTCCACCCCTGTGAGCTCCACCCACTTCAAGACCCCCCCATCTTCCGGGACCCAGGCCGGCGTTGTGGTCCTCTGGTCGTCCCGCCGCGGCCTGACTCTGTGGAGGGGGAGAAGGAGAACCAGGAGAATGTAAGTCTGGATCCCCTGCCCAGGAAGGAAGGCCCGTAAGGGGACGGATGGACCGTCAGCTACCCCTCCCAGCCAAGACCAGAGCCCAGACGATCCCACCCTGCTAGAGGAAGACCAGAGCATCTTCACACCTGAGATGTTTGATGATGAAGAGGATGTGGACCAAGCCTCTCCCCAGGACATTGCATTGGACGATGAAAGGGGAGGGAACTGTGCTTGCTGCCAGCCTTGCTCTATCTACCGGAACAGCCCAGGCTGTGTCTGAGGACCTGTTTGGCCCAGAGCAGGGGCACAGGAACGGTCATTACCACTGATACCCAGAGGGGCGGCGCTCTTGCTCCCTCAGCTAGTAGAGACTGTCAGTGTGAGATGGGAACAGGACAGGCAGCGAAAGTGGTGACAAGGCCCAACAGCAAGAGACCCAGAGACAGGAGGACCAAGGTCAGGGAGAAGGACAGGAGGTGAACCAGACCCAGGCGCAGGGTCAGACCCAGGGGGGACCCAGGGCCAGAACAGGCAGATAGGCAGCAGGACACGCAGGCTGTCCAGGTCCAGACAGAAAGCATCCTAAACTAACCAGCTAATTCTCTGTTGTCCCTCAGGTTATATCCATAGATGACTAGACACCAGTTTATAACTGTAGATGACTAGGCACAAGGGCCTGTATTCAGAGGCTCACTAGGAGTGCTGATCTAGAATCAGTGCTTCTTTTTAAATCATTATTAAAATGATATGGACAGGGGAGACATGATCCTAGATCAGCATTCAAACTGAAACTCTTTATAAACACGGGCCCAGGTTCCAGGTTATAACCATAGACTATAGACAATTAGACAGACACCAAGACGCTCAGTAAAGCCAGTTCTCAGATCATCATGTTTCATTATCTAGCGTGACAGCAGGGCTGGGTCGTCTCGTCTGACCGACATTATCTGTTTAAACAGTCTGGAGCTAACGAACGTTGCACAAATTGCGATGTTAACGTGCAGTCTTATATTTTTGTCTTATATTTACACATCATTAAAATGCAAGAAGAAATGCGTCTTTATTTTCCTGTAAACGCGATGGAAGCATTGTCCCGTTATGTGTTTTAATGAGATGTGTTATTTGGAGTGAGGAGAGGAGTGGGGGGTGAGGCAGCATGTCTGACTTCACACAGATAGAACTCTTCTGTTTTTACCCCCAAAATGACTGTACAATCCTATGATAAAGTAATTGTCTGATGTAAACTAGAAGGGGGAGGTGTGGTGTGGGATGTGTATCGTGTGTTTAATGACTTGGGGAAACACACAAAGGCCTTCAGCAACACAAGAAACCTCAGAAACCCCATCATCCATTTTGAGAACAGCTCCAGGGTGACTATATACCAGTAAATATAAATAATTGTGATATAGAAAATGGATTAATAAAATCATGTTTGCTGGTTTTGGTTTGTGTTGTCAAGTTGGTGTGGAAGAGTGCAGATGGTAGATTGCACTGTCAATAAAGCACCTTGTATTGGCAAGGTGTACAGTGCTTTGTTTCCCCCCTGATCTATCTACACACAATACCCAATAATGACAAAGCAAAAACTGTTTTTTAGAAATGTTTGCAAAAGTATTACAAAATAAAAATGGAAATATCACATTTTACATAAGTATTCAGATAATTTACTCAGTAGTTTGTTGAAGCACCTTTAGCAGTGATTACAGCCTTTGAGTCTTTTTGGGTATGACGGAACAAGCTTGGCACACCTGTGTTTGGGGAGTTTCTCCCTTTCTTCTCTGCAGATCCTCTCAAGCTCTGTCAGGTTGGATGGGGAGCGTCGCTGCACAGCTATTTTCAGGTCTCTCCAGAGATGTTTGATTGGGTTCAAGTCCGGGCTCTGGCTGAGCCACTCAAGGACATTCAAAAACGTAATTTAAAATTATAAATGCTGTATTTTTTTTCTGTTATGAAACTAATTGACTGCCTAGTTTAAATAATATATTTTTTATTTATTTTGTTTATAATTTGTATTATTGTTATTTTTTTGTATTTTACCCCCTTTTTCTCCCCAATTTCGATCTTGTCTCATCGCTGCAACTCCCCAACAGGCTCAGGAGGCAAAGGTCGAGTCATGCGTCCTCCGAAACATAACCCGCCAAACCACGCTTCTTAATACCCACCCGCTTAACCCTGAAGCCAGTACACCACTGACGACTGAGCTCAGCCTGCAGGCGCTCGGACCGCCACAAGGAGGCGCTAGAGCTCGATGAGCCAAGTAAAGCCCCCCCGGCCAGACCCTCCCCTAACCCGGACGATGCTGGGCCAATTGTGTGCCACCCTATGGGACTCCCTATCACAGCCGGTTGTGATACAGCCCAGGATCAAACCCAAGTCTGTAGTGATGCCTCTAGCACTGCGATTACCTGTTTTTATGTTTATATTTTATTAGTTCTACCTGTCTGTCTTTGCTATGGTGGCGGTTATTTTCTTAATTTCTGGCTTGCAGCCCTCTTTGCCAAAGCGAGGTAGTATTGTGTTTGATGTGATATTATGGCTTCCATTAAACCTTGGTAAATATGTATTTATTGCCTCACATATACGCCTGTAATCTATGTTTACGAACAGTTAAAGCAAATGGCATATATTGTCACATACATGCTAACCGTTCCTCTTAATGGGGAAAATGTTTTGACGATGTTGTGAAGAGTAAAAGGTCATTTACAGTGTTAGGAGGATTAGTTGTGATCATGGTTTTAAGGGCCTTGTTTGGATTATTGGGGTTTACCGAAAATGAGCAATCATGCCATTGGTTAAAGAAGCTAAACTTTTGATGGAGGGAGGCGGGAACAGTGATGTCTGGCAAATTAAGCCCCATTAGCTTGACAGGATGTTGTCTCGTTAGAACACAAACCTCCCTAACGATCCCTAACCTGTGATTGGTTGACAGAGGAGCCCATTAAATTAAAGCTCTCCTCTCTGCTCATCAGCCTCACTGTACGACAGTGCCTTAGCATCATTAGTTAATGTAATTGCATGGCTGAACGTGACTGGGCACCTCGTTAACATCAGTATCAACAAGCGTGCCATGGGAGAGGGTAAGCAGATGTCCTAAAAGCATCCTAATAGGCGGTTATTCTGTTGTTCTGTAGCACTGTACGGTTATTGGAGTATTTACTGTGGCTTCCCTAAGTCCCTTTAATATCTCGCCATTGATTAGCCTAAATCGGGCTTTATATATTCTTACGAGTTTGAACAAATTAAATCAATGAGTGTGTTTATTCATGCAGTAGGCTAATTGGAATTGCATTTGTTTTGGTCCCAAGTTTATGATAATTGGAAAGTAAGTTTGTTTCCGTTGTTTCAGCTTGTTTGAGATTTTTCCACTAAGCAGTATAAGGCGACTGGCATATTGACATAATTTGCTTTAATTGGCAGGTTAAGGTGCTGTGGCAAGACCCAGCCATGGAAAGGGAGAGTTCTTTCCTAGACCCAAGCTAAGAACCAGGCCCAGACCCAAGTCAGGTGCAGTCAGAGGGGCAGAGGCAGGACCAAGGCAGGGGTGCCCTTAGCACCCACCTCCAGTGTCCCAGACCAAAGACCAGGGCCTATAGGTCCATGGCAGGACAGCCAGAGTCAGATCTGCTAGTGTGGCTGGTTCAGGTCCAAGGCTGAGGAGACTGAGGGAGAGCAAGCCATCACAGGATGGAAGGACCAGGCCTCTACCAAGCCTGGGACTAGTATTAGGGCCAAAGCCCTAAATGTGAGTGCAAAGTGTGTCCCTCAGGAAGTCCTGGAGGTGAACCTGAGACTGAGCGTAGCCCCACTGGTCTAACAAAGGAAGGGCCTGGTAGTCAGAAAGGTTACAGACATCCCGAGTGGCACAGCGGTCTAAGGCACTGCAGGCGTCACTACAGACCCGGCTTCGATCCCGGTCTGTGTTGCAGCCGGCTGCGACCGGGAGACGGCGCACAATCGGGTTAGGGAAGGGTTTGGCCTGCCAGGATGTCCTTCTCCCATCGCGCTCTAGCGACTCCTGCGGGTGGCCTGGCGCATGCCTGCTGACATGGTTGCCAGTTGTACAGTGTTTCCTCCAACACATTGGTACGGCCGGGTTAAGCGAGCACTATGTCAAGAAGCAGTGCGGCTTGGCAGGGTCGTGTTTTGGAGGACGTGTGGCTCTCGACCTTCGCCTCTCTCGCGTCCGTACGGGAGTTACAGCGATGGGACGAGACTGTAACTACCAATTGGGGAGAAAAAGTAACAGCCCGTACGTGTCACAGAGTAATTTTGTCAGGGTGTCCTGTTTTTGTCAGTGAATTTATCAGTTCTCATTTGGAAATGAAAACAAAACCATCCATCCGTTGCTTGCTCCCTCTAGGCATAGGAGCTGTAAGCAGGATAGAGGGGCCAACGGGGCCTCTCGGAGGAGAAAGGCGAGTTAGAGGCCACTGCATAGACCATGGTTGGAGCCTAGATATCGGAGGTAGTGATGTGCATCGTATCACCTGTTACACACAAACAATGTGCGTAACAGGTGATACGATGCACATCATGCCAACTCAAGTCTTGACTTCCACATTACTAATTATCAGAGACCCTGTTCCAGAGGACTGGACCGTGTACCTTAGGTGAGCTGCAGAGCACTCTGTGATCTGGAGAAGATAGCCAGGCTTAAATGCACCAGAGGGTGGGGGACCACAGGCCCAGCCCAGTGTCCATCTCCCACCCAGGCACCCATGTACCCCCTACCCTGCTGATGGTCCGGGGAATCGTGGCCATACAGGCCCCCCGAAGCAGTCTTCAGCCTTACAGGGACAACAACACTACAGGTAGACAACACTACATCTGACTTTGTCTTTCATCTTTACATTGTGGCCTAACCTACAGGAATTAGTTCATTTGTGATTTCACTGTAGGGGTTTGGAATAATACAGCCACATATGAAGAACCTGCTATTACAAACTTTCCTTGTTCAGGCTTGTTTTAGTACCTCTTTGGGGATGCCGAAAAAGAGAGGGAAGCTGTCTTAGGAGCTAAACACTGCAGTCAGCAAGATGTTTCCATAGTCACAAAACCCCTGCTTCATTGATGCCATAAGTCTATGCTGGGGAGCTCCTCTTTCTTTGAAGTGGGGGTGAGCGAAACCAACCTGTCTGAACGATGTCCCAACTCTGAAAGGCTCGAACCTGGATCCATCCAAATCACTGACTCGGTAGATTAGTCAGGACAAAAGAAGCCATGGTGCCTGCTAGAATCCCCTAGTCACTTTTCCCTTTGACAGTGTTGCTATCCAAGCTGAAGAATAAGAATGAATCATTCTATTTCTCTGATCCAAGCACCTTTCATCCATACATACAGTACACACTTCCTCAACAGCATTCTATAGTTCCATTGGTATATGTATTTACAGTCCCTTCAATGTAATGATCCATTAAAACTATCTGTCATTATAAAACAGCAATCAGTGTCACCAGCCAAAAAGCGTTTGTAAAAATTCACTTTCCCCGGGATTATGATGTATGCCTTCCTGTGCTGAGGAGTGGGTTAATGAGTGGCTAGCTGCTCAGAGGCCTTTGATGCTTTCTCCTTGCAGGCTTTTCTGTGGGTTACTTTACGTGGGTGAAATGGAGCTTATAGTTGTTTTTTACTTTACTTTCTCTTTCTCTAAAACACACACACATACCGCCTACAGTGCTATCTGGGACCCAGTGGCGTGCTCTGTGACGAGGCTACTACAGTGTAGAGGTTGTGCCTTCCAGAACCCCTCTTCCTCGTCTGCTGCTGTGGTGGAAGCTGAGATCCAGCACCCACGGGACCCCACCCTGGACCAGGTAAGCCTCAACCTTACAGGGAGGGACACAGCACCTTGTACTAGGTCTGGTTGGCCTCTAGCTGGTGCTCCCCATATACACACATACAAACAATTGTTGATTCCTTGAAAGCAGTTTATGCACAAGGAGAGACTAAAATCCACTATTTGGGTTTGCTTGGGGCAATTACATGGTAACAGAATGATGCTGAGAATGTTTCACTTTAAAATGTATGTCAAACAAAAACCAATGACGGCAAAGTTAATCAAATCATACAATTATATACACAAGGAGTACTTTTAACAATTTCCACAGAACATTCTACAAAAACACATTTTCTTGAACAGTGCAGATGCCAAGTGTGTTTGTGCCATTATTCTGTTCCCAAAGTTTGCACCAACCATTAATATCAGCAATTTCTAACCAAAAACCAATTGAAGTCAATGTGCCCCAAATGTTTGCATCATAATCAGGACAGTAACGTAAAGCTGACCATAACAGGTCTAATCGGTTCTAGGAATGAGAGGTATAACATATGTAATGACATATATTTTGTTCTGCACTTAGAAAATAACAATGTACTATCTTCATATGTTACTGTGGGTTTGAAGTGTGACAGATGGGGGTGGCATTGTAACCAATATCTGTCCCTCTCTTTTGTGTTCAGAAATATGCTGTAAATATTTAACTTTATGATAAAATTACCGTTATGGTACCGGTTTGTTTATAAATCAATATGTGGACACTATAGATGGAAATGTCTTGCATTGAGGGGTTGCCCTGATTCTCATGGACACAGGCGTATGTCTCTACTGGGATGTCCATCAACTCCTGGCTGAAGCTTACGGCACTTGTCGACGCATCAGGAGAGTGTGGTTTTATCGCTGTTGATTTATACCCAGTAATTTAACATTATTGGTATACTGAACAAATATGTACGCAACATTCAACAATTGATTTTTTTATTTTACTGAGCAACAGTTCATATAAGGAAATAAGTCAATTGAAGTACATTTTATTAGGTCCTAATCTATGGATTTCACATGACTGAGCAGGGGTGCAGCCATGGGTGGGCCTGTGAGGGCATGGGCCAACCCACTTGGGAGCCAGGCCCACCAACTGGGGTGCCAGGCCCAGTCAATCAGGAGTATTTTTTTACCACAAAAGGCCTTTATTTAATATATTTAACTAGGCAAGTCGGATAAGAACAAATTCTTATTTACAATGATGGCCTACCGGAGAACAGTGGATTAACTGCCTTGTTCAGGTGCAGAACGACAGAATTTTACCTTGTCAGCTCGGGGATACGATCCAGCCCCTTTATTACAGACAAATACTCTTCCGTTTGTCCCCAGCACAAGGTGCACCTGTTTCATTCTGTTTAATAAGCTTCTTGATATGCCACATCTGTCATGGGTGGGTGGATCATATTGACAAATAAGAAACGTTCACTAACAGGGATGTAAGCAATTTGCAAACAACATTTTTGAGAAATACGCTTTTTTGCATGTGGAAAAATTCTGGGATCTGTTATTTCACCTCATGAAACATGGGACCAACACTTTACATGTATTTATATTTTTGTTCAGCATAGATTTTAAACAAACACTTTGTCATAGATGGACAAGATTTAATGAGATGAATGGTGAATTTCTAACAAGTTCAGGAAGCCAAGCTAGAGCTCTGAGAAGTTCACAGCAATGAGATGGATGTTTTGATCAAGAGAGAACTTTAGAAAATATGCATTTTTCTCAACTCTAAATATACAAATCTTTTCTACAGTTATAAGGAAGGTGAAATCTTAGTCAGTCATTTTATAAATGGATTATACTATATTTAGAAAACATATAACTGATTTCAAGCCTTATGTAGTTTTGTTAGGAAATGCATCATATAAAATAAGTAATATTTTCACATTATTTTCATGTACTTGAGCTTGTCCTCAAAAGTAACATATTTTACCAGAAAGGTGATATTTTAACCTTTCTTAGATTATGCAGCATTACTATTTATTGTTTATGACCCTGTCATGATAAATAATTAATTTGGGGGATCACATGCAGTTACATTTAAGAGGTTTAATAACAGGCCATATGTTTGATGTCCTCACACTCCAGTACATGTGCTAGACAAAGGGCTACTACTGTTTTTGTTGTTTTTTTAGGGCAGTCCGTTTCCATTGGTGTTTGTCACTTGTGCCTCTGTGTACACATCCCAAATGGCACCCTTTTCCTTATATAGTGCACTGCTTTAGGGCCCATTAGGTGTATATAGGGCGCAATTTGGGACTCTGTCTCCTGCCAAGCGTCCATATGCTATGCTACGCTATGCATGGGGTAGAGTGGCGAGACATTTGGTCGAATAAATCAATACCAACAACACAACAGTGGCAGGATAATTATTTAATTATATCTCCCATAATCTGTCTGATGTTGATGACGGACTGAAAACTTCTTCCAAGTTGTCACGCTTCTCCCTGTGACTGAGTTAACAAGCCTTTATTGACCCGTCGGTAGATGCGGCTGCTGCCAGGTCTTAATCGATTGCGATGGCTTAATCACTCCTAAACTGCTTTTTTTAATGGTTCAATTGAGAGAAGAGATTACAGAGATGCCCCTCTGCAAAAGCTTGGAGGTGAAGGCTAGCACATTTGTCATTAACAATACTGTTTTTAGAACAGGATTTTAATGACTTGTTTTGGTGTAAACTGAGAGGTTATAGCTTATATTATTTCTGGTTTATTACCTGTTATGCTAATTATATAGGCTAGAGCACATGTGTCAAACTCAAGGCCCGCTAGCCAATTCAATCCATCCCACGGGTGGTTAGGAAAAATAAAATAAATAACAATAATCCATTTAAAAAAATTAAATTAAAATCACATTGAAATTACTAAAACAAAATCAAAACTGTGTAGAAATGATAGACCTACATTTATAGTCTCTTCACTCTGTCCATCTAGATACTCAGGGAGCATCAAATTCCAAAAGCGATGGATAGAGGACTATGATTTGCACATTTTGACACAAAGGAAATAATCCATATTAAGTATGGCCCTCCTGACCTTGGTGAAGAGTGAATGCAGCCTGTGGGGAAAATGAGTTTGACACCCCTGGGCTAGAGGTAAGACCAGGCTGTACTCTCCAGCTTTCCTCTTTCTGATCGAAAGGCTTGGCCTTGATTGACTGGTCAACTCAGGTCAGAACAAATTCGCTGCAGTGTCTCGGAAAGTTCTGTCCTGAATTGACCAAACAATAACTCTGATTATAACTGGGATGGTAGGCTAGTAGTAGAAAATTAGAAATGAAAGTTTGATTTTCTCATATGTGAATAATGTATAAACATTTCCCGCTATGCCCACAATTCTTCTCTAACATGATGACTAATTGATTTAAAGAAAATGTAGTTAAACACCGTACCGAAAGTTTCGTAAGAGAGCGCATAGATACACAAAATACTAATCGCTAGTGTGAATACCAGCAAAACGCTATGACCAGCAAAACATTTTTTTGTGTATGTTACATCGATATTTAGTCGCTCGATACATCCCTGTCGATCTATACACATGTGTTTCAGCTCGGTTTGTTGTTCAGTGTGTCTACACGTAAAGCACATTTCTTACAGGCTGACTAAACCGCTCGCGTCGTGTTGCAAAATACATTTTGTAATCTATATTATTCAATTATTCCACCCACACTGCTCGTGCGCGCCAATGAGCGTCTGCGTTGCCAAGGGCTAAAATAGAAGTCAGTTCTATTTCTGACGCAGATCGCACTGCAAGTCCAGCCTCTCCCATTTCCTTATTGGTTTATAGAAGCAGGTACCCACGTGCCATCGCCTCATTGGTTATATGGTGACTGAAAGACTGAAGGTCGGTGACTGAAAGATGACTGAAAGATGAAAAGATGAAAGTCAGTGGCGGTAATGCACCTAATTTATGAAAGTTGCCTATCGCAATATGAAGTCAAGAAAAGAAAAAGCCTAGAAGGAGGAGAGATGACTAGAAACGCTTCGGGTTGACCGTTTGTGTGGATTAATTGTCGGAGTAGAGGACCTTGTGCATTTCAGGTAAAATAACTCCATGTTTATATCCCAGGACAAATTAGCTAGCAACAGCAAGCTAACTAAATAGGACAAATTAGCTAGCAAGTGCAAGCTAGCTAGCTAAATTGCCATAAAGGTTTAATGCTCTTCGACCTGTCACCAAATGAATATAATTGGTTCAGAGTTTGTTTTGATATTTTAACCTGCGTGTCGTGATCACGTTTGGTGTGGGGGGACAACATGTATGCACGATGGTACACACACACAGCTGGTTTGGGTTCCGTGTTACAGGCCTTTCCAGTTAGCTTTAAAAGGCCATAATTTTTTTTATTTTTTTTATCTGCTTTTTAATAGATTTCACCTACATTCTAATTAAACAGACAATAAATACTAGTCCACTAAGTGTTCTAGAATGCAGGAAAATGTGGGTCAGTTCAAGAGGGTGAAATGTTTTCTTTACCCCATGTCCTTATAATCCAATCATTCATCTGAACTTTATTATAGCCTCAATATGCTTGTACTTGACAGTTTTGATGAATTTCGAACGTTATAGATGCGTTGGAAAAATGACAAGCTCACGAAATGCATCTGATTAATTCATTAGGAGTATGATTTACATTCATCATTTTAACTACAATGTAACAAATAAGCAAACTGGTTTTAACTTTAGCAAACATTGTCAACATTAAATGTCCTCACTTAGCCTATCTTCATCTCCCTCCTTGCACTGTATTCTCTACTTTTAGCACCCTGGTCAAAAATGGTGCGTGCCCTTGCAAGGTCAAAATGTCAGGACTCCGGTTCCCCCATTGAAATTGTCTTCAGGTCAGGAATCAGATTCAAATTCAGATTCAACGGGCCAATTTTTTTTCTGGAGGATGGTCAGGGGCCGAAACATAATTCCAAATAATTTGTAGACTTCAAATTGACCGCAAGAAACCACACATATATAATATTTGACTAAAACATCATTTCAAACCTAGCTTACATTTGGCTATGATCACATATACAGTGCCTTTGGAAAGTATTCAGACCCCTTGACTTTTCCCCCATTTTGTTAAGTTACAGCCAAATGGCAAGTCTTCCTAAAACTTCTTATAACACAAACTCTCTTTGTAAAATCGTAATTCTAAGAACGACAGTGTGTTGAATAGATTTACAGTGGATTCTAAACGTATTCAGAACCCTTGACTTTTTCCACATTTTGTTACGTTACAGCCTTATTCTAAAATGTATTAAATCTTTGTTTTTACTTATCAATCTACACACAATACCGCATAATGACAAAGCGAAAACAGGTTTAGACATTTTTGCTAATTTATTAAAAATAAAAAACAGATACCTTATTTACATAAGTATTCAGACCCTTTGCTATGAGACTCAAAATTGAGCTTGTGTATCCTGTTTCCATTAATCATCCTTGATCAGTTATACATTATAATACATAGACAACAGATTTCACAACATATTAAGTGTGTGCCCTCAGGCCCCTACTCTACTACCACATATCTATTGGACACAATCCATGTGTACGTGTGTATAGTGTTTGTATGTGTGTGTCTATGCCTATGTTTGTTGCTTCACAGTCCCAACTGTTCCATAAAGTATTTTTTTAAATCTGTTTAAAATCACATTTTACTGCTTGCATGTGTTAC
The DNA here is from genome assembly GCF_057628025.1 of Oncorhynchus mykiss. Classification (NCBI taxonomy): domain Eukaryota; kingdom Metazoa; phylum Chordata; class Actinopteri; order Salmoniformes; family Salmonidae; genus Oncorhynchus; species Oncorhynchus mykiss. The sequence continues at coordinate 16,206,217 of NC_143045.1, forward strand.
TTGATGTGAAATAGAGTTCCATGTTGTCATGGTTCTATGTAGTACTGTGTGCCTCCCATAGTCTGTTCTGGACTTGGGGACTGTGAAGAGACCTCTTATGGAATGTCTTGTGGGGTATGCATGGGTGTCCGAGCTGTGTGCCAGTAGTTCAAACAGATAGCTCATAAATAAAAGTAGTGATGAAGTCAATCTCTCCTCCACTTTGAGCCAGGAGAGATTGACATGCATAGTCTTAATGTTAGCTCTCTGTGTACATCAAAGGGCCAGCCGTGCTGCCCTGTTCTGAGCCAATTGCAATTTTCCTAAATCCCTCTGTGGCACCTGATCACACTACTGAACAGTAGTCCAGGTGCGACAAAACTAGAGCCTGTAGGACCTGCCTTGTTGACAGTGTTAAGAAGGTAGAGTAGCACTTTTTTATGGACAGACTTCTCCACAATTTAGCTACTGTTGTATCACTATGTTTTGACTGTGAAAGTTTATAATCCAGGGTTACTCCAAGCAGTTTAGTCTCCTCAACTTGCTCAATACCACATTATTCAATATAAGATTTAGTTGAGGTTTAGGGTTTAGTGAATTATTTGTCCCAAATACAATGCTTTTAGTTTTGGAAATATTTAGGACTAACTTATTCCTTGCCACCCATTCTAAACCTAACTGCGGCTCTAAGTGTTGCAGTCATTTCAGTCACTGTGGTAGCAGACGTGTATAGTATTGAATCATCCTCTTAGATGCACACTGAAAAGCCAGTGGCATGTCGTTAGTAAAGATTGAAAAATGTAATGGGCCTAGACAGCTGCCCTGGGCCCTAATTTCTCAATGTTGCGAACGAACAAATGATGGTAAACCATGCGTGCGATCATTTCTAAGCAAAGTGTGGGATTTATCCATTTGTACTTATACTTGAGAATGTGTCTAAACTTAAGCACACCTCAGACCATGCGTATGCACAGCACCTTGTGGTATAAAAGTCAAACTGCTAATGACCATCCACCAAATGGAGAAAGGATTGACATACTGGATCAAATCATAAACCATGAAGTAAAAATATCATACATTAATAGTTTATTCATTTATTTTATAAACACTTAAGCTACTAATAGTTTTCTCAGGATGCTATCGAATTCATAAACATGAAACCATTTAAGCTTAATTGAATAATAAAGTCAATTAGGAAGAGAGTGGAATGTAAGGTTGGAGGCAATTTAGTTAAACCAGTTAAATAATATAGAAGGCTACACTGAGGCACTGTGACTTGTCCAAAATGACAAATCTGTCATTGCTGGAGGACCTGGCACAAGCTGCATTACGCAGGGAGAGTGTTTTCAATGAGCTTGCAGATGTTTTTGCTGAGAGCGACGCTTGGCTTATTAGTAGATTTTGTTCTCCAAGGCATATTTTATTGTCTCTGCATCCAACTCTCTCCAGTATTAGAAAGGGAGAGAAATCGCACCAATACCATCCCAGTGCAAACCCAAGTCCTCTCCACCCTGGGATTTTTGGCCACTGGAACATTCCAACGGGAGATTGCGGATCGATCTGGCATTTCACAACCAACCATAAGCCGACTATTGCCTGCAGTCCTTCATGGCATTATTAATTGACCCCACAATACATCCAGTTTCTGTACACTGCTGTGCAACAGGACAGAGGGAAAAGGGATTTCCATACCATAGCTGGATTTCACAATGTCATTGCAGCAGTTGACTGCACCCACATCGCAATGAAACGAATTCAACTTCGTCAACAGAAAAGGTTTCCATTCTGTCAATGTGCAGGTCATCTGATTCACATTTGGTTTGTTGAATGTAGTGGCCAGGTGGGACACATGATTGATTCATTGTACAGAACAGTTCAGTTGGCCTTAACCTCCAGGAAGGAGCTGTTGAGGATGGATGGCTTGATTTGCCATGTTAGACCTGTACTGGGAAACAACATCTGAATGTTGTGTTCATAACTGCATGAGACCGGGGCTACCCGTTTTGAACATGGCTGATGACTCCCCTCACAAACCCCTCAAACCAACAAGAGTCAAGGTACCACCAAGCCCACGCACAAGAACAACAGTGGAGCGCACCATAGGCCTGCTGAAAGGGCGTTGGCTGTGCTTGTCTGGGACAGGAGGCACACTGCAATACCAGCCTAGCAAGGTTGCTTCTGAAATGACATTCTTTCAATTGCCATTATGTGAATGTAGTACAATGTGCAAATTCCTTTTTAGGTTTGCTACATTGTCAATGCTGGCAGTGTGCTTCAAAACATTGCAATCAAAAATGGCATTCCACTGAATGATCCACCCAGACCTGTACAACTGGGTACTGGACTTCCTGACGGGCCGCCCCCAGGTGGTGAGGGTAGGCAACAACATTTCCACCCCGCTGATCGTCAACACTGGGGCTCCACAAGGGTGCGTTCTGAGCCCTCTCCTGTACTCCCTGTTCACCCACGACTGCGTGGCCACGCACGCCTCCAACTCAATCATCAAGTTTGCGGACGACACAACAGTGGTAGGCTTGATTACCAACAACGACGAGACGGCCTACAGGGAGGAGGTGAGGGCCCTCGGAGTGTGGTGTCAGGAAAATAACCTCGCACTCAACGTCAACAAAACTAAGGAGATGATTGTGGACCTCAGGAAACAGCAGAGGGAACACCCCCCTATCCACATCAATGGAACAGTAGTGGAGAGGGTAGTACGTTTTAAGTTCCTCGGCGTACACATCACAGACAAACTGAATTGGTCCACCCACACAGACAGCATCGTGAAGAAGTCGCAGCAGCACCTCTTCAACCTCAGGAGGCTGAAGAAATTTGGCTTGTCACCAAAAGCACTCACAAGCTGTATCACCGCCTGGTACGGCAACTGCTCCGCCCACAACCGTAAGGCTCTCCAGAGGGTAGTGAGGTCAGCACAACGCATCACAGGGGGCAAACTACCTGCCCTCCAGGACACCTACACCACCCGATGTCACAGGAAGGCCATAAAGATCATCAAGGACAACAACCACCCGAGCCACTGCCTGTTCACCCCGCTATCATCCAGAAGGCGAGGTCAGTACAGGTGCATCAAAGCTGGGACCGAGAGACTGAAAAACAGCTTCTATCTCAAGGCCATCAGACTGTTAAACAGCTACCACTAACATTGAGTGGCTGCTGCCAACACACTGACTCAACTCCAGCCACTTTAATAATGGGAATTGATGGGAAATGATGTCAAATATATCACTAGCCACTTTAAACAATGCTACCTAATATAATGTTTACATACCCTACATTATTCATCTCATATGTGTATATACTGTACTCTATATCATCTACTGCATCTTTATGTAATACATGTATCACTAGCCACTAACTATGCCACTTTGTTTACATACTCATCTCATATGTATATACTGTACTCAATACCATCTACTGTATCTTGCCTATGCCGCTCTGTACCATCACTCACTCATATATCTTTATGTACATATTCTTTATCCCCTTACACTTGTGTCTATAAGGTAGTAGTTTTGGAATTGTTAGCTAGATTACTTGTTGGTTATTACTGCATTGTCGGAACTAGAAGCACAAGCATTTCGCTACACTCGCATTAACATCTGCTAACCATGTGTATGTGACAAATAAAATTTGATTTGAGACCTGATGAGCCCATGCCTGACAGGGAGTGTTTCCCACTACCCATAGCCCTGGCACTGAGGACAAGAGTCAATATCATACAACGGTTTTCGGTATCTGTTCTTCCAAATGTTGTAATCAAGTCGACAAAACACATTTACATTGCACCAGAATTTGTCTCATGTTTGACACAGTCAACAAGTTCTTTCAATGATTGATTTCTCAGGCCGTTACATACATCCTCCAGCTGCTGATTGAGTCCAAGAATTGATGTGTTGATCTCTTCTTGTTGTTTCAGGACTGCGTTAGTCAAAACATGCGGTGCAGCTGAAGCACCTACCAGAAGCTCCCCTTCTGGTAGGCCTGGGAATGAGGGGTCAGGCAAATCACCCACGTCTGTCAAGATTTCATTTTTTTTGTTATTTCTTGTTTTTTAGCTTTTATTTAACTATGCAAGTCAGTCTCTCCTTCAGGGTCTCGGAGAGGGTCCTCAGTATCACCATCAGTTGGTGTGTCTGGTAGTCCTTCAGGGTCTGGGAGAGGGTCCTCAGTATCACCATCAGTTGGTGTGTCTGGTAGTCCTTCAGGGTCTGGGAGAGGGTCCTCAGTATCACCATCAGTTGGTGTGTCTGGTATTCCTTCAGGGTCTGGGAGAGGGTCCTCAGTATCACCATCACAAATGATGCCAGACACTGAGGTCTCTCCAATTATGCTGCCAATGCACAGGTCCATAGCAGACAGTGGAGAGTCACTCTGCCCTCCTACGGTTGCACTTATATCCCTTTTGTGGATCATGTTTTTGTTGTTGAATATGATTTTAAATCAAACCATTTTTAATTTCATTAACTGTTCTTCACTCAAGTGAGGCAGATTTTACCACAGCTCTAACTTGCTCCCAAGCATTGCTGAGGGCTCAAACGTATGGCTTGTTTTGCTTCCACTTCGGTGATCAAAAGTTATATTTCTGTGTCCGAAAAGTTCTCTTCTTTGATTTCTCCATGTTGGCTGACAGAAATTTGTGACATTTCTTGCAGCTTTAAAGGGAAGGTTTGTGAGCATAAATGGTCATTTAGGGAGGTTCTTTATGTAAATGAGACTGTACGTGCACTAGCACAGTGTTTTAGAATGTCTGATTTGTCAAGGCAAAATACTTACAGGTGTGTGTTAGTCAAGCGTACGAGCAATTGATAAATACCAACTTTTTTGTACTTGCGACCATTCTACATTTTCTTTGAGTTCCTTTAGAAGCTTTTCTATGCAACATTGATAAATGAGGGCCCCGGGGAAATCCTGATTCTACCTGGATTTTGTTGGAGAGGCTTCCATTAAAGAACACCCACCCTTAGACATGTAACTCTTTATCCACAGTATAGCAGGGGGTGTAAAGCCATAACGCGTACAATTTTACAGCAACAGACTATGATTGATAATGTCAAAGCCGCACTGAAGTCTAACAAAACAGCCCTCACAATCTTTTTATCAATTTCGCTCAATCATTTTCTTTAACTATGCAAGTCAGTCTCTCCTTCAGGGTCTCGGAGAGGGTCCTCAGTATCACCATCAGTGCTGTGCTTGTTGAATGTCCTTCCCTATAAGCGTGCTGATTGTCTGTTGACAATTTGTTTACTGTAAAATAGCATTGTATCTGGTCAAACACACATTATTCCAGATGTTTACAAAGGGTTGGTAACTAGATTTAGTTTTTTAAATTGAACTGTTGTTTAACTAGACAAGTCAAATTCTTATTTACAATGACGGCCTACCCCGGACTATACTGGGCCAATTTTGCGCTGCCCTATGGGACTCCCAATCATGGCCGGATGTGATGCAGCCTGGATTCGAACCAGGGACTGTAGTGACACCTCTTGCGCTGAGCTACAGTGCCTTAGATCGCTGCGCCACTCGGAAGCCCCACAAGCTGATTGGTTGGCTATTTGAGCCAGTAAAGGGGTCTTTACTATCCTTAGGTAGGAGAATAACTTTTACTTCCCTCCAGGCCTGAGTGAACACACTTTCTAGGAGGCTTAAATGAAAGATGTGGCAATATCGTACGCTATTATCTTAATTAATTAAGTCATTTTCGTTGCAAGTTGTCATACCCCGGTGACTTGTCATTGATAGACAATTTTTTCCAGTTCTTCCACACTTCATGGAATTCTAAATTAAAATGCTTGTCTTTCAGAATTTGGTCCGATACTTGGATGTACAGTGTCAGCATTTGTTGCTGGCATGTCAAACCTAAGAAAAAAATCATTAAAGAAGTTGGCAATATCAGTGGGTTTTGTGATGAATGAGCCACCTGATTGAATGATGGAGCGAAAGGAGCCTTTTTGCCCAGAATGCCATTGAAGGTGCTACAAAGCTTTTTACTATCATTCTTTGTTTTATGGTGTTTCTTTTGATTCATTTTAGTCACATGATTTCTCAATTTGCAGTACGTTTGCCAATCGCTTGTACAGCCAGACCTATTTAGCATTTTTTTTTGCCTCATCCCTCTAGTCATTTTATTCATGGGTCCATGCTTATTAGTAACTAGGTTAAGCAATTTCATAGATGTGTCAAGTGCAGCATCTGGTTGTTCCTCATTACACACCACGGACCAACAAAGATTCTTTACATCCACAACATAGGAATCACTACAAAACTTCTTCTTTGACCTCTTATACACTATATTAGGCCCAGCCTTTGGAACTTTGGTTTTCCTTGATATGGCTACTGTATTGTGATCACTACATCCGATAGATCTGGATACTGCTTTTAAACACATTTCTGCAGCGTTAGTAAAGATGTGATCAATACATGTTGAGGAGTTAATTCCTGTGCTGTTTCTAACTACCCCAGTAGGTTGACCGATAACCTGAACCAGGTTACAGGCACTAGTTGCAGTTTAAAGCTTTCTCTTGAGTGATGAGCCTGATGAAAGCCAGTCAATATTTAAATGACCCAGATAATATACCTATCTTGATATCACATTATCAAGCGTTTCACACATTATCCAGGTACTGACTGTTAGCACTTGGTGGTCTATAGCATCTTCCCACCAGAATGGGCTTTAGGTGAGGCAGATGAACCTGTAGCCATATTACTTCAACGGTATTTACCATGAGATCCTATCTAAGCTTTACATGAATGTGGTTCTGAATATAAACAGCCACACCTCCACCTTTGGCATTTGTCTTTTCTGTAGATCTTATAACCAAGTATTGCTACCACTATCATCAAAGGTATTATCTAAGTGCTTTTCAGAGACTATCATAATATGAATGTCATCTGTTACTAGCAAATTATTGATTTAATGAACCTTGTTTCTTAAGATGCATATGTGACCAACTGCTTCGATTTGGTCTTGTGTAGCAAAATTTGAAATTGTGTTTTTTACATTGGATAAAAGTAGAGACTCAGAGCTATAAAATTGTATATCGTACACTGCAGTTGAGGAACAATGGGAAAGTATTTCTGCTTTGTATGGTAATAAACGTGTAACCCCCACTTTTGAGAGAATGGCCCTTGAATGTTTTGGTACACCTACTGGAGAGCTCTTGTCTACACCCTTGCAGCATCATTCACACCCTCTTAAGCCTTAGTCCCACACATCCCTTTAAGGATTCAAATGTGAGGCGTTGTGGTAAACACGTGCTATAGCAAATAAAATCTAAGTTTATTTGTCATATGAACAGGATACAGAAGGTGTAAATAGTACTTGCATAGTGGCAATATCAAAGACCGAAAGTGTCCAGATAAAAATGTTTTGGAGTTTGCCAAAAGGCACCTAAAGGACTCTCAGACCATGAGAAACAAGATTCCCTTGCCTGATGAAACCAAGATTGAAGTCTTTGGCCTGAAAGCCAAGAGTCACGTCTGGAGGAAACCTGGCACCACCCCTACAGTGAAGCATGGTGGTGGCAGCATCATGCTGTGGGGATGTTTTTCAGCGGCAGGGACTGGGAGACTAGTCAGGATCGAGAGAAAGATGAACGGAGCAAAGTACAGAGATCCTTGATGAAAACCTGCTCCAGAGCACTCAGGACCTTAGACTAGGGAGAAGGTTCACCTTCCAACAGGACAATGACCCTAAGCACACAACCAAGGCGATGCAGGAGTGGCTTTGGGAGAAGTCTATATGAATGTCCTTGAGTGGCCCAGCCAGAGCCCGGTCTTGAACCCGATCAAACATCTCTTGAGAGACCTGAAAATAGCTGTGCAGCAACGCTCCCCATCCAACCTGACAGAGCTTGAGAGGTTCTGCAGAGAAGAATGGGAGAAACACCTACAGGTGTGCCAAACTTGTAGTGTCATACCCAAGAAGACTGAAGGCTGTAATCGCTCCCAAAGGTACTTCAACAAAGTACTAAGTAAAGGGTCTGAATACTTATGTAAATGTAATATTTCAGTTTTTTATTTGTAATACATTTGCAGACCTTTCTAAAAACCTGTCTTTGCTTTGTCATTATTGGGTATTGTGTGTAGATTGAGAAATATATTTTTTAATCAATTTTAGAATAAGGCTGTAATGTAACAAAATTAGGAAAAAGTCAAGGGGTCTGAATACTTTCCCGAATGCACTGTATTTAGGGAAAGTCAAGGACGGGGGACATCGCTGAAAATGGCAGAGTAATAAAATCTTCTATTCATATGACCTCAACACACTCCACCCAGCATGTTCATGTTTGCTTGGAATCGGCAACCTCTTGTCATTTTGACATGTTAATCAGTTTTACCAAGTTAAGTAGGAGTTACTCCATATGGCGACTGAGTGCGTGTATCTGTTTTATTCCTGTCATTGGTGTGATGATTGGCATCTGTTGCGTTGTTTTCATCTTCACACCAATGACACCTCCCAGTAGCTGCCCCACGCCAAATCAGAACTGGTGTAGCTGCTGTGTGACATACACATTAAATAATGACTCATTACTTCGCAGTAATTAACAGGGCTCGAACATGCCAAGTGTGTTTTCTTAATGTGCTTTGTTTCAGCAGAGATGAGAGACTGGCAGCTTGCCACTGGTGGTGATTCAGTTGCAACGACCAGGTAGGATCATTTCTCAGTCCTAATAAAAGACCCAGGTCCTAAACGCCACTCTATTTGCTGTCAGGGCAAACCCAATAGGCTTTATTTATATATAATTTTCAATCTTGGACGTAAAATCACCAGGAAATCTCAAAGTGATTTTAATTAAGGAAATCTGTCCCCAAGTATTCCCACTGATAAATATAATGGCATATAAACTCAACAAAAAAAGAAGCATCCACTCACTGTCAACTGTGTTTATTTTCAGCAAATTTAACATATGTTCATACAAATATTTACACAAGATTCAACCACTGAGACATAAAATGAACAAGTTCCACAGACATGTGACAAACAGGAATGGAATAATGTGTCCTTGAACAAAGGGGGGGGGGGGGGTCAAAATCAAAAGCAACAGTCAGTATCTGGTGTGGCCACCAGCTGCATTAAGTACTGCAGTGCATCTCCTCCTCATGGACTGCACCAGATTTGCCAGTTCTTGCTGTGAGATGATACCCCACTTTTCCACCAAGGCACCTGCAAGTTCCCGGACATTTCTGGGGGGGAATGTCCCTAGCCCTCACCCTCCGATCCAACAGGTCCCAGGCGTGCTCAATGGGATTGAGATCCGGGCTCTTCGCTGGCCATGGCAGAACACTGACATTCCTGTCTTGCAGGAAATCACGCACAGAACGAACAGTATGGATGGAGGCATTGTCATGCTGGAGGGTCATGTCAGGATGAGCCTGCAGGAAGAGTACCACATGAGGGAGGAGGATGTCTTCCCTGTAACGCACAGCGTTGAGATTGCCTGCAATGACAACAAGCTCAGTCCGATGATGCTGTGACACACTGCCCACAGCGACTGTGGGTTTGTGCCCATAGGCGACCTTGTTGCCGGTGATGTCTGGTTGAGGACCTGCCTTACAACAGGCCTACAAGCCCTCAGTCCAGCCGCTCTCAGCCTATTGCGGACAGTCTGAGCACTGATGAAGGGATTGTGCGTTCCTGGTGTAACTCGGGCAGTTGTTGTTGCCATCCTGTACCTGTCCCGCAGGTGTGATGTTCGGATGTACCGATCCTGTGTAGGTGTTTTTATACACAGTACAGACATAGCAATTTATTGCGGCATGTCTAAGGCACATTCACGCAGATGAGCAGGGACCCTGGGCATCTTTCTTTTGGTGTTTTTCAGAGTCAGTAGAAAGTCCTCTTAGTGTCCTAAGTTTTCAAAACTGTGACCTTAATTGCCTACCGTCTGTAATCTGTTAGTGTCTTAACGACCGTTCCACAGGTGCATGTTCATTAATTGATTATGGTTTATTGAACAAGCATGGGAAACGGTGTTTAAACCCTATCCAATGAGGATCTGAAGTTATTTGGATTTTTTAAAACAAATTATCTTTGTAAGACAGTGTCCTGAAAAATGTATTTTTTTTGCTGAGTTTAAATAAAATATTATTTTTTTACCCCCTTTTTCTCTCCAATTTCAACTCCCATACGGGCTCGGGAGAGACGAAGGTCGAAAGCCATGCGTCCAACCAAGCCGTACTGCTTCTTAACACAGCGCATCCAACCCGGAAGCCAGCAGCACCAATGTGTCAGAGGAAACACTGCACTGCGCCCGGCCCGCCACAGGAGTCGCTGTGCACGATGAGACAAGGATATCCTTACCGGCCAAACCCTCCCTAACCCGGACGACGCTAGGCCAATATTTAACATTTTAGCGGCCTTTTAAGCATTCTAAGTACAGTTAAATAGTTAACACACACACATGGATGCAGCGGTCTAAGGCACTGCATCTCAGTGCTAGAATATTATGGTTTTGCGCCGTTATTGACTTGATAAATACAGACTCTGTATGATTTGGAAATGTTGGAACTTGGCCACGATGACAGTTTCTAAAAGAAAGCACAATGGTAAATTTGATCTCATTTCTGTGTAGAGGTGTAGGGAGAATGTTTTGATGTTGAACGGTGACTTTTTCAAACTAAACATGCGTATGCCAAACACTGGTCATGCATTCTGCAATTAAATGCTACAGCCCACACCTCTATGCAAAAACAAACTATTGCTCAATGTTACATTTTTCGATATATGATTGTTTTTCTGTCTCCTGCTTTGGTACAGGCTCTGAGATGTAATATGCTGATGTAACGCTCCTATCGCACAGCAGTACTGTAACCTACCTATTGTCAAATATTTTTAATAGGATACTGGTCTATTTACTTTCAATCAGGCTTGAATGAATAAATGGTCATATTTGTTGTATAGTAGCGGGAATAAAACAATGTTAGAAAAGGGGAGACTTATCCGGAAGTATGATTATGATTTATATAATGAAATAAACATATTAGCTTAGGCCTACAAGCCCAGTGATGGGATCTCCTTGCCAACAGCAAATGCATATATTTTTAAATATAAGTTGTATTTTTTATTACCATTTAATTTCTTCCATGCGTGTCAACAAAGACCTACATTTCCCCAAAATAACAGTATTTACTTGCAATACAATTCTTCAACCACTAGAAGTTGTGCGTACTCATGGTTTGAGGTGTTTGTGGAAATACGCCCAAATTCCCATCAAGTTCAAATTTGATCAATCCCAACCTTTGGAGGAAAACTGGAGCACACAAGGTTGACTTTTTTTGTGCGTACGCACCTTTGATAAATGAGGCCCCGGGTGTGGAATAATCTGTGATTAAAGGTGGCTAATCCATGTAATCTGTCTGTTATAGCTACTTGACATGGCGTGGCCTGCATCCAGGTTTTTACAGCCAGAAAACAGAAGAAAAAAGCTTATCGGCTGTAGAAAATAAGATTGGGGATTTAGACTGGTAATCTTCTATCAATGGTCTTGTGACCAAAGACAAAAGATAAGATGGGATAAAGAATATGGTTGGTTGGATTCAATGCTCCATTTTGTATTTGTTTGCTTGGTAAAAAACAACAGTATTGTAGAACTAACCACAGACAGTTTTTTTCGTGTCAGAGAAAATTCAGAGCTTTCCTGTTTTATTGACATTAAATAGAGCATATTGTAGAATAAATAGAATATCTAATAAAATAACAGACAAAACAGTTAAGTAGTTTATTGGATAATTGTGGACCTTGTCTGTGTGAATGCCCCTGGATAACCCTACCATACAGGAGTGAGGTGGCTGAGGATGGATTAATGCCCGTTCATATTGCTCTCCTGCTGTCTCAGGAAACAAACTATGCATCAAGTTTTTTTAGATTAAGGATCCTCCTTAGCTGAAAAATGGTAGTCGCAATCACACTTATCTTATTAGTGAGCTTACGGAGTAAACACCCTAAGAGGAGCCCAAACAGAGGATTTCTATACCAAGATCAGGCTACTTATGAAATGGCATAGGCAGATTAGGTGTCTAATTCCATGGAATCTCTAATATAAATCTTGGGATTATTAGGGTTTATTGGCCCATGGGCTTCAAACCTATGACCCAAGCCAAGATCTGGCGGCTCTGGCAGCTGTGCATGCAGACAGATTGCAAAAGGCCCTTAACAACTTAGAGATGATGATGATCCACCCCCACAGACCCAGCTATCCAGATCAGCCACTTATTATAAATTACACCATTTTCATTGGCAGACCAGGACAATGTGAAACACCAGACATGTTTTGAGAATTTTCCCAATTAGTTAGGGAAAGCAAATGTATGAGTTTTTTCCACACTAAGGACCAGCAGTTACAATTCAAAGTTAGCCTATTTTTGTATCAAACTAATTTTCTAAATTAAAAGTAGACTCAACATTTTCTCTAGCAGCAGAAAACAGAATTTAGTTGCAGATTTGACGATTGATTGAAGGTTATCAGTCTAATTCCAGTCTAAATCTTTTTCAGCCAATAAGCGTTTTTATTCTGTTCTATGGTGAGTAAAAACCTGGATCCACGCCATGTCAATATGTCAGTATAACAGAAAGATTACAGACAGCCAGTATAACAGACAGATTAGACAGTGTATCAGCCACCTATAATTAGACATATTTAACAACGTGAAACAACTATGTTTTCACAAATTCCAGATCTTCTTTTTATCCAAATTTGAAGCCAAAAACCCTCCAATAACACCTTTGTTGAAATGCAATCGTTTAAGTCTGACACTGTCACACCCTGACCACAGTTTGCTTTGTATGTTTTGTTTGGTCAGGGTGTGATCTGAGTGGGCATTCTATGTTGTGTGTCTAGTTTGTCTGTTTCTGTGTTTGGCCTGATATGGTTCTCAATCAGAGGCAGGTGTTAGTCATTGTCTCTGATTGGGAACCATATTTAGGTAGCCTGTTTGGTGTTGGGGTTTGTGGGTGACTTTAAAACAATTACAGAGTTTAATGGCTGTGATAGGAGAAAACTGAGGATGGATCAACATTGTAGTTACTCCACAATACTAACCTAATTGAAAGAGGGAAAGAAGGAAACCTGTACAGAATAAAATATGCATCCTGTTTGCAATTAACTTTTTGACCTGAATACAAAGACTTATCTTTGGGGCAAAGTACTGAGTTACCACTCTTCATATTTTCAAGGATAGTGGAGGCTGTGTCATGTTATAGGTATGCTTGTAATCATTAAGGACTGGGTAGTTTTTCAGGATAAAAAATAAACAGAATGGAGCCAAGCACATGCAAAATCCTATCCAAAAACCTGGTTGTCTTTGTAACCAATTTCTGTTTTCATGCAAGTGGCTGACTACACAAATCCTCACTTATCAGTAGCTGCTATTTGGCAGTATGCCCAGACCTTGTTTTGAGAACAAACTAAAGATGTCTCAGCTTAGAGATGAGAAGACTCGTGAGGTGTTGGTCTGTCACATGTTATGAAATGTATTGGTCGGTCACATGAATTACACAAAAAGTTTATAACGAGGAAGATCTGAGAGGGCATGTGCCTTTTGGCCCCCTATGGGCATGATGCCACTGAGTATATGGATGTGTATGTGAGGGTGAATTTGATCTTGGTGAATAGAATCAGATTCAAGCAAATAGCAGGAAGCTTTGAATACATGATGCCAGCTATGCAGTAGGGTGTCAAATAAAAAAAAATCTCATAATTCTCAAAAAAAAAAACAATGGTCCGAACCGCATGTCTCTGTCATAATCTGTCATAATCTGTTCAAAGGTTACTGGAGTATTTACCCTTGTAGGATGACCAGAATTAGGGTGACTAAATCCATGGAGGCCAGAGAAAGAAAGTGGTAAAAAATCTGTAAAATCGCATCAGCTTGGCTGGATTCTGTTCAAGAATTAAGGCTACCGGCTAACATTTCCGTTGAAATTGTCATCTCAAATCCGCAAGACATAAAACAATAGATGTAAAATGGATATATCGATTTTGAGACATGACATGTACGTATTTTCAGATTTTAGTATACAATGTTCATATTCATTTGAAATGTCTGTTATTTTTCTAAGATTTCTCAAAAATACAAGTGTATCTTTGTGAAATGTCAATGGAGCACTGAGAGTATACCAAGCTTTTTATTTTCAAAGCCTTTTACATTCAGCTCGTGTCATGCAAATTTTTCTTTTTATGACCCTCGTAAAGAACTTTGACGACAACAACCACAAATCCTAAAATAAAATCCTAAAATATTGTTAGGAGAAACCTGCACCGCTATGACAACAGAGAACGGTGCTTATTATCGGATGTATTAAGTTATGAAATCTGACATTTTTGCTATAATGTTTATGATATGTTGAAGAAAGACCCCACTGAACAATTTAGAACAAGAATAATCATATTTGTCTTGGTAAAAGGTATTTCACCAGCAAAGTGTGCTTTCAGTTTACATTCAGTTTATCATGCTTTATGAATTTGCTCTTTAATGAGGAATTCATACTATGAACCTCATTATTTAATCTCTGTCATTTTCTAGAATCTAGATTACATAAATTATGTAATTATTATTAGCTGTTAATAAACAGTATTTGTGTAATCGATTAGTTGACTCCCTGGGAGAAAGGCTGCATTAACTTAACACACATTGACTTGATTGAGTGCTTGAATTGATAGAACTCATTCTAGATTAGAACTCGAACTCATTTGTAATAAGACAGCTAGGCCTATATTCTTCTTAGGCTATGCTCGACCAAAGCACCAAAATGCCTCTCCTCTCTCTTCTTCATTATTTCTTCTTAGCTGGATATTTCCCATTATCCAAAATTATGGGTTCTCGTAAACCAGTCTCTCTAAACCCATTTCTCCAAAACATTTGCTTTTGATTAGAAGACGAAGGGTTTTGGGTTCGATTTAAGGTTTGGTTTTTGGGCGTAAGACCCTATGTACTTCGATTTCATTCAGGGATAGAGTATGTTACCACTGTTGCTAGGATGCATTGAAATATAAGTACCCAGAAAGCTCTCTGCTAGTCCCCCTATAAGCCTGGGCTCTGACTCCTGTGTTTTAGGAGGGAGGGAGAACAGTGAAGGCATTTTGATGGCAAACACACACACATCCTTCCCTGCTCCCTGTAAGGTGGTAAATTACCAGGTGCCAAAAGGTCTGGCTTGGTGGTGAAGATGCAGGAGTCCCAGCAGATATCACAGGTGAATTTACGTCTCTGCTTCAGAGGATCTCAGACCTGAGCCTGTCTGTAAATCAGAACCATTAGAGTATCATTGCGTCCCAAATGGCGCCCTACTCCCGGATATAGTGCACTACTTCTATGTACCTGTCTGTCTGGGAGAAGGGTGGAGTTGGCGTGATTTGCTGACAACTCAATGCCCTTGGACCATCGAAAAAGTGACCTTCCAGATCACTTTATTTCCTTTCTAATGTATTGCTGGTTATACCTGTAGAATAATTCTGAAGGAGGCCGTAGGTAGCTGTGCTGTGAGATCTCTGCTAATATGAACTGGTATGAGTTCACTTGTGCAAAAGATATAAACGCAACATGCAAAATGTTGCTCCCATGTTTCATGAGGTGATATAAAAGATCCCAGAAATGTTCCATATGCACAAATTCCTCTCCTTTCTCTTCTATAGAACCTAATTGAGAATTCAAGGCTTAATTTAAACATACACAGACTCTGATGTTGGTGGTCCAGGCTAATGTAAATATTAGAAGTGCATTGTGTCAAAACACGGTCAAGCTTCAAGAGGGACGCTAATGAATGGAGTCAGCATGTGAAGTACCCACAGAGGAATTTTTTTTAAAGACATATTTTTTTTTACAACCAAGTCTCTATTTTTGATGTTGGGGTCCAGACAACTTTTTTGTGATTTCACATGTTTTTGAGAAACTTACACCAAATAGCAAATCACTTTGCATCCTTGTTGTGTAGTATGGGAGCCCCTCAATCACACAAATAAGTACATTTAGAAACGGCAAAGCTCTCTGTATAGTGATGCAGGTCTTCAAATGTTGTACACTGTTTAAACACACGTCACTTCCTCTAAAACGAAGGAGAGCTAGGTTTTGTTGTTTTGAAAAGTTTGTTGTTTTGAAAGTGTATTGGTACTGTCTAGGGATCCTGCCGACCAAGGACGCTGAGGAGGAGCTATTTGAATAGCAGCAGCCTAACTGTCTATCAAGCTAGCATGGTTTTCTGTAAGGCTTGAACGCAGCCCTCAACACGATTAGCCATTGTTGCTTAGACCGCAAATTGTCCCGGGTTTGTGGCTGTCTAGATCCCTGCTATTTGTTGTTTTCAATCTTTCCTGTGACCTGCCGTCTGGAATTGTGAGGAGTAACAGTGTAACCTACGTTGCTACCATGACGTTGCTACCATGACAAAGACCAAAGCCGGTGGGAGTACTGTTGAAGACAGTGGTGTCTCTCTATCACACGTGAAGGATCTTTTAAATGAACAAAAATTGTTTTACAAGCAGTTGTTACAACAACAAGAAAATAGCTTCAAATTTTTTGTACAAATACTGGTGGATTCAACTAATAAACGAATGGACGATCTGACAAGGCAGGTCCAGGACCTGAAGAACAGTTTGCAGTTCTCCCAGGGTCAGCTCGATGAGTTGAAACAGGAGAACGGCAAGATGACAGCAATCTGTAAGTCATTGAGAGAGGACATCAATTATGTGTGTGAATCCATGATAACAATGATAGATAAATCAGACTCAAGGGACAATCAAGGCGGAACAATATGGTTGTGGACCGAATTGCAGATTCTCCACATGAGACCTGGACGGAGGACATAGTGAGGGAAACGATCTCTGAGAAATTGAAGATGGAGCACAGGAACAATTATTGTTATTGATCATTAATGACAAACCCCCTGGCATTGACCTTTTTTATTATTATTATTATAAAAAAGGCAATACCAGAATAAAGTATGTAGTGATTCTGCCATTGACTGCCATCTGCCATTGGCAGAATTATATGGAAAGCTACTGAGGATGGTCATCTGAGCGCAGAGGAAAGTATTTGTCCTCAGGCCTTGAGGGAAGCCAAAGTAATTCCACTTTACTGGTTCTAACAGCAGAACTATAAGCTTGCAGCCAGCTCTTAGCAAACCTTTGGAAAAAAATGTGTTTGACCAAATACAATGCTATTTCTCTGTAAACAAATTAAGACTTTCAGCATGCTTATAGAGAAGGGGGGAACTGAACATGTACTGCACTGACACAAATTAATGATGATTGGTTGAAATAAATTGAAAGTAAGAAGATTGGGAGCTGTACTGTTAGATTTCAGTGCAGCCTTTGATTTTATTGACAATAACTATGTGTTATGGCTTTTCAACCTCTGCCATATCGTGGATTCAGAGCTATCTATCAAATAGAACTCAAAGGGTTTTGTTTAATGGAAGCTTCTCTAATGTCAAACATGTAAAGTGTGGTGTAGGCCCTCTACTGTTTTCTATTTGTACCAATGACCTGCCACTGGCATTAAACAAAGCATGTGTGTCCATGTATGCTGATGATTCAACCATATACACATTAGCAACCACAGCAAATGAATTCATTCAAACCCGTAACAAAGAGTTGCAGTCTGTTTTGGAATGGGTGGCCAGTAATAAACTGGTCCTGAACGTCTCTAAAACTAAGAGCATTATATTTGGTACAAATCATTCCCTAAGTTCTAGATTCAGCTGAATCTAGTAATGAATGGTGTGGCTGTTGAACAAGTTGAGGAGACTAAATTACCTAGTGTTAGCTTAGATTGTATACTGTCATGGTCAAAACATATAGATTCAATGGTTGTAAAGATGGGGAGAGGTCTGTCTGTAATAAATAAATGCTCTGCGTTTTTGACACCACACTCCACAAAGCAAGTCCTGCAGGCTCTAGTTTTGTCTTATCTTGATTATTGTCCAGTTGTGTGGTCGAGTGCTGCAAAGAAAGACCTAGTTAAGCTGCAGATGGCCCAGAACAGAGCGACACATCTTGCTCTTCATTGTAATCAGAGGGCTGATATAAATACTATGCATGCCAGTCTTGAGGAGAGACTGACTGCATCACTTCTTTTTATAAGAATCAATGTGTTAAATCCCAAATTGTTTGCATAGTCAACTTACACACAGCTCTGACACACACACTTACCCCACCAGACATGCCACCAGGGGTCTTTTCACAGTCCCCAAATCCAGAACAAATTCAAGGACACGTACAGTATTATATAGAGCCATTATTGCATGGAACTCTGTTCCATCTAGTATTGCCCAAATAAACAGCAAACATGGTATCAAAAAACAGATAAAGCAACACCTCACGGCACAACGCCTCTCCCCTATTTGACCTAGATAGTTTGTGTATGTATTATTATGTAGGCTACGTGTGCCTTTAAAAACAATACACACAAAAAAAACATGTATGTCTGTCCTTGACCTGTTCTTGTCTATAAATGTTTGGTATTACTGTATGTCATGTTTCATGTTTTGTGTGAACCCCAGGAAGAGTAGCTGCTGCTTTTGCAACAGCTAATGGGGATCCTAATAAAATACCTGAAATACCAACACACATGAAATTGTGTAAATCCTAACTTTAAATCGTGTAGCAGAATTTCTATTTTCAAAAATACATTTTAGGTTTTACCTAATGCTAGCTAGCTAATGTTTCCTAGCTAGCTAGATTGGACAGAGATGCTAGCAAACACTAGCTAGCTACTGAGCTAACTTCTGTGTCCAAAAGTGAAACAAATTGCATAGAGTATTTACCCTCTGTAAAATGTTATTTTATTGTGAACATTTCTTCCACTCACTCTTTTGCACACTCTCATAGATACGTCCATCCTGATTCTTCAGGACGCACTGTCCCGTGATGTCAGTGTCAACACAAAATTCTCGTCACGTTCCAGGTCGTCTTTATTTCAAGCGTGTTTCAGAGATGGGCAGATCTCACAAAGTCAGGGGCATTTCTCAGAAACCAGCGAACCACACCAATAATATGTCTCAAGAGCTTCAGATGAGGCCTTCATTACTGGAATAAATAAGTGTACCAATGCATCACCAGGGTTTCAAACGTGGGGCGAGACACATCATGGGAGTTGACCATTGGTCTGAAAACCAACAATTTCTGTTCCTGGAACAGAGCAATGACGCATCGCACACAAAAGTGAGAAAATATCTAATGTTTAACTGTGAAACCATTGAAAATAAGGTTGCATGATGATACATAAGGGTTCAATATTATGCACATTTCTAAGTGCATTTATAAATGGTTGATAGCTGGAGGTAAATAGTGGCACACTATTTGACAAGCACTGACTGGCTATCTCACAATTTTGACCAATTTGTTAACCCATTTATTAATGGTTTATAATGCATTTACAAATTATTCAATAACCATTAATAACGTCATTATAAACCCTTTACTGGGGCCTCCCGGTGACGCAGTGGTCTAAGGCTGTGACACCAGAGACTCTGGGTTCGAGCCCAGGCTGTGAGAGAGCCTGGAGACACAATTGGCCCAGCGTCGTCCAGGTTAGGGAGGGTTTGGCCAGTAGGGATATCCTTGTCTCATCGCGCACTAGCGACTCCTGTGGCGGGCTGGGCACAGAGCATGCTGACCAGGTCGCTAGGTGCACGGTGTTTCCTCCGACACATTGGTGTGGCTGGCTTCCAGGTTGGATGCGCGCTGTGTTAAGAAGCAGTGTGGTTGGGTTGCGTTTCGGAGGACGCATGACTCTCGACCTTTGTCTCTCCCGAGCCCGTACGGGAGTTGTAGCGATGAGACAAGACAGTAACTACTAACAATTGGATACTACGAAATTGGG
This sequence comes from Oncorhynchus mykiss, assembly GCF_057628025.1. Taxonomy (NCBI): domain Eukaryota; kingdom Metazoa; phylum Chordata; class Actinopteri; order Salmoniformes; family Salmonidae; genus Oncorhynchus; species Oncorhynchus mykiss. The sequence goes on from NC_143045.1 coordinate 16,226,032, forward strand.
GAGAAAAAAATGTAAAATAAAAAATAAACCCTTTACAAATGGAGCCTTATTTTACAGCTGTATGCTGTATTTAAGACTGGAAGCTCAGAGAATCAAACAGCTACACGCATACAGTCAAGTAGCACCCTGGCAGGTAGACACACCTTGGTCATGGGAAGGGCAGTTCTTCACCCATGACTGTTTGAACAAGTTGATTCCCCCTTTGCATTGCTCTGCTCTCTACAGTCAACAGCTTTCCCTTTTCATCATTGTTGCGTCCCAAATGGCACTATATTCCCTACTTAGTGCACTACTTTTGACCAGAACCATATTGGTCCTGGTCAAAAGTAGTGCCCTATCTAGGAAATAGGGTGCAATTTGGGATGCATCCTACAGGAATGGCTTCTTCACACTGAGCCCAACTTCAAAGAGGGCTACCAAGCAGTAGTGCTGTATGATGATAGTAGTGTATGATTGATGATAGTTATTTGGCTTTTATCTAAAGCTGATGGTTAACGCACACATTTCAGTATGTGTGTGTGTGTGTGTGTGTGCGTAGAGGGAACAAGTAAACAGGCCTACATGTGAGACATGGCCTGGGCCTGCAGTTGGTAGCTGTTGAGAAACCTGAACTCAGTGGAGGTGTGGAGAGATGGGTGTTAGCCTGAAAGAACTGATGAGGGCTACTTTACCCAGACCTTGTCAGTCTGTCTGTCACTGTCTGTCAGCATGTGCTGGGTCTCACACTCTGGGCCCACATACCTCTCTCGCCCACTGAGCGCCTAAATTTGACCATTTACAGTTGACACAGAATTCGATCAGTTCATATCACAACCCTGTAATGACGTTGACTGGTTGGGTGTGAATTTAGCCGTTAGTACAGGAATGGGAAAAATACGGCCTGCCGGCTGAATTCAAATCCGTGGGAGGTTTGAGTATAAAAATGTAATAAAACATTTTGGGGGGTAGGAGGGAGAATTTTTACTTGGGGTAATAAACAACACTCCAGGCCACTCTTGAACATCTAAAACGACATATAAAGTATGTTGACATTATATTGGACCTACAGTGCATTCAGAGAGTATTCAGACCCCTTGACTTTATACAAATTTTGTTACTTTAGACGTATTCTAAAATTAATTAATTAATTGTTTTCCTCATCAATCTACACACAATACCCCATAATAACAAAAGTGAAAACAGGTTTTCAGAAATGTTTGCAATGTATTAAAAATTAAAAAACAGAAATACCTTCCCGTATTCAGACCCTTTGCTATGAGACTCGAAATTGAGCTCAGATCGTGTTTCCATTGATCATCCTTGATGTTTCTACAGCTTAATTGGAGTCCCACCTGTGGTAAATTCAATTGATTGGACATGATTTGGAAAGGCACACACCTGTCTACAGTGCCTTGCGAAAGTATTCGGCCCCCTTGAACTTTGCGACCTTTTGCCACATTTCAGGCTTCAAACATAAATATATAAAACTGTATTTTTTTGTGAAGAATCAACAACAAGTGGGACACAATCATGAAGTGGAACGACATTTATTGGATATTTCAAACTTTTCAAACCATCCCTACGGTGAAGCATGGTGGTGGCAGCATCATGCTGTGGGGATGTTTTTCAGCGTCAAGGACTGGGAGACTACTCAGGACTGAAGGAAAGATGAACGGAGCAGAGTACAGAGAGATCCATGATGAAAACCTACTCCAGAGCTCTCAGGACCTCAAACTGGAGCGATGGTTCACCTTCCACCAGGACAACAACCCTAATCACAAAGCTTCGGGACAAGCCTCTGAATGTCCTTGAGTGAGCCAGCCAGAGCCCGGACATGAACCCGATCAATCATCTCTGGAGAAAACTGAAAATAGCTGTGCAGCAATGCTCCCCATCCAACCTGACAGAGCTTGAGAGGATCTGCAGAGAAGAATGGGAGAAACTCCCCAAATACAGGTGTGCTAAGCTAGTAGCGTCATACCCAAGAAGACTTGAGGCTGTAATCGCTGCCAAAGGTGCTTCAACAAAGTGATGAGTAAAGGGTCTGAAACGTACCTGTTTTTGCTTTGTCATTATGGGGTATTATGTGTAGATTGAGGGATTTCAAAAAAATCTATTTTAGAATAAGGCTGTAATGTAACAAGATGTGGGAAAAGTAAAGGGGTCTGAATACTTCCGAATGAACAGTATATATTTTCAAATAACTGCCCTTTTTTTGGCCTGAAAATGGCTTTTTTGAATTTTGATATCCCGATGTGGCCCTCAAGTGAAAATGATTTCCCACCCCTGTCCTAGTACAATAAGACTGAATACTTTTGCTTGCCCTTTTCTAATGGGGTGTTATATGTTACAGATGAAAGTGAACATTGTCTTTATTCATCTCGATCAATCATAGTAGAGGGGATGAAAGGTACGTTATTTACCTGGTGGAAAGAGGGTAATGCTCCCATTTGCCATGTCAGAGATTTTGAAAGAGCTTGGGGTCTTAGTTAGGTGTGTATGTATTTGTCCTTGGTGTTAGGTGTGTATGTGTGTTCTGGTGGGAGGTGTGAGGGATGACATTGCAGGTGTCATCCTTAAAGAGAGCCGCGCCCGCTGGCATCAGTCCAATCAGACTCCCACACGCATCTATCGGTGTGGTGTATACCCCTCACTAAGCCTTCCGTGTCAACAGACAATGGCCATGGGCGTCCCCAAAATACACAACCAATATACCAATATGTCCTCACAATACACAGCCGAATTCTCACAATGCATAGCCCCCGGGGCAACCGGGAGAACACCTCTAAAGCAAACAGGGCCACCCGCTTCTCAACAAAAGCAGCAAAGTGCTTTGCGAGCTCCCCTCCTATCCCTCCACTCCTTGTCTTGTCCCTCACCGGGGGAACAGACACAAAGGTTTCTGGGAGCTCGTTAACAGGTGTCACATGAAGGTGAACCGCTGATGCATTGTGTCCCCCGACGTACCTTGTCTCGCTCCGAATTTGCCTTAGCAGAACCCTTTGTGGTTGGATTGGGCTCGGGCGGCTGGGTGATTGTCCCAGTCTGAGAATTAGAGAAACAGCTGTGTTTGATTTTGTTGTGGCCAGCACCATGAAAGAGGCAGCCTCAGGAAGTGTGTGTGTCTGCCTTTTGTAGGGAGTGTGTTTGAAAGGGCCTCGGGTAGGATTCTTATTGTGTGTGTGAAAACTGACACCACTCTGCACTAGGGCTGGGAATGCCAGGGACCTCACGATACGATATTGTCAGGCTTCTTTGGTGCCGATAAGATATGTATTACGATTCGATACTGTAATTTTATTGTGATTCGTTGTTCCAAATATATTGCTCACCATATGTCTGCTGCAAAGGGACAAAGAGAGAGCCATGTTTTGAACAGTCATGAAAATCAAATATAACAAATGTGCTCCCTATTTAAAAATAAGATGGCGAACAAGATATGAAGGAAAACTAGGGCAAAAATAATATAATAGGAAATTGTCAAAACAATATGATATATCGTCAACAATAATATCTTTATATGGAACTATCTATTTTCTTTCCCCATCACTACTCTGCTCCATCCTTCCATGTGGCATTGGGTTGAATGGGTGTGTAAGTGGGTCCCTGTTTAATGTGATGTGTTTATCTGATAAGAATAGTTTAGAACTGATGGTAACACCATTATCACACGCTAATGTGCCCCAAGGAAGAGTGCTTTGCAGTTTTTAATTCAAAGAAGACCCAGTCCCTTTCCAAAGAGCAGCATTGACTCCCAGTTTCAGCTGTACAGTGGCGACCTGTCATTCAGGGAAGGTGGGGCAGATTAGTTGGTAGTTACAATATTCAATGATTACATTTCTCTAAAACAGGCTATAGGCTACATCTGCACCACAAAGTCAGAAAGGTATGTTAAGTTATTGGGGGGGAAATAGACCAAATTATTAGTGTGAGGCACATGGGCTACTAACAGCTTAACACACAACATACACTTAGTATTAATTTCTTAGCTACAGTATACATATCTCCCTGGCATATTGCATAATTTATGCAGCAGCATACAATACATTTTTGGACTCACCTTGTATTGTGCTCACTTGAACAGGAAGATGTCGCGGTGGTCCTTGTGGGCAAATTTTGTCATCAAAGTCTGGCATTCTCTGGATTTATGGTGCTTTCAAGACATCTGGGAACCCGTAAAAAAAACAAAGTAGAATCATGATGTCAGTGATCTTCAGGTCAGAGCTCTAGAAGGACACCTGAGTTCCTGACTTGGAACTCCGAGTTGGAAGAACGTTCAAAACCTATTTTCACTGTCGGAGCTAATTCTTTTCAGAGTTCCCAGATGTCTTGAACTCACTGAAGTCTGAGATTTCCCAGTTCCGAGTTTCCAATTGTTTTGAACGCGGCAGAAGTCATGCTGCATTGTGTTCAACCTTTTCTGGCCCATGGTGCTGAATGTTTATCCCTTTAAGCTTGTAAAAGAGACCCTTAAACCCAGACTTGGACCACACACCCATTCCACTGTGCTTTCATTGTCTGCTTATATGCCCATGTTATTTATCCTACAGTTCTGACTTGGTGTACAGGGAGAATACTGTAAGAACGGCCCATGTTTTGAATTCTGTCGCTGTACATTTCAAAAGTGCTGAACAAATAGTTCTATTGACTACGTCCGTCCTAGTTCTCTCATTAATGTCTTTTATCTGCTAGTCATCCCCTTATGCCATAGTTTGTACATCTCAATTGTCAGCAGAAACCACATTTGTTTAAGCAAGTCAACCATATCAGGTATGTTTTTATAAAAGGCAGTAAATGAGTCTGAATTAACTGTTTCTCTGCCAGACAAGGCTTCCCTGATAACCAGGTGTAGCAGTAAGGATTCACTCCATGGTGCTGAAAAGAAAGCTCTGCTGTTGGGACAGCTTTATGTAGGCCCTAACAGTTTGTGGGCGCCGTTTGTCACCATCATAGTGTAATTACTGTACTGTTGTGTTGTGGCTTTGCTGGCATGCATCTAAAAAAAATGTTTTGGGAGTTTGCAACACCAAGATTTACATGCTAAAATCACTACTGCAGCTGTGTTCCTTTTAAATGTAAGGTCAGGCAGTAGGAAGCTCTCTCATCCATTTATATGCAGATGATACAGTGTAATACTCAGCTGGCCCCTCCCTGGAGTTTGTGTTAAACGCTCTACAACAAAGCTTTCTAAGTGTCCTACAAGCTTCCTCTACCCTTTACCTTTGTTTTGGAGGTGTTCAGAACAAGGTCATGTGGTTTGGTAAGAAGAATTCCCTTCTCCCCACCTGTGTGATTACTACCTCTGAGGGTTAAGAGCTTGAGGTTGTCACCTCATACAAGTATTTGGGAGTATGGCTAGACGGTACACTGTCCTTCTCTCAGCACATATCAAAGCTGCAGGCTAAGGTTAAATCTAGACTTGGTTTCCTCTATCGTAATCGCTCCTCTTTCAAGCCAGCTGCCAAACTAACTCTGATTAAGATGACCTTCCTACCCATGCTAAATTATGGATACGTAATTTATAGATCGGCAGGTAAGGGTGCTCTCGAGCGGCTAGATGTTCTTTACCATTCAGCAATCAGATTTTCCGCCAATGCTTCTAATAGGACACATCAATGCACTCTATACTGCTCTGTAAACTTGTCATCTCTGTATACCCGTCGCAAGACCTTGGTTGATGCCTATTTATGAAACCCTCTTAGGCTTCACTCCCCCCTATCTGAGATACCTACTGCAGCCTTCATCCTACACATACAACACCCGTTCTGCCAGTCACATTCTGTTAAAGGTCACCAACGCAAACACATCCCTGGGTCGCTCCTCTTTTCAGTTCGCTGCAGCTAGCGAAAGGAATGAGCTACAAAAAACACTCCATCTCTTCATTCAAAGACTCAATCAAGGACACTCTTACTGACTGGTGTGGCTGCTACATGTGATGTATTGTTGTCTCTACCTTCTTGCCCTTTGTGCTGTTGTCTGTGCCCAATAATGTTTGTACCATGTTAGGTGTTGCTACCATGTTGTTGTCATGTTGTGTTGCTACCATACTGAGTTGTCATGTGTTTCTGCCATGCTATGTAGTTAGGTCTCAGGTCTTAGGTCTTAGGTCTCTCTTTATGCAGTATTGTGGTGTCTCTCGTCGTAATGTGTGTTTTGTCCTATATTTGTATTTTTAATCCCAGCCCCCTTCTCCGCAGGAGGCCGTCATTGTAAATAAGAAATTGTTCTTAACTGTCTTGCCTAGTTAAATAAAGGTTCAATAAAAATATAATAATAATAATGCGTTTTAAAGAATGCTACATGACCCGTAGCACTCACGTCTGTAGCCATGAAATGCTTTGAACGGCTGGTCATGGCTCACATCCACACCATTATCCCAGAAACCCTAGACTCACTCCAATTTGCATACGGCACCAACAGATCTACAGATGATGCAATCTCTATTGCACTCCACGCTGCCCTTTCACACCTGGAAAAAAGGAACACCTATGTGAGAATGCTATTCATTGACTACAGCTCAGCGTTCAACACCATAGTGGCCTCAAAGCTCATCGCTAAGCTAAGGACCCTGGGACTAAACACCTCTCTCTGCAACTGGATCCTGGACTTCCTGACGAACCACCCCCAGGTGGTAAGGGTAGGTGACAGCATATCCACCACACTGATCCTCAACACAGGGGCCCCTCAGGGGTGCGTGCTCAGTCCCCTCCTGCACTCCCTGTTCAATAATGACTGCACGGCCAGGCACGACTCCAACACCATCATTAAGTTTGCAGATGACACTAGTGGTTGGCCTGATCACCGATAACGATAAGACAGCCTATAGGGAGGAGGTCAGAGACCTGACCATGTGGTGCAACAACAACAACCTATCCCCCCTCCCTATCCCAACCTAACGTGATCAAGACAGAGGAGATGATTGTGGACTACAGGAAAAGGAGGACTGAGCACGCCCCCATTCTCATTGACGGGGCTATAGTGGAGCAGGTTGAGCGCTTCAAGTTCCTTGGCGTCCACATCACCAACAAATTAACATGGTCCATGAACACCAAGGTGGTCGTGAAGAGGGCACGACGAAACCTATTCCCATTGCCCTATTGCCATGGGCCCTCAGATCCTCGAATGGTTTTACAGCTGCACCATCGAGAGCATCATGGCGGGTTGCAACACTGCCTGGTATGGCAACTGCTCGGCCTCCGACCACAAGGCACTATAGAGGGTAGTGCATATGGCCCAGCTTCCTGCCATCCAGGACCTCTGTACCAGGCGGTGTCAGAGGAAGGCCTTAAAAATTGTCAAAGACTCCAGCCACCCTAGTCATAGACTGATCTCCCTGCTACCCCACGGCAAGCGGTACCGCCAAGTCTAGGTCCAAGAGGCTTCTAAACAGCTTCTACCCCCAAGCCATAAGACTCCTGAACAGCTAATCAAATGGCTACCCAGAATATTTGCAAGCCCCCCCCCCGGTGCTGCTACTCTGTTATTATCTTATTATCTATGCATAGTCATTAATAGCTCTACCTACATGTACATATTACCTCAATTACCTCGACACCTCGGCTTGTAAATTAAGCATTTCACTTTAAGGTCTACAACACCTGTTGCATTCTGCGCATGTGACAAATGCAATTTATTTAGATGTTTCCTTTTGGCCAGCAGAGGGCAGTCTGCTCCATGTTAATGGCGCTTGCTGCTTGTCATAGCTAAATCTGGATTACAATGTGTTGTAACCCTCCCACTTCTTTCTCTACCCAATGTGTTTAAAGATCTCAAGACTACTGTAAAATTCTAGAATTCACTTTAAGCCATAAACAAATAGACAAGTTTCAAAATACAAGACACAACTAAAGGTCCAGCAGGATTTAGTAGTAACGGTTTTTAAGGACCCATTATTTCATAGCCAGTATTGTATGGATTGTATACAGTTTTGTTTACAGAGGAACAATCTTGTACCAATATTTTTTTGATTACCACAAAAATGTATTCTTATGTGTAATAATATACACCACCGTTCAAAAGTTTGGGGTCACTTAGAGCAAGAGGACAAGAGGACAAGTACATTAGACTGTCTAGTTTGAGAAACAGACGCCTCACAAGTCCTCAACTGGCAGCTTCATTAAATAGTATCCGTAAAACGTCAGTCTCAACGTCAACAGTGAAGGCGACTCCATGATGCTGGCCTTTATTGTTTCTTCATTCAGATCAACAGTTTCAGCTGTGATAACATAATTGCAAAAGGGTTTTCTAATGATCCATTAGACTTTTAAAATGATAAACTTGGATTAGCTAACACAACGTGCCATTGGACCACAGGAATGATGGTTGCTGATAATGTGCCAATGTAGATATTCCATAAAAAATCAGCTGTTTCCAGCTACAATAGTCATTTACAACATTAACAATGTCTACACTGTATTTCTGATCAATTAGACTTTTTTGAAGTGTTTTTCTTTCCAAAAACAAGGACATTTCTAAGGGACCCCAAACTTTTGAACGGTAGTGTATATTTGCCACACAGTGTTTCATTGTCACTGCCACATTTCAGTGGCTATTTCTCAGCCCCCACTCTCAGCTGTCTCCCTCTCTCATGACCTGTGTCAGGGTCCATGCTGTCATGGTCTTTCCTCCATTCATTCTCTCTCTCCATCACTCTCTTCCCTCTGGTCTCTCATGGCCGGCTTGGCTGCCCCAGCATCTCACCTCCTGGAGTAGAGGATGAGAACATCACTCCTCAGGTCACAGTCAGAGCCAGTAGAGAAGGAGGGAATAAAAGAGGGAAAACATGAGGAAAGAATCTCTTCCTTCTCACTATTATTGTTTAACACCCTCCCTTTTTCTTCTCAACACTCACTTTCACGTCTGTTTCTCTGCCTGTCTGGCTTTTGACGCAAATGCGTGAGAATAAGACCTCAGTTCTCTTTGCGTTAATAGCTTCTCTTTCCACTAAATTTGACCTCAGCACACATATTAGATTAAGCTGTGCCTTCTTGATGCAGGAAGTGTCAGAATGGGTTTGACGCAAGGCAAGCGGACCCTCCTGAAAACAAACTGAACTTGACATGGATGGCACTCATGGAATCTCCAACTATATTTAGGTGGAAGTTAATCCACAATCAAGTGTTTTTACCTCTAGGCTTAAGTGACCATTGTACAACAGGAAATATCCAAGATTGTGCCTTGAAGGTCCCGCATCCAAAGAGGGGACCATGTTGTCGACAGACAGGAATTCCTAGTGTTCCCATATCTTGGAAGAGGAGAAGGACAGGGGGGTAAATCAGGGGGATGCCCCAGATTGGCAGCTCAGACTTGGGGCCTCTTACACACCCTCCCTCCCTGCCCCCTCAGTGTCAATGTTTGCCTTAGCGCTGTAAAACTGGAAAGGCGAAGGAAGAGACGAAGGGTGGCCACAAGAAAATAAAACATGTTGGTAACTGCTGTGGAGTTGATCCATGTGCTCCAGAGGAATTACACATCAGGTGCTGGGCCGTGGCAGAAGGGAGGGGTAGAAGAGGGGGAGGGGTAGAAGAGGGTGAGGGGTAGAAGGGGAGAGCTCACAGAAGCTAAAGCCTGGGGATAATGAGTTTGCAAACATAATTATTGACAGAAACACAAAGGCAGGTTTAGGAGGAGTCTCTCTGCCCAGATGTGTGTGAATGGAACAAGCGTTTGCAAACATACACAGACACACACACACACACACACACATGCACAAACAGGGAGCTATAACACGGTGTTAACCCCCTCCTGTGTACTCAGTTCTACATCAATTCACCATCCTCTTTACATACCGTGTGCACACACACACACTCACTGGTCAACTGGAATGCCCTTTCTTTTCTATCAGTCCTTTATGGCCAAGAGATTTACATATCACCTACACTCCTCATTAGGTGGCCCATCTCCACCCAGAGTGGTAGACTGCTTCCTTCATTAGTATGCATGTAGATTGCATAATCTCTGTATTTTATCTTGGCATTCAGCCGTGACCCAGTTTTAGGGCGCCAGACCCCATGCCCCCTGTTGTGACCTTAACAATTATGTCTCCAATTTGTGTGTGTGTGTGTGTGTGTGTGTGTGTGTGCACCCTTTACAAGACCCGGATTACTGAGCAGTAGTCTAATTGCCCACCTCCACTATGCACCAGACAGTATAGGACACTCCTGCCTCACATTCTTGGCCTCATCTTCTTATGCCCACCAGAGGCCTGTCTCCAATTCAGCCACAATGAATCGACTGCATCTTACAGTCAACAATGGCTGTTGACTTAATTGTTTGCCTGGGTTTTAACTTTAATATGCCCTCCTCTCTTCACAACAATAAGGAGACATCTGTTTCAGAAGCTGATGTGGTCTCTAGTACCCTACGCAAATATGTCTAAATTGAGGACCTACTCTAAGCTCTGTACAGGGGCTCAACAAGACAAACCAGAGGACTGGGTTCTGCTATTCTTCTCTTTATTAAATGTAATGTTTTACCACCTTGTTCCCCCTATTCCCTCCAATCTGAATGGGGATTTTGTCCCCCTGAGGTGGTTGAACAGAGTGTTGAAACAGCCTGTTAAGCTGGCCAGGGATCTGGGGGTGCTGTACGTACACACAGCCAGAGAGGAAGGGCTGTTGGGAGTCGTAAGGGACCACACACACCGATATGAATGTTGATCTCCCATTCATTTGTCGTTCGTCTGCTGTTCGTTCGACACTGGTGAACGTCTGACTGCTGACATTTTTGCACAATTCTACAGGTAGAATCGGATTGCGAATTACTGCCGGCGCTCTGTTCAGAAGTACTCCGGCAAACGCTACTGGTGTGTTCGTGCCTAAACAGAGGCCCTGAAACAACAGCATTTTCCCTGGGGATAAAGTAGCATCAACACAGGCCAGCGAGAAGACAACATCCGCCTCTCGATGTCTTCTATGATAGGTATTGCAACAAAAAAAGATAGATACCCTCACACTGTCCAAAGCATGGAATGATCTATGAGAGGCAGCCTGGCAACATTTACCATTATGGCACCTACTTTAGCCTGTCAGGAAAAACATGTATTGAGGGATTGAAGCCAGACTGATTTGCTCAGGGTGACATCGGGGAGACGAGCAGCATTTAGAGTTTATTTAGAAAAGTGCTGCGTGGTGACATCGGTAGCTCTCGTCCCCCCCTAAGTGGTGTTTGTTGGGCTTTGATTTCCATCATCTGGCCCTCTGCCCTGTTTGTTTAGATGACAAAAGGAATCGCTAATGATCCTGAGTCATGCTAGGGCTGGGTCATATTCTGTAAGCAAAGGCTCTTTGTGTGTGTGTGTGTGTGTGTGTGTGTGTGTGTGTGTGTGTGTGTGTGTGTGTGTGTGTGTGTGTGTGTGTGTGTGTGTGTGTGTGTGTGTGTGTGTGTGTGTGTGTGTGTGTGTGTGTGTGTGTTGTTTGGTCTCACTCTCTCCCACGGTAGTACAGTACTTACCTTTGCAGTTTTGTTCCCCACTGCCTCACAGGTCAGTGATGACTCTTAAGGTCAGTGATGACTCTTAAGGTCAGTGATGACTCTTAATTCACTGTCCCACCACCCTCTCCCCACCATGTGCTATCCTACTTACCTAGGACCCTGAACTTTGAGAATCAAAGTCAGAATAAGAATTTCGTAAACGCCCAACTATCGGTGGCATGCTGGGTGTCAACCCCTGAAGCATGCAGGGAAAGCACAAGGATTCCCCCAAGATACACACTGTCACATGAACAAAGGATTATGCACTCTCTCACCCAGTGTTCATACACTCTCACACAAACACTGGAGACAAACAGAGGCAGATGATGGGAAGAACCTGCAGAGCAAACAAGGGAGTGTAGCACAGAGGCCTTAAAGCCTCTACAAACACCAGTCACTGTGGGTGAAGTGTCATGGAGAGCTTCGACGAACATTCCTTAAGTAAGGTTGTGAGTGGTGTGTGTGTGTGTGTGTGTGTGTAGTATTTGCGCTGTCAGCCTGCTCGACAGCTGTCTCAGCTCTTAACTAACTCCATTCCAGGTTCCTCTTTTAACAGCCACTTGGCCTTATATAACAAATGGAAAAATAAGAATTGGAAATGTGAGGCTGGTTGCTTTAGGCTTTATGGAAACCCATTTATAATCGACAGGCTTTTATATTCAGTGATTATGACAAATTGACAGTCCCAATGAATTCTGTCCACCCTACCACTATTTGTCAATCTATATTTGTTTTTCACTTCGGTAACATGGGCCTGATTGCATTAAATACTTTGCCAACTTGTTATATTGATATTGGCGTGAGGATTGACTCTTCATACAGAATTACTGTGGTGTAACGGAATCGTGTAAGTAGTTTAGTTTCCCGTCAGGTGTATTTGTCTTTAGTCAATACAAAGCTACTAAACAAGTTTAGACTGAGGAAATCCTCTGTGAAAAAGACTTAACGATTCTAGGGTTTTCCTAATCAACTTCAGCATTTGTTGAGTACGAGCATATGGAAGTTGATGTTGTTTCTCTACATGGTACGATTGCAGGTGTCTGGATGTCCTCGGAAACAAAACCACTGTTTGTGTTCCAAATAGCACCCTCTCCCTTAGTGCGTTCTTTTCACCCCATTGGGCTCCGGTCAAAAGTAGGGCCGGGACGATACCAGTACCGCAATATTTTTTCCATCGCAAAAATGTAAACACAAAGCTCTTTAATACCTAATAAAGCCTGCTGTATGTAAAACAATATGTGCTATAGCTTAGACAATAAGTAAATGTGACTCAATAATTAATTATGTTTGTTTTCAACATTAGCGCTGTTTTCCTAAAGAAGTTCCTTGCCACGGCCCTAGTCAAAAGTAGTGCACTATGTAGGGAATATAGTGCCATTTGGGATGAAGACACTATCCTTTGTTCTCAACTACAGAACTATCTGATATGAGACGACACAATGTTTTTGGTTTCACCTCAAAGTGCACCACCTGTACACCTGTTAGTTACACCAGTTACCTTCCTAGTCTCTGATCCACTCTATCGGATCTATTGGACAGTAAGCTGACATTGATAGAAAGGCCAATACCATTAGGATTCGTTGTCCAATCAGTTATATGGCATTTTTTTTAACATAATCATTTTTGTAATTGACTTAAGACCTAATAAAAGGGCACAATCAGATTAAACATGCAATATTTGAATTACATTGCCTTCAGAAAGTATTCACCCCCCTTTTCCCACATTTTGTGGTGTTACATGGTGCGATTAAAAACAATCTACACAAAATACTCTGCCATAGACAAAATGTATGAAAAATATACAGTACCAGTCAAAAGTTTGGACACACCTACTCATTCCAGAGTTTTTCTTTATTTATACTATTTTCTACATTGTGAACAAATCCAAATATATTTTATATTTGCGATTCTTCAAAGTAGCCACCCTTTGCCTTGATGACAGCTTTGCTCACTCTTGGCATTCTGTCAACCAGCTTGATGAGGTAGTCACCTGGAATGCATTTAAATTAACAGGTGTGCCTTGATAAATAGTGGAATTTATTTCCTTAATGCATTTGAGCCAATCAGTTGTATTGGGACAAGGTGGGGATGGTATACTGAAGATATCTCTATTTGGTTTAAGACCAAGTCCATATTATGGCAAGAACAGCTCAAATAAGCAAAGAGAAACAACAGTCCATCATTACTTTAAGACATGAAGGTCAGTCAATCTGGAAAATTTCAAGAACTTTTATAGTTTCTTCAAGTGCTGTCGCGAAAACCATCAAGCCCTATGATGAAACTGACACTCATGAGGACCGCCACAGGAAAGACCCAGAGTTACCTCTGCTGCAGAGGTTATGATCATTAGAGTTACCAGCCTCCAAAATTGCAGCCCAAATAAATGCTTTAAAAAAAATCAAAATAAACTCTCTGCCATATATTCAATGTATACCATTAACTTTGGCTTCAACAAATCAAATCAAATCAAATCAAATTTTATTTGTCACATACACATGGTTAGCAGATGTTAATGCGAGTGTAGCGAAATGCTTGTGCTTCTAGTTCCGACAATGCAGTAATAACCAACAAGTAATCTAGCTAACAATTCCAAAACTACTACCTTATAGACACAAGTGTAAAGGGATAAAGAATATGTACATAAATATATATGAATGAGTGATGGTACAGAGCAGCATAGGCAAGATACAGTAGATGGTATTGAGTACAGTATATACATATGAGATGAGTATGTAAACAAAGTGGCATAGTTAAAGTGGCTGGTGATACATGTATTACGTAAAGATGCAGTAGATGATATAGAGTACAGTATATACGTATACATATGAGATGAATAATGTAGGGTATGTAAACATTATATTAGGTAGCATTGTTTAAAGTGGCTAGTGATATATTGTGTATATAGTGAAGCTTGTTGAGAGAATGCCACGAGTGTGCAAAGCTGTCATCAAGGCAGAGGGTGGCTACTTTGAAAAATCTAAAATATATTTAGATTTGTTTAACACTTTTTTTGGTTAGTACATGACTCCATATATGTTATTTCATAGTGTTGATGTCTTCACTATTTTTCTACAATGTAGATAATAGTAAGAATAAAGAAAAACCAATGAATGAGTAGGTGTGTCCAAACCTTTGACTGGTACTGTATGTTGATTATATAAATATTCACAACCCTGAGTCAATACATGTTAGAATCACCTTTGGCAGCGATTACAGCTGTGAGTCTTTCTGGGTAAGTCTGTAAGAGCTTTGCACACCTAGATTGTACAATGTTTGCACATTATTCCTTTTAAAATTCTTTAAGCTTCAAGTCAAGTTGGTTTCTAGACAGCCATTTTCAAGTTTTTCAAGACGATTTAAGTCAAAACTGGAACTAGGCCACTCAGGAACATTCAATGTCATCTTGGTATGCAACTCCGGTGTATATTTGTCCTTGTGTTTAAGGTTATTGTCCTGCTGAAAGGTGAATTTGTATCCCAGTGCCTGTTGGAAAGCGGACTGAACCAGGATTTCCTCTATGATTTTGCCTGTGCTAAGCTCTATTCCGTTTATTTGTATAAAAAATAACTCCCAAGTCCTTGCTAATGACAAACATACCCATAACATGATGCAGCTACCAGCGTACTTCAAAATATGAAGAGTTGTACTCAGTGATGTGTAGTGTTGGATTTGTTCCAAACATAACACTTTGTTTTGCAGTTTTACTTCAGTGCCTTATTACAAACAGGATGTTCTGTACAGGCTTCCTTTTTTTCACTGTCATTTAGGTTAGTATGTGTAGTAACTCAAATGTTGTTGATCCATCCTCAGTTTTCTCAAATCACAGCCATTAAACTCTAACTTTTAAAGTCACCATGGGATTTTCAATGTCTGCTTTTGTTATTTTAACCCATCTACCAATAGGTGCCATGGAAAACCACCCTGGTCTTTGTGGTTGAATCTGTGTTTTAAATTCACTGCTCAACTGAGGGACCTTACAGATAATTGTATATGTGGGGTACAGAGATGAGGTCATTCAAAAATCATGTTAAACACTATTATTGCAACTTATTATGTGACTTGTTAAGCACATTTTTACTCCTGAATTTATTCAGGGTTGCCATAAGATAGGGGTTGAATACTTATTGACTCAAGACATTTCACCTTTTCGTTTTTAATTAATTTGTAAAAAATGTCTAATAGCATAATTTCACTTTGACATTATGGGGTATTGTGTATAGGCCAGTGGCACAAAATCTCAATTGAATCCATTTTAAATTTAGGCTGTAATCTCCCCCTTTGGCTAGTGGCCTGAGAAGTGGTAGCAGGATCTGTCCTGGCATATCCGGCTTGCCCATGATGGATGGCTAGGTACGACTGAAGGCGTGTTTCTGGGTGTTGTATCAGACTAAGTACAGTGGAAAGAGATCAAATAATACAATACTGTATCAGTACACAGACATATGTACAATTCAGATGATGTGCTACTGTACTTTTGTATCCGCCCTTGGAACTGTCATTAAGAGGTTAGAGAGGTGATTGCCAATCTAGTTTATACTGTACACCTGCTAAAGCAGAGCAGAAGCCAAAGGTTTGCTCTGTTTAAGTCTACACAAATGAAGGACACTTCCTTATTGTGTTGTTGTTGTTGTGTAGTCGCAGTGCGTGATTATCACTTTATCACTCACACACACCGTCACCAATCTCTATCTACTTCCGATCTGTTGAGATCTGGCCACGGCTCTATGTCCGCACACCACAGGGCACCCAGCCTAGGGTTGAGAGAGGTGAGAGGTCTGAACTGCTATTACAAACCATTTTAAATTGATATCTGATTTTGAATACAGTACATGTATCATGATATGGAAAAAGTGGTACAGCTGGAACACACACTGCTGCGGTCACCATTTAGAGCGAGAGAAAAGCCATTGGCATTTTCTTATTATATTGTTCTGGAAGTGCATTTTTTTAACGAAAGCAGTTTGCTGTGAATGTGCGTGTCTGCGTTCTGTCTGCCGTGACTGGTTATCCCCTGAATCATCACCTCGCCCAGACAGACAGCTATCAACGTGATCATACAGAAGCCTGGAGGCTGGCACCTCTGGTGACCCACACTGCATGCCCCGTCTGACCCCTCCTCCGCCACACACACACACACCCAGCCCAACACCCCTCCTCCCACTCAGTGGAACAGAAACGCTGTTAATTTCCTGATTCCATAATTATATAAGCAGGTTGTTTGTGCCATCAGTAGATTTGCAGCCATTGTCTGGACTGTGTGTGTTTGTGTGAGATGAGTGCCTCTGATACACAGTCCCCGGCTCCGTGCTGATGGCACTATCTCAACCATCAGAGATTAGAGCCTTGCTCAATACACGCTCTCTCTCTCACACACACACAAACGAGGATACTCACCTCCAAAACACATCCACTCAAAAGACTAAGACACAGACTCCACACATAACACAAACTCACACTGCACACTCTTAGAACCAAAGCCTTCAAATAGATCCGTGTCTTTTCACAGTTACACACTACCTTTCCTCCTCTGAACTTTTATGGCCCTGAATTCAGATAAGGGTCTGTTAGTGTGGTAGGCATGGTAACGTTGTTGCTTAGGTTGTTGTCTCCCGTGTAAGCTGGGCGGAAGCGATGTTATTGCAGCGGGCGGATGTTTTCCAAAGCCAGAGGACAGAGATGCTATCCTGCCCATTAGCTGTAATTGTACTCGTTTGGGGAGGAGTGGGGTTGACAGGAAGAAGGCAGTGGAAAGGGAGGTGTCGTCCTCTCACATCAGAGATGGGGGGCTGTGACGGGAGCGGAGGAGGTGTGGCGGGAGAGTTGTGGTGAGGAGTGAATCGTCTGTAAGGAGGAAGTAGATGGGGGGGGGGGGGGTAATTTGGTTGGGGAAGGAGTGAGATTGAGATGATGAGCTGTGTTACCCTGGCACACCCTTCCCTTCCTGGGCCTTCCTGACGATGGTAATCGTCTGATTTGTCCAGGATTAAACGACAGACTCTAAACAAACACTTGGCATGATAAAGGGCAGGCGACTGAGGTGACTGGGACACTAAAGTGAGGGTCAGTGAGGCTGTTGGAAGGGCCCGTCACATAGTGGCTGAGGACTGAGAACCAACACACACACACACACACACACTCACAATACATGCGCATAAACACCCACACACAAAAGGAAAGGACACAAACACAGAAGTCTACACAAACAGACACACATCTACAATACACCCATTCACTGACCACACACAGACCAGTACTACAAAGACTCAGATACACACATGTACAACCAGTCAGTGACTGTTATCTCCCACATTGAGCTTTTAAAGCACCTTAAGCAGACACGTGTCGACATGTCAGCCTGAAGCAAAAACCACTGGGAACGTTGCCTTGTCTTGCCAGCAATATGTCTGCCAACATTCACATGCCCTACTTGACCTCATTGGCATAGCGGTCATTCCTTCAGAACGTCACACAGATAAGAGACTTGTTCATCTCTGTACCACTCAGAGCTTGGGCCTGTGTGACTTTGTATGTATTCACTTCAGACTCAGGTCTTCCCTTTGGCTTCTAGTCTACCATTTAGATCTTTGGCTTCTAGTCTACCACTTAGATCTTTGGCTTCTAGTCTACCATTTAGATCTTTGGCTTCTGGTCTACCATTTAGATCTTTGGCTTCTAGTCTACCATTTAGATCTTTGGCTTCTAGTCTACCATTTAGATCTTTGGCTTCTAGTCTACCATTTAGATCTTTGGCTTCTAGTCTACCACTTAGATCTTTGGCTTCTAGTCTACCACTTAGATCTTTGGCTTCTAGTCTACCACTTAGATCTTTGGCCTGGATGAGTTTGTATGCATTCTGTTTTGCACCAATCAGAGCTTGGGTCTATGTGAGTTTGTATGTGTTCCCTTTGGCACCTCCTCTGCACCACTCCTCTCTATGGTATGACTGACTGACTCTCTATCTCTGCTTCATCTGTGGCTCATCATTCAGCCATGCCACTTTAAGGTGGTGACTCACGCGTCCACCCCCGGATTAACACACTCATCTTGATCTTCATCTTGAGTGTATCTATGGATCACGCCACATGTTTTTCTCCCCAGAGGATACGCTTGTAACTAGGCTGCTAATCAGATTCTACAGCAATATAACTTTTTTTCAGTCAATAAACGTTTCCTCAATGCACTGAATAAATCAGCATTCCCTCACATAAAATGTTATTAGATTCTGATGAGAATTCTCATCACAACGACAAAGACTGTGTTTCGACCCATACATGGACTGCGACACACCCACGCCTCCAGTGTATCCTGGCCTGACCTGAGGCTTCCTAGCTGGGCAGTGTTAAGCAGACAGCTGCTTTGATTGAGGGGCCACCACAATGTCACGTCAGTTCAGGTCCTTCTGGCCTAAACCCAGAGGGGATGAGCTGCAAACCACCTGCTAAAAGTCTTTGCAGCCCAAGCTGAGGCCTTTAGATCCCTACGTTTGCTTTCCGACCTGGACTTACCTTTTTTTACCTGGGTTTAGGGCACTCAGTGTGTGGCCGTTTGGCAGGGTACAGGACTGTTTGTCAGGAAGCAGGGCCGAAGAGGATAGGATACCTGGAAAAGCCACCTGGTTCTGTCACACCTGTCCTGAAAACACCTGCAACCCAATTGTGACACCACAGGGAGTTTCAAGTTTTAATGTCACGTGCAGGGAAATGCCTTTCTTGTGAGTGTTTGTTTCTTGTTATTTGGCACCAGGTTAGTTATTCCTACCTGGAAATGTATATTTGTTGATTCTGCTGAACTTGAATAAGAGCAGCAGTAATTCCATGAGTAGCAAACCTAGGTTGCCCATGTGAATTGAGCTACCAGGTAACACTCACAAGTGGACGTGGCAGCTGAGTCGCTTATCCCATCTGCTTACATTTTATTTTTGTCTTAATTGGCTTTGTCCAATTTAAGTATGCAAAATGACAAACAAGGTTGCTGTGTGCTTCTCTCAGTCAGGGTTTTTCTTTAGGCACGTAATCACCTTGAGGAGGCTTGCTTCTCCTTTAGCTAACCTGCCAATCACCGGCAGGCCTGGCGATCCCTGATAAGCCGTATTTGTCAAACTAAACACTTGATCTGGAGCGGCGCTTCGGGATGAAGCTGAAGCTCTAAGGAGCCAGCCCACAGGGTTCAGGCAGAGACTTTAAAGAGGACAAAAGTTTTAGCTGGAGATTTGCAGATGCTTTTCTGGAGCTAATCCCCAGATCTCCCCCTGCCTCCGGAGATGCTCTGTGAGGCCTGGACCACTTGGCCTGGTCTGGGCTTAGTGCAGCTAAAGTGGCTCCAGGGGGCAACTGTCTGGCTTCCTCCAAAATGGCACCTTGTTCCCTATATAGTGCACTACTTTTGACCACAGGTCCCTGGTCAAAAGTAGTGCACTGTAAGGAATTAGGGTGCCATTTGGAATGCAGACAGTCTTGCAGACGAACTGTAGCCCACGGGTGCTGAGCTGTGTCAGGGGAATTAGTTGACTCTTTCTTGGAAATGTTTTTGTTTTGGTTTGCACTTCAATGACACATTCAATGATTTTCCTGTGATTTATAGTCACTGAGTATACAAAACATTATGAACACCTGCTCTTTCCATGACAGAGTGACCAGGTGAATCCAAGTGAAAGCTATGATCCCTTATTGATGTCACTTGTTAAATCCACTTCAACCAGTGTAGATGAAGGGGAGGAGATCAGTTAAAGAAGGATTTTTAATTATTGAGACATGGATTGTGTATGTGTGCCATTCAGAGGATGAATGGGCAAGACAAAAGATTGAAGTGACTTTGAACAGGGCATGGTAGTAGATGCCAGGCACACCGGTTTGTGTCAAGAACTGCAGCGCTGCTGGGTTTTTCACGCTCAACAGCTTCCCGCGTGTATCAAGAATTGTCCACCACACAAAGGACATCCAGTCAACTTGACACAACTGTGGGAGTCAACATGGGCCAGCATCCCTGTGGGACGCTTGAACAGTAGGAAGGTGTTCCTAATGTTTGGTTTCCCCCGTGTATATTTCTGTACTGTGAATTTGGAATAATACTGTTGATGACGATAATACCCTTTTAGGGTAAGAGCTGAAATTTCAGATGGAGTTTTGGCTTGTCTGGTGACATCACCCGGCAGTAATTTAGTTGGTAGACCAATAATGAAGAGAGTTCCAGGACTTCCGAGAGGTGCAGCGGTCTAAGGCATCGCAGTGCCAGAGGCGTCACTATGGACCTGGGTTTGATCCCAGGCTGTATCACAACTGGCCCAGCGTCGTGAGGGTTTGGCCGGGGGGGGGGGGCTTTACTTGGCTCATCACACTCTAACAACTCCTTGTGGCGGGCCGGGCGCCTGCAGGCTAACTTTCAAGTTAAGCGGGCGGGTGTTAAGAAGTGTGGTTTGGCGGGTCATGTTTCGCAGGACCCATTGGGGAGTTGCGGCAACGAGACCAGATTTTTTTTTACAAAAAAAAGACATTTCCAAACCTCTCTGCCAATAATCAGTTACTTTTTACTTTCCCCCTCTCCACTCAGACCACCAAGAAGCAATTTTTGTTTGTCTTTGATCATTTCAATTGAAAACAATCACAGTAAGGGACATAATTGTTACATAAATGATTTGATGTTGAGGTAAAAAAAAATTGTCTGCATTGGACCTTTAAACAAGTGCACAATCGGATAGTTACTGTATCTGATGCTACATTAAATTGGACCAGCAGTCCACTTACTTTATGACCAGTTCAAGCTAGTGCATACAGCCTAGTCGTGCATCCCCTTTCCCCATACTCATCTAGGGGGTGTTTAAGCCAAGATGACCATGTGTTAAACCTTGATGGTGTATGACAAAACACTAAAGGCAATCTCATTTTGTATTATCTGTGCACACAATTGCTGAGCACTCCATCGCTCTCCTCCTCAGCTCTTAGTTAAGCACACACTTATCATGCAATATGCCTGCACAGCAAACCAAAAATGCTTCTGTGAGAGTTCCCAGAACATTCGTTGAGTTGCGGCAAATGTTCTCATAACACAAAAACAGTTGAGTCATAGTGATGATTACAGAATGTCTGTATACAAAACATTCTGATGTTGCAAGAATGTTCCTAGAACACATTTCATCTGTTCTTTAAAGTGTCTCAGCATGTTTCATTAGGAAAGGGAAAGGGGATACCTAGGTTGTGGGAACTGTCTTGTGTGAACAAGAAGGGGACAAAATATTTGTTACCAAAACACAATGTGTCCATTTGTACAGATACATACAATGTTTCTGTTAGGGTGCAAAAAAACATTCACCTGATGTTATAATAAAGTCCCCAGAACACGTTTAATCTGTTCTTTAAAGGTTCCCAGACTGTTTCATTAGGTTGTGTGAACAGTCTGGTGAGAACATTGTGGGGACATCACAAAAAATAGGTTCCCAAAACACAAAAACTGTCATGTTGTGCAGATGATTCTACAATGTTTCTTTTAAGGTGTAAAAAACATTCACCTGATGTTACAACTACGTTCCTGGAACACATTACGTCTGTTCTTTAAAGGTTTCCAGAATGTTTCATTAGGTTTTGGGAAGATTGTATGGACATGACGATATCTTCCCAAAGCACTCAACTGTCCAGTTGTTCTGATTATTACAATGTTTCTATTGGGTTGCAAAAAAACACAGGCTCAGATATACTCTACTAAAAGAGGGAATCTCTTTATTTTGTCAAGATTCATAGATCCAGTCAGAAATGCATAATGGGTGATGGTGAATAGCCCAGTTAACAGTATTTCCCTGGGTTAATTATGTCTAAGACGGCTAAAAACGAAGAATGGATTTCCTGATTGACTATACTGCCATGGTTATATACTCAAAAAATAAGCCATAAGAGAGCTTCCCTGGTAGCGCAGAGGATGAAGGACCTGGCTTGGAAACCAAACATTCCAGGTTCAAACCCAACATGTGCAGATTGTCAACATATAAAGTGTATTAAAAAAATGTGGTTGTGTTTGTATGATTAAATGCTGTTCAAATGTCCTATAATTTAAATTAAAATGCCACGTGGCTCTGTGTCACTTACAATATAGTCCTCAAATGAGAATTGCTATTAAATCTGGAGAGAAACATAATGGAGATGTATTTGAATCTGCTTTAATTTGCATGCTGGGAATGGGGTAAAACCTAAATATAATATTTTCTAAATATTCTTAATGTACTGAGGTACTCCAAGACAATACATATTATGTGAACATCAATGCAATATCACGTTAAACCTAAAACACATATGCTATGAACATCATACAAACGTACTTATTTCATTCCTACAATATTAAGAGAATATCCTTTGCAACCTCGTTTAAACATTGTATGAATGTCATCACAACTGTATTTCTTGTAATGTACCCACACTGTTCCCACAACTAAATGACATGTTCTGGGAACCTTTAAAGAACTCTGAAAGGATGTTCTGCCAACATTCTTGCAACATCAAATGAATGTTTTGTGCAACAGGATACAAACATTATCTGAATGTCAGCACCACTGGAACTGTTTTGTGTTTTGGGAACATGTTTTGGGAACAGCACGATCATTACAAAGGTACACCTTGTGCAGGGGACAATAAAAGGCCACTCTAAAATGTGCAGTTTTGTCACAACACAATGCCACAGATGTTTCAAGTTTTGAAGGAGCGTGCAATTGGCATGTTGATTGCAGGAATGATGCATATGCATATCTGTATTCCCAGTCATGTGAGATCCGTAGATTAGGGCCTAATTAATTTATTTAAATTGACTGATTTCCTTCTATGAACTAACTCGGTTAAATGTTTAAAATTGTTGCATGTTGCGTTTATATTTTTGTTCAGTATAGAACTTAATGGGAATCTTAGCTAATGTTCTGGGAATGTTCCTAGTTTGCTGGGTTGTCAGCTGCTCTCTGGAATTGTCTATTACTGCCTACACATGGCATTTTTTCCTCAAGGATGTCCTGAACTCCAGTCTTTATCAGAGTTTTAGATACTTTTTAAAGAGCAAAGCATGTTTCCCACGTTAGAGAATGGAAACTACTGTGATCGTTCAGTTACCTCCCCTGACCAGTAGAGGGGATAGGCACTCCAAGTGTGGCTGTCCAGGCTGCTCGGTTCATTGTCTCACTGCGCAAGGTTGTCATTGTTCCTCCTCCCCATATCTAACAGCCCATCTGTATGTGGATTGATGTCACGCCTCATCACAACACAGCAGCAGGAGAGGAGTTGGCCATTTTGAACCGAACCAGCCTTCTCCCTCCAGTGTGTCTCTGTCAGCTGGTGCCAGTTCATTTGTCTCTGAATTAGATAAACAGAAACCTGGCAGTATTTGAGATGGATCTGTCTCCCTATTCACGGGTCAGCATCAACAGAGACCCACAGGGAAAACAGAGAAGCATAATCCCTTTAAAGGGGTGGTGGTGGTGACTGTATTGTTCCACAGTCTGTGTCCTAAAGGGCACCCTATTCCCTATATATTGCACTACTTTTGACCTGAGTCCTATTGGCCCTTTGTGCCATTTAGGACTCAGCCACAGATTACCAGGGAGTCTGTCGGGAGGAATTTCCTCATTGGCTCCCAGTGGCTTACACACACAGCGGAGCACATAATGGCAATCTTGTCACCAAGCTGCAGTGAACCTGAAGAGGGGAAAGGTGAAGGAAGGAGGCGGTAAGATGGTTGGAGCCATGGTGCTTGCCTTGGCCGGCCAGACATCAAATAGGCTCTGGCTTGAGGTGGCAATGGGCTTAGCTGGTGGGGGCTGGTCGGCAGTATGGGTATGGGGGGTGATGCGAGTGGCTAGTTATAGGATGTGGCTAGCGGAGTGTCATGGCGGGGTGAGGGGGCTGGCCCTGCCCTTACCAGACCTCCGTCATGGGTCGGCAGGTAGCCTAGTGGTTAGTGTTGGACTTGTAACCGAAAGGTTGCAAGATTGAATCCCTGAGCTGTCGTTTTGCCCCCTGTTCCAAGGCCGTCATTGTAAATAAGAATTTGTTCTTATCTGACTTGCCTAGTTAAATAAAGGTTAAATCACAAAAAATAAAAATCAGTGACGAGAGTAACCCTCATGTTTATATGCTTGTCTGGCGTGGCTTAGACCAAATGGCCTTAGTGTGTCACTGTGATATTGAAGCCGAAGTTAATGGTATACATTGAATATATGGCAGATAGCTTATCCCAGGGGAGAACAACTGCCTCCTCTTATTGAAGCCAAAGTTAATGGTATACATTGAATATATGGCAGATAGCTTATCCCAGGGGAGAACAACTGCCTCCTCTTATTGAAGCCAAAGTTAATGGTATACATTGAATATATGGCAGATAGCTTATCCCAGGGGAGATCAACTGCCTCCTCTTATTGAAGCCAAAGTTAATGGTATACATTGAATATATGGCAGATAGCTTATCCCAGGGGAGAACAACTGCCTCCTCTTATTGAAGCCACTGAAGTTCAAGGCCGACCGTAGTACTGCATGCATTGTTAGCAAAAAAACAGGATCCCCTTTATAGTGAACGGACAAATGTCAATTTTCCTGGTCAATCTTTGTATTCTAAACATTTGTTTCTATTTACACAATCATGTTACCAATAATTGCTTGTAATACACAAGATAAATGTTATAGAACCGATCATTAAAAAATAGCACACAGAAGTTAAGGACAATTTGGTTGCTAATGGCAGCCTGCAGTACCCTGATCGGCCTTCAACTTGAGTTACTCAGAGAGGGCAGCACTGGGCTAGCCTGCAACATCACTTCCTGGAGTTGCTCAAACGGTCTCCATGAGCAGGGACGGATTAAGAAATCATGTTTCCATTGCTTCTACGGACAGATTAGTCTTTTCCTTTCAGCAGTAGGCATTTGTTTTCCAAACTGTACGTTTTCCCCGCGATTGTATTTTGAAATCTGCAAAAGACAAAGTGACAGCTGCAACCAACCATAGCTGCAACCAACCACACCCTTTTAAGACACTTTATATTGGTGTTTCCTTACTTTTGTCAGATACTTGTATGTGCTTGTGATAAAACTTATGGAATCATGTGGTAACCAAAAAAGTGTTAAACAAATCAAATTAAATGTATCTTTGCGATTCTTCAAAGTAGCCACCCTTTGCCTTGATGACAGCTTTGCCCACTCTTGGCATTCTCTCAACCAGCTTTGAGAGAAGCACACAGCCAAAACAACACAGGAGTGGCTTCGGGACAAGTCTCTGAATGTCCTTGAGTGGCCCAGCCAGAGTCCGGAATTGAACCTAATCAAACGTCTCTGGAGAGACCTGAAAATAGCTGTGCAGCGACATTCCCCATCCAACCTGACAGAGCTTGAGAGGATCTGCAGAGAAGAATGGGAGAAACTCCCCAAATACAGATGTGTGAAGGTTGTAGAGTCATACCCAAGAAGACTGTAATCACTGCCAAAGGTGCTTCAACAAAGTACTGAGTAAAGGTTCTGAATACTTATGTAAATGTAATATTTCAGTTTATTTTTCATAAATTTAAAAAAAATGTAAAACCGTTTTTGCTCTGTCATTATGGGGTTTTGTGTGTAGATTAATGAGGGGAAAAACTATTTTTAATCCATTTTAGAATAAAGCTGTAATGTAATATTTTTTTTTTAAGTCAAGGGGTCAGAATACTTTCAGAATGCACTGTACACAGTCATTATCTTATCCGCATAGAACATCCTATTTTTCTTCTCTATTCTAATGATCACCGTTTTGTGTTGTTACTTTTAACCTCTTCTGCACCAATAAGGAACAACCTACGCTACCGTTCAAAAGTTTGGGGTCACTTAGAAATGACCTTGTTTTTGAAAGAAAAGCACATTTTTGGTCCATTTAAAATAACATCAAATTGATCAGAAATACAGTGTAGACATTGTTAACGTTTATATGACTATTGTAGCTGGAAATGGCAGATTTTTTAATGGAATATCTACATAGGCGTACAGAGGCCCATCATCCGCAACCACCACTCCTGTGTTCCAGGAGTTGTGTTAGCTAATCCAAGTTTATAATTTTAAAAGGCTAATTGATCATTAGAAGACCCTTTTGCAATTATGTTAGCACAGCTGAAAATGGTTGTACTGATTAAAGAAGCAATAAAACTGGCCTTCTTTAGACTAGTTGAGTATTTGGAGCATCAACATAAGTGGGTTCGATTACAGGCTCAAAATGGCCTGAAACAAAAAACTTTCTTCTGAAACTCATCAGTCTATTCTTGTTCTGAAGGCTATTCCATGGCCAAGAAACTGAAGATCTCGTAGAACGATGTGTAATACTTCCTTCACAGAACAGCGCAAACTGTCTCTAACCAAAATAGAAGGATGAGTGGGAGGCCCTGGTGCACAACTGAGCAAGAGGACAAGTACATTAGTGTCTAGTTTGAGAAACAGACGTCCTCAACTGGCAGCTTCATTAAATAGTACATGCAATACACCAGTCTCAACATCAACAGTGAAGAGGCAGAGTTGCAAAGAAAAAGCCATATCTCAGACTAGCCAATAAAAAGTAAAGATTAAGATGGCCAATAGAACACAGACACTGGGCAGAACACAGACACTTTTTTGGGAAAAGGTGTTATGGACAGACAAATCTAAATTTGAGCTGTTCGGAACACAAAGAAGAACATTCGTGAGATGCAGAAAAAAATGAAAGATGCTGGAGGAGTGCTTGACACCATCTGTGAAGCATGGTGGAGGCAATGTGATGGTCTGGGGGGTACTTTGGTGGTGGTAAAGTGGGAGATTTGTACAGGGTAAAAGGGATCTTGAAGAAGGAAGGCTATCACTCCATTTTGCAACGCCATACCCTACCCTGTGGACGGTGCTTAATTGGAGCCAATTTCCTCCTTCAACAGGACAATGACCCAAAGCACAGCTCCAAACTATGCAATAACTATTTTGAGAAGAAGCAGTTAGCTGGTACTCTATCTATAAAGGAGTGGCCAGCACAGTCACCGGATCTCAACTCTATTGAACTGTTGTGGGAGCAGCTTGACCGTAGGGTATGTAAGAAGTGCCCATCAAGCCAATCCAACTTGTGGGAGGTGCTTCAGGAAGCATGGGGTGAAATCTCTTCAGATTACCTCAACAAATTGACAACTAGAATGCCAAAGTTCTGCAAGGCTGTAAATGCTGCAAATGGAGGATTCTTTGACGAAAGCAAAGTTTGAAGGACACAGTTATTATTTCAATAACAATCATTATTTATAACCTTGTCAACGTCTTGACCATATTTCCTATTCATTTTGCAACTCATTTCATGTATGTTTTCATGGAAAACAAGGACATTTCTAAGTGACCCCAAACTTTTGAACGGAAGTGTATGTGTCCCTCAAGTTGGGGGTACTTGTGTAGGTTTTTTTCTGGGAATGTATTATTGTTTTGTGTAGTGATGGGGGGGGAAATCGATACAGTTACATATCGGGATATTATTTTTGGATGATATTATATTCTTATTGATATTATACCACCCACCACTGCGACCTGTATGCTCTAGTCGGCTGGCCCTCGCTACATATTCGTCGCCAGACCCACTGGCTCAAAGTCACCTAAGTCTATGCTAGGGAAAGCTCCGCCTTATCTCAGTTCACAGGTCACGATAACAACACCCACCTGTAGCACACGTTCCAGCAGGTATGCCTCACTTATCATCCCCAAAGCCAACACCTCATTTGGCTGCCTTTCCTTCCAGTTCTCTGCTGCCAGTGACTGGAATGAATTTCAAAAATCACTGAAGTTGGAGACTTCTATTTCCCTCACCAACTTTAAACATCAACTATCTGAGCAGCTAACCGATCGCTGCAGCTGTACATAGTCCATCTGTAAATAGCCCACCCAATCTACCTACCTCGTCCCCATTTTGTTTTTATTTTATTTACTTTTCTGCTCTTTTGCACAACAATATCTCTACTTGCACATCATCATCTGCTCATTTATCACTCCAGTGTTAATCTGCTAAATTGTAATTATTTGCTCCTATGGCCTATTTATTGCCTTACCTCCTCATGCCTTTTGCACACACTGTATATAGACTTTCTTTTTTCTACTGTGTCATTGACTTGTTTATTGTGTTATTGGCTTGTTTATTGTTTACTCCATGTGTAACTCCGTGTTGTTGTCTGTGTCACACTGCTTTGCTTTATCTTGGCCAGGTCGCAGTTGCAAATGAGAACTTGTTCTCAACTAGCCTACCTGGTTAATTAAATAAAGGTGAAATAAATACAAAATAAGTAAAAATATTTGATTTCAAGTAAACCCTTTTTTTGCAACTGTAGGTAGCGTTAGCTAGCGCTAATCGGCTGTACCTGACCCAAAAGCTTGTTCTCCATCTTCTTTTTCAAATAGTGCGGCAACAGGTTTTCAGCACTTATTTCCCAGACTGTCCGAAACGCGTTCTCATGCTCTCTCTTGTCCACCTGCAGCAGACATATAGTAAGCAATCTGTTTGGAACATCAAATCGCATTTAATTCACAGTATCAGATTGCAATACATATAGAATTGTGAGAATCGCAATACATATCATATCTTCACCTAAGTATAGGGATAATATTGTATCGTGAGGTCCCTGGCAATTCCCACCTCTACTTTGTGTGTGTGGTATGTGAGTGTGTGTGTGTGTGTGCGTGCATTTGTGAGAGAGAGAACTATAGACTTGGACACTGTCATTGGGCATGTTTGTTGTTTTCCTTGTGCCCACTGCTCAGGCTCAGGGACATTGCTGTTTTCGTGGCTGGAGCAGGGATAGAGGAGGAGGGAGGAGAGGGTAGGGAGACAATAAGAGAGGTGCTGATTGGCTAAGGAGACTCAGCCTTGGCAAAAAAAAACGGGAGGAGGGAGGAGGAGAAGAATGCTGGACACGCAAACCTCTGAAAATGAATGTCTCACCCACACAGTGTATACTCGTGCAACATCACACACATATTCCAACACACACACAATACATTCACTTCGATAAACACTGGCTTTAATCAGAGCTATGCGGAGAAAGATGAGGTCATTTTCAGACCATGCATCTGCATCATCAAAGCAGTTCAGAGCCTCCTTCCACCACAACAGCCCATAATGAGATCCTGTTCTGTTTGCTCCCTCCAACAACGTGCATATTTCGCTGAGCTGAGGTAACTATGGATTTGGATGGCAACCCGCTTCTACCACGTTATAAGTGCTGTGCTCTGATTGGTTTTAGGGCCAATTAGATTGAGCCGTAATGCTAAAGCAGAGGGTTTCAATCTTAGTTCTTAAAAGTTCTAGAGCTTGTTTGTTCTGTGTTCCACTGCCATCACCATCATTCTACTCACGTTGCACAGCGACGACTCAGCGATCGCAACAAAGCTCGTGGAACTCTTACTTAATCTGCTGGATACAACACTTAATCCACACCCCCCATTTCATCCCTAACGCCCTAATCCAGGGAGCACTCACAATATAATTGTTCATTTTTACTGATGCTTTTATCCAAAGCCACTTATTAAAGTGGGAGCCCAGTTTCATACAGTGGGGTTTAGTGGAGCCCACCAGATGTAGGCTCTACCTTTGATCAAGAGACACCGCCACAGTTAAGTGTCCCACCACCGGAGAGTTGAACCCACCGCAGGCCCCGCCCCCCCCCCATCAGCACACACACATCACATACATACATACACTCCCAAAACACCTATACACACCCTTCAGAAGGAAGAATTCAGAGTTCCTAGGGTTCCCTCTATGTGGTGTATTAGGTTGACCTCAAGATGGGTAGCTAGATGAGTTAGAGGAGGATGTGGGACGATGCACCAACGCCACCACTCTACTGGCCTCCTACATCTTCTACCTGCCTACCCTACCTGGTGCTCAGGGCAGGGAAATCTCTGTCTCACCCCACCAGCTCCAACGTCAGTGGCTTGAGGGAAACACGCCAAACCATGCTGCACACACACTCCTCCCACCGTCCTCTTCTCTCCTCCCTCCTCCCCCACAGCGGATCTCTCTGCATGTGGATCAAATCAGAATCATCCACTAATTGACTATTTACAGGGCACCAGAAAGGCCGTAATGGACTTGTTATTAAATCCCCCCTCCACAATTTAAAGCGTGTTTTCAGAGTGCCTGGGCTGGGCTGAAGGAGAGAAGGAGTCAGAGATTTTTTACAAGGCAGCCCAGTTAAGCCCATCAGAGTGGGTACCACCCAGCCCAGGTGTGTGTTCAAAATAGCACCCTATTCCCTATGAAGTGCCCTACTTTTGACCAGGGCCCATATGGCTCTAGTCAAAAGTAGGGCACTATATAGGGAATCGGGTGCCATTTGGAACATACCACCAGGCAGCTCTGAAATGGGATTATGGGACGACAGCGGTATGGGAAAGAAAGGGCAGTGTGGAGTGTAGAGAGGCAGGGGAAAGAGGCACCGGCACAGCCAGATCTCAGAACCAATGAGTTCCAGATGGAACCCTAGGCCCCCTGTCAGGTTCTCACAGATAGGTTGCATCCCAAATTACTTTTGAAAGGTAGTGCACTATAATGGGAATAGGATTCCATTTGGGACGGAGACATGCAAAAAAAGAAATGTCCTCTCACTGTCAACTGCGTTTATTTTCAGAAAACTTAACATGTGTAAATATTTGTATGAACATAACAAGATTCAACCACTGAGACATAAACTGAACAAGTTCCACAGGCATGTGACTAACAGAATGGGAATAATGTGTCCCTGAACAAAGGGGGGGGGGTCAAAATCAAAAGTAACAGTCAGTATCCGGTGTGGCCACCAGCTGCATTAAGTACTGCAGTGCATCTCCTCCTCATGGACTGCACCAGATTTGCCAGTTATTACTGTGAGATGATACCCCACTCTTCCACCAAGGCACCTGCAAGTTCCCGGACATTTCTGGGGGGAATGTCCCTAGCTCTCACCCTCCGATCCAACAGGTCCCAGACGTGCTCAATGGGATTGAGATCCGGGCTCTTCGCAGGCCATGGCAGAAGATTGACATTCCTGCCTTGCAGCATTGTCATGCTGGAGGGACATGTCAAGATGAGCTTGCAGGTAGGGTACTACATGAGGGAGGAGGATGTCTTCCCGGTAACGCACAGCGTTGAGATTGTCTGCAATGACAACAAGCTCAGTCCGACACACCGCCCCAGACCATGACGGAACCTCCAACTCCAAATCGATCCCACTCCAGAGTACAGGCCTAGGTGTAATGCTCATTCCTTCGACGATAAACGCGAATCCGATCATCACCCCTGGTGAGACAAAACCGCGACTCATCAGTGAAGAGCACTTTTTGCCAGTCCTGTCTGGTCCAGCGACTGTGGGTTTGTGCCCATAGGCGACGTTGTTGCCGGTGATGTCTGGTGAAGACCTGCTTTACAACAGGCCTACAAGCCCTCAGTCCAGCCTCTCTCAGCCTATTGCGGACATTCTGAGCACTGATGGAGGGATTGTGCGTTTCTGGTGTAACTCGGGCAGTTGTACCTGTCCCGCAGGTGTGATGTTCGGATGTAGCGATCCTGTGCAGGTGTTGTTACACGTGGTCTGGGTCTGCCACTGCGAGGACGATCAGCTGTCCATCCTGTCTCCCTGTAGCGCTGTCTTAGGCCTCTCACAGTACAGACATTGCAATTTATTGCCCTGGCCACATTTGCAGTCCTCATGCCTCCTTGCAGTATGCCTAAGGCACGTTCACGCAGAAGAGCAGGGACCCTGGGCATCTTTCTTTTTGAGTTTTTCAGTGTCAGTAGAAAGGGCTCTTTAGTGTCCTAAGTTTTCATAACTGTGACCTTAATTGCCTACCGTCTGTAAGCTGTTAGTGTCTTAAAGGCCGTTCCCCAGATGCATGTCCATTAATTGTTTATGGTTCATTGAACAAGCATGGGAAACCGTGTTTAAACACGTTACAATGAAGATCTGTGAAGTTATTTAGATTTTTACTAATTATCTTTGAAATAAAGGGTCCTGAAAAAGGGACGTTTCTTTTTTTGCTGAGTTTAGATACACTGCCGTACCTCCGCAGCTCTAGAGTGGGGATACACTGTGCTCTGCAAGTGGCTTAAACTTGGCTTCTTTATAACAGAGATAAAACACAGTCTATGTGGAAAGTTAGTATAAATGTAGGTCTACTGCTACGTCTGTCTTTTTATGCTCTATTCGAGCTACAGCCGAAAAAAGGTCATCATAAATTTAAGAATGAGAATTAAACTTTTTTCCCAGCAGGTTCTTAAGAGTGGCTTTTGGTTGTTTCCTGTTTTACAGAAGTTTTTTGTTCAAACCACATGATGCTTTTATTTATTTGTCCTCACCTCTCACACCATAGCACGGTTTCTGTTAGCCATCGTTGGCCTCTCAGCCATCGTAGGACAATCAAATCAATTATTTTGTAGTCAAATAACTCTTGACTTAGTCTGAATTACTTAGTTTTCTGATTATAACATCGTCAAATTCTGCTCAATACTCCAGACCTATTGTCCCTCCCAGTAGAACCACCTGTGTTCAGTTGGACATCCTCCATAGACACATGGAGGTCAGTCTAACTCCTCAGCTTCACAACCACCATACCCTTCACACATACACGGCCATCCTAACCATATTTCCTCCTGGTGTGCACATGTGAGAAGAACACACTTGTGTATATTACAATACACATGGTTTGTTACTAATTATAAACTGGGTGGTTCGAGCCCTGAATGCTGATTGGCTAACAGCCTTGGTATATCAGTTCGTATACCACGGGTATGACAAAACATTTATTTTTACTGCTCTAATTAGGTTGGTAACCAGTTTATAATAATAATAAGGCACCTCGGGGATTTGTTATATATAGCCAATATACCACAGCTAATGGTTGTACCCAGGCACTCTGCATTGCATCGTGAATAAGAACAGCCCTTAGCCGTGGAATTATTGCTTAATTATATCCTGTATCTAATTTTTGTCATACATGTGATTTGTATGATGCTCTATGTCATACATATGTCTATTAATGAATTATATATGTTTATTTAACGTTTGTATAACTAGGCAAGTCAGTTAAGAACAAATTCAAATTTTCAATGACAGCCTACCCCTGCCCAACCCTAACCTAACCTGGACAACGCTGGGCCAATTAGTGGTTAGGTTCTCTTGTGTAGACACACTGCAAGGCCCCACATCCAATAATTTCTACATCCATTTCAGAGAGGAAATTATCTTTATTTATTTTATCTGTGGTGTATGTATTGTGGGATGTTTGTCACACCAGTAAAAGTGTATACTTAACCTAAGTTGCCTATACAGCATATGGGAAAATACATGCATAGCCACTGTCATTTTAAGTACAAATGTAATTAATGTTCAAGATACTAACATGATCTCTGTTTACAAAAAATAAGCACCTCTCACCCACCGTTTGACAAGGTAGACATTTCATCCTGTTTGAAGACCCTAGATCTCTGAACATTGATTTGTTGGAGTGGGAAGTTCTCCTAGAGACAGAGAAAGAGAATGAGGGTGAGAGAAAGAATGAAGGCAAGAGAGAGAGAGAACAAGGAAGAGAGAGAGAGAGAGGAGGCACTGACAAGAGCCAGGGCAGAACCATAACTCAGGACCCTAATGATTGCTGTGTGTGAGAAAGCAGAGGGCTACAGTACCGGTATGTATGTATGCCCTGGGATGTTGTCCTTTACCTCACCCATTCATTTACATACTGTACTGTCCAGCCAGCTGCCCTGACACACATACACACACATACACTGACATATGACATACACACAAATTATCTCACTTGACAGATAACTAACTAACCCAGTCAATGTTCATGGTTTGATGCCATTTAGGTGGGTGTAGTTGTTAATGTTTAAAAATGTCGTTGATAGCTTGATTGGTTTTTAATAATAATAATTTGGTGGGTGCTTATTTGTCCTATTACACAAATGTACAACTGTGAATTGGAAATGTGTTTTTTTGCATATCCCACCTCTCCCCGAGACACCCTCGGTGAGTGGGGTCATGGCCAGGATTTTCCATTATCTGCGGCGACCCTGGAGCAATTAGGGTTAAGTGCCTTGCTCAAGGGCACATCGAAAGACGTTTCACCTTGTCGGGCTAGAGGATTCAAACTAGCGACCTTTTGGTGACTGGCCCAACAATAGAAATATAATTTATATTTCTGTGGGCCCAACGCTCTAACCTCCTAGGCTACCTGTCGCCCGTAATGATTGATGTGAGCCTATGTGTCTTAGATCACCAATGACAAGAAGTGCTAGTGGAGGATAGACGGAAGTTAAATTCAGACTGAATCCAAGATAGCCAAGGTAATAACCATTAACATTATTACCAGTGCAATACATCCGCAAAGGTACTCTGTTGACTGTTTATTTGTTTTACATAACGCTAAGCAACAATGGGAGGCATTCAAATATTTATTTCATCATGTTTGGGAGAAAAAAAAATCAAAGAAGTTATATGGAGAAAAAACATGTAATAATGAAGAGATAATGTGGGTCTGCTAGGTAATAGACCCACCATATTGTTCTATTATTACCCATCCCTACTTATCAAGGTCAGACAGGCCGGGCTGAATGTTACCCAGTCGTCCCTGCTTCAGTTCAGCTCAGCTTGACTTCACAATGTGGC
This sequence comes from Oncorhynchus mykiss, assembly GCF_057628025.1. Lineage (NCBI taxonomy): Eukaryota > Metazoa > Chordata > Actinopteri > Salmoniformes > Salmonidae > Oncorhynchus > Oncorhynchus mykiss. The sequence continues at coordinate 16,261,093 of NC_143045.1, forward strand.
TCCTCGCCCGCCCCACTCGGGCTGTTTTACATTTGCAGTCTTGTAAGGATTTTTCCAACGCAGTCATTTGGGGCTGGGATTTGTGCGGAGCTCTGTGTTCTGCACTAGCGTTGGCTTAACAATGATTCCTTAAGCTCCCATCTGGTTGGCCAGGGACCTTCTCTGAAGTCTCACTTCAACAGGCGGGAACGCTGCTTCGGAACGGACCGCAGGTTTGGAGCCAAAGTGCTAAGCGATTACTGCCCTATTGTGGTTCAAAGACTTGGGTTACCGCTAACTAAGGGCCGTTTGGCTTCATGCTTAGTAGTGTCACGCTAGCTTACAATATGGCTAGCAGAGGAGTATGGTTGAAGATGAGATCTAGAACTACACTCACTTAAGCTCTGCTCAAATGGACTGCATGGGTGGGCTTGTTGTGTAGTTTACCTGCAGCCCATGTTTACAAGTTCAACAGATTTCTAACTGGCAATGTATCTCAATACAAGCAGAGATTGCAAAATTAAATGAAGGCTTTACTCAAAGTTTCAACAAAACACTTGGCCTGTTACTTCAATCTCTTTACACATACACATCCATGTCCCACTCCCTCGTTTGCTGATAATAATATGATCAAGTTTTGCATTTAAATGTTTTTCTTAGAAACCTTAATCAATTCATTACTGGTACTTGTCCATCTTTACCATAAACACACTACTTCAAAGGCATAATGGATATTTTTCACTTTGCTGAACACATCTCCTTTTGGCAGTTTGACATTGAACGTTTTAGATGATTTTTTTAAGCCATTATATGGCAAGCTTTTGCATAATTCTATAGAGGGGTTCTTCCTCTGGAATACTCATTATCATCATCACAGGCACAATGCTCCTCCAGTCAGGACAACATGGATCTGAAGGAGCAGATCTTTTAGGCAGATGTAGGCTTCTATTGGAGTTTGGTCACTCTGATCTGCTTCTCCTCATGCTAAACTACTATGGCTTCATCATGGTCATCATGGCTGTATTTCAACATAATCTAATTTCAGATGCCTCACAGGCAGTTCAAAGTTGGCTGGCTGGCTGATTCTGAACTGACCGGATGGGTGGACATTGCCGCTGCCTCAGGAGCCACACAGCACTCCCTAGCCCTAGCTATCATTCCAGTGGGCCCCTACACTGCTCTGCCCCATCTGGTACTGGTAGGACGGGTCCCGGATGGATGGGAGGGTGCTCTGTGTTGGGAAGGCCGAGAACTCCCTGTGAGGCCGGAGAGGAGACCCAGGCCCAGGCTTCCTGTGGTACAGAGGAGGATGGACCACCGGCCTGCTACCCCTGGAACCAGGAACCGGTGGAGAGGAAGACGAGATGGAGGACGACGAGGGGATGGTGGCCAGGCCTCGCTGTGCTGTGGCTGGACTGTAAATTCCTATGTCGGACTGGGGGCGAGGGGGTCCGGTGGGGGTGTGGTGGGGCACCACGGAGGTGGCGGTGGCAGTACTGGTGATGTGAGCAGTGAAGGGCTGGTAGGGGACAGCCTCCACTGTCTGCACGCTGTACCGCGGGTAAGGCTGCACCGACGCCCACATGTTGCAGTTCAGAGAGGGGGGAGCCAGGTCGTCAGCACCCCCAGCCCCGTGCCCGTTCTCTCCCTCCATCCCTCCGTACATACAGGCCTCCCTGGAGCTTATGGCCTCACCGCAATAGGGGTGGGACAGCAGTGGAGGCTCGTAGGTGGGAGGAGAGCAGAAGTAGTGTTCCTCTGAGACTGCTGGAAGTGCTGTGTCCAGATATGGCCGTTTACAACCCAGTTCCAAGTGCCTGGTGTTATCTGTAAAGAAATTAAGATTAAATCATCATCACTGAGTGAAAAAACTAAATGTATCAACCTTGTGACCTATGATGCTTCTTTATACTGTTTGAAACTGTGTACCAAGCCATTTATATTGTGTGATATTGATGTGTAGCACCAAAAGATGTGTTGCAAGACAACAAAGTTTTCTGAAAGACTAATGAGGACTGCCCATTTTCTGTGATTGACAGGTGTGGAGATGTTCAGGTAGGCCTGTATCTAACCCACCTCTGTGTTTGAAGCAGTGGTAGAGCAGGCTGGGCTCTCGGCTTGGAGGGAAGGAATTGGAGATGTGTTCCTGGTGGTCTGAGTTCCCCAGGGGCACCCCACCCTCGTACTGGTAGTGGGAGAGGACCTGGGGGTGCCCCGACAGGTGCACCCCAGCTCCCAGCTTCCCCGTCCGGTGACCATGTGAGGAGAGGAGCCTCTGGCGAACCATGTTCTTAGAAATCACTGGGTAGTCTTTTCTACGGAGAGGAAGAAGGGAAAACAAGAACGGAAGGATTAGTGTTAGTGTTGGGGAAGCTACTCTGAAAATATAGTTTATCAAGCTACCAGTTACTTCACACTGGAAGAAGTTAACCTACATAAAAGCTACCCTTAAGAAAAATATAGCTTACTTAACTCAATTTTTCTTAGAAAAAGTGGTTAATTACATCCAAACTACTTCTAAATCTAAAATGTCAGACCACAAATTGCAAGAGCAGTTCACTCTGGAGCCAGCTGTTAACAGAATGTGTAAAAAGTAAATTCTTGCCTACTTCACCAATATTTTATTTTTGTTAAAGTGTGTCTGTAGTTCCAGTAGTTAGCTTCACCACTACATGGTAAAACACGACAAAGATTTGAATTTAGTTCAACTACGACCAAGCTACTGCAAAATTTAATTAAATCACTAGTTGAACTAAACGTAGTTCACCACTACTTGCGTTACAGATTCTACTTAGCAGAGAGAGAGTGCTGTATTAAAGGAAGCAAGCACAGATAAAGGAAGAAATGGAACAAGTTCCAAAAGGAACAAATGGTTCCAAGGAATGATGTACTGTCCCAAAATAATAATTGTTTCTATGATAAAGTAAGTATTCCATATACTTTTTATTGAGTGGCACATTCCCATAAACATACAGAACATACCCCTGGAGTCTGGAGACACGCAGGTCCCCTTCGTCGCTACCACGGAAACCCTTGGCAAACGGGTTGTTCTCGATCTTCAGCTGAGTTATCTGAGAAGACAGCAACATATCTTGTCACTGCACTTGAGACTCATCATGAAATGTGCAGCTAGGTTCAGTCAAAAATAGTCTTTCTATAATTTGGAACATTTCTCCTGCAGATAGTGTTTTGAAGACATGCTCTCGTATTACTGACATTAGAAACGTGTCAGACTGTGTGTGCAGCAGACGTTGAACATCAGATAGCAGGTGGCACACATAACATGGGTGGCACACATACTGTACCTTATGGTTCTGGTAGGAGGTAACAGAGATGAAGGCTGTCTCGTGAAACACGTGAGTGCAGTAGGCTGTGTTCTTAGACCCAAAGGCGTTGTTCTCGTCGGCCTTGACGATGTGGAGCCGAGGCTGGTACTTGTGCATCGAGTTCAGGATGATCTATCAGGGGGAAAGATGGAAAGTACAGGGTCAGACGAACGACAGCTGAGTCGATCACAGCACACAGTCCTCTTAGTGGCATCAGTGAATGACCAGACACCACCACAGGTTTAAGACTGTTTAAGACGTTTTTATTTCTTTTTTAAGGCTAGTTGTTCCTCCTTTAAATGAATGGTTGTCCCTGGCCTAGATGTTAAATTCCAAGTGATGTAATTGTATTGACTTGAATAGATTGGGGTGCTTAAGATGCTCAGGTTTTCCATGGCTAGCCTTTTTAGCAGGTAGGCCTATTGTAATACTATTGGAGTCAGCATTAGTGGGCATACAATGCCCAACTTTGTCCATACAATGTGGAAATTTGTCAATATACATACTGTAGTTCAATGTGTTGATACTGAAAAGTGGGCACCCCTTTGTCACACTTGAGTTGCAACTGTATAGTGCATCAATCAGCACGTGTGGAGCGTGCTCAATGTTTGGGTTGGGCGGGGCTAGGTCAGCACATCGGCACCAGTCTGCTCAGACTAGCCCAGTAGCCTAGCCACGTGCTCACTAGAGTGTCAGCAGGGTTGGAGCAAGGGTTATCTCCAGCGCAGCTCTGTCAGGGCCGATGAGCATCAAGCTCTCCCCCACTCCCACCTCCCCTACATTCTAGACTCACGGACCAGTAGTACAAGGGCATTATCTTAACAGGCGAACCCCTCCAGGAGGCTACCACAGAGAGGGGTTAAGACTATCAAGCACAGGCGGGCCGGTTCACCATAATTGGGGAGGATGGGCTCATAGTAATGGATGGAACAGTATAAATTGAATGGTATCGAACACATCGCTACAAATCACTTAAGCTATAGACTTATATCTCCTGCTCTAACTTTAAGCATCAGCTGTCAGAGCAGTTTACCGATCAGAGCAGTTTACCGATCACAGCCAATCTGTAAAAAGCACACCCAACTACCTCATCCCCATATTGTTATTTATCTTTTTGCTCTTTTGCACCCCAGTATCTCCTTGCACATCATCATCTGCACGTCTATCACTCCAATGTTAATGCTAATTTGTAATTATTTCGCCTCTATGGCCTATTTATTTCCTTACCTCCCTAATCTTCTACATTTGCACACACTGTACATAGATTTTTCTATTGTGTTACTGACTGTACGTTTGTTTATATGTAACTCTGTGTTGTTGTTTGTGTCGCACTGCTTTGCTTTATCTTGGCCAGGTCACAGTTGTAAATGAGAACTTGTTCTCAACTGGCCTACCTGGTGAAATAAAGGTTAAATAAAAAATAACATCAAACGCATTTCCATGTGTTTGATACCATTCCATTCACTCCATTCCAGCCATTACTATGAGCCGTCCTCCCCTCAGCAGCCTCCTGTGCTATCAGGGCACAGGCAGCCGGGGTCATAGTTGCACCCTGAACAGCACAATGCTCACATGCCGTTGCACCCTTTTGCTGAGGCAAGGTTCAGACAGAGATAAACAATTGGTTCATTGGCTGCCTAGAGACCTGAGGCAGAAAACGGATAGAGTTAAGCTACTGGTTGGTTGACTAGAGACTCTCTGGTGATGACCTTTGTCTAGTCTGCTAGTCTGGCCAGTGTCTGTCTGGGGGGAGTGCAGGAAGGAGTCTGACTCTCTCTGTGCTGTCTGGTTGCATTGAGCAGGACAAGCCTTCCTTGGATCAATCCAGAACCAAATCATGCATTCTCTTTTTTATCTTGTGGGTGAAAATGCCAGCCCCAGACAGTCTGCTAACTGTTTTTTAAACCAAGACACTCAGTGACAGCTGGGAAGTGACAGCATTTCAGGAGTGATTCCTTGGACCATCTCTTGGTCAACAGTAGCATGGGTCAGTGGGAGCCCAGATCCCAGATCAGTGATAGTGTTTTTACTGCTGATGCTGAGCAGGTCAGCCTCAAAGGGAAGGGAAGGGCAGAGTTTGTGGGGGATGGTCAGAAAGGGGAAGGTCTGTCATAGATATGAGACCCCTGGGTTGAATCAAGCTGACGGCCATCCTGCTCTGGACTGGACTAGCAGCCATGCTGACCCACATACTTGCACACACAGTCATGCAGACCGCATACTCTCACATATATAAACACACTTGAAAAGACACACTCTCAAATGCACAAACAACAGAGTCTGTCATTGACTGTCATTAGCTCACTTCATTCACAGGCTGTTTTATTTTGGCTGTGGGTCAGTTAAGAGCAGTGGTGTCAAACAAATTTTTCACCGGAGAATGCATTCAGTCTTCAATGAGGTCCGGAGGGCTGCATTGAAAATATTTTCAATGCTCCCTGACTGTCTAACTTTCATTTCAGTGATTATTAGCGAGCTGGATTTAACCCCCCATGGGCCGTATGCTTGACACCCCTGGTTTAGTGGGTCAGGTGGGTGGTGGATCCAGTGCTATGCAGGGCAGGGAGGAGAGGCTCTCTGGCTCCCCTGCTGGCGTGGGCTGTTCTATGGCCATCAGCAGGGCTTAGCTAGACCTGGCCCCTCTCTCTCTCTGTCCTCATTACTCGCCCTTATCACTATCCAGGCGGCGGACTCAACCTGACAGCGGGCCCCGCCGCTGATCCCAGAGGTTATGAACCTAATGAGTTCTCCTTCTGACGGGATGGCTTTGGACAAGCCTGCTCAGAGTTCCTCTGGGCAGCACTGCTGCCTCCGTCACAGCAAGACACTCACTTTCTCTCTCTTTCCCTCTCTTCTCTCTCTGTCACTCCCTCCACTTCACTCCCTCTTTCACCTTCTGTACCTTTTCCACTCCGGCCATCTTTTCTCGACTCCTTCCCCCTCTCTCCTCTCTCTCTTTTTCCCTCTCTTCTCTCTCTGTCACTCCCTCCACTTCATTCCCTCTTTCACCCTCTGTTCCTTTTCCACTCCGGCCATCTTTTCTCGACTCCTTCCCCCTCTCTCCTCTCTCCCTCTCCTCTCTCCCTCGCTTTCCATAAAGACAGCTTCATGACTCAGTCTCTTATTAAAAAAACGCTCTATCCTGCTGTTGTTTTAACGCCGGTCTGTTGAAGTCTCATCCACTGTGTAGTTTTTACTAAATGAGCCGTATCCAGTCACCTCTCTTGTTTTACATGGCCAAGAGAAGTGAGAAGCTATATTGTGTGAAATGACCCAGTGCCTTCCTGGGATGTGACCTACATTGTGAGGCCTCAGTAGCTAACCATCCCCCTCGCTCTCACTCTCTCTCTATTCCTTTACAGTTAATTGAGCTTAAAGATTATAGACGTTGTTGACATTATTCAGAGCAGTCAAGCTGTTGATCAGTTGCATCAGCAGGGCCAAGTGATGTGACAAGCAGAACACTTCGCTCTATGACAAAGAACTAAGTGGCTTTAAGGGCCAAGTGTGAGGTCACATGGCCAAAGTACCTGTTGTTGTTGGGCAATTGTCCAGTATATACCCATAGTTTAGTTGTGTACTGTTACAGTTGAAGTCGGAAGTTTACATACACTTAGGTTGGAGTCATTTAAACCATTTTTTCAACCATTCCACAAATTTCTTGTTAACCAACTATAGTTTTGGCAAGTCGGTTAGGACATCTACTTTGTGCATGACACAGGTAATTTTTTCCAACAATTGTTTACAGACACTAGGTTAAGCTAGCTAGCTTCTGTCCTCCTCTGGGTACATTGACTTCAATACAAAACTTAAGAGGCTCGTGGTTCTCACCTCCTTACACAGTAATTATGACAACTTCCGGAGGACGTCCTCCAACCTATCAGAGCTCTTGCAGCATGAATTGACATGTTGTCCACCCAATCAAAGGATCAGAGAATGAATCTATTACTGATTCATACGCTACAGCTAGCTAGCACTGCAGTGCAGTGCATAAAATGTGGTGAGTAATTTCCTCAAAGAGAAAGACGATAGTTGAACAGTTTTGAACAAATTTCTTACAAAATTAAGGAGAAGCGAGAGAGAGAGAGCTATATTTGGTTGTATTTTTTACATTTTATTTCACTTAGCTAGCAAATGCAGCTAGCTAGTTTAGCCTACTCAAACAGAGAGGGATGCTATGTCAGCTAGCTGGCTATGGCTGTCCAACACTGGAACTCTTCCACGTCAAGGTAAGCTTTTGGTTTTATTAATTTATTGCCACCGGGGTCCGCCGGTGTAACTGTAAAACTACTTTCTTACTGTACACTGGGTTTACTAAAGCATTAGTTCTTGTAGTTCTAGTTGACTATGACGTGGCAATGATGTTGGCTGTGTGTAGTGGTTTAGCGGTCATGATATGAAGGTTTTTTCGTCTGGTGTCAGACAGCTGATGTGCTGTGCACTGAAGTCCACAAGCGAAGGGAAAAGGTGTATCACGTGTGCTATGAAAGTGAACTGTTAGTGTGTTACCAGGGGTCTATTCATTGCACCGATTCTGTTTAAAAAGGTTTCTTAAATGGAAGCAAACGGAACGAAACAGTGATAAACATACCTGAATTTGTCCAACAGAAACTCTCATTTGCAACTGTTGGACTAATGATTACACCCTAGATCAGCTAGATGCAGGCAAGGCAGTATTGAATGTGTCACTGTCTGTCACCTTGATTACTCAAATTTCTCTCAACCTGTGCACCTGTGTCATGAAGGGTACAGGGAAAATTTGAGTATCATGTAGTAGCCTAAACCTATCACTGTTACATTGAACTGGGTGAATGGAATATGAATGACAGTCATCCAATATGCTATAATAGAAATAAGGCAGTGCTCATAAAAAATATATATATAATCCTCCCTCATCTTAAATGGCACCGACAGCCACTGATTTGAGTGAATGTTAGCCTGTGTGCTGGGATGCTGTAGGTAGGTAAACTGAGGGTCACTCACATGCCCAAAGGGGTCCAGGTGATTGTTGGTGAGTTTTAGCTTCTGAAAGGACACCAGCTGCCTCATCCAGTGGGCTCCTGTAGCTGGGGAGTCTGGGTGGACATAGAGCCTCCCTGGCATGGCCGGCTCCGCCTTGCCTGCCACCATCCTGAGTAGAAAAAGGAGGAGAAGAGAGAAGAACGAGAGTGGGAAAGTGAGAGGGAGATGAAGAGACAAATTAAGGTGCAACATCATCATCCTCATAAAGACCCCTTGGCTAGCAGCAACCAATGGTCATTACTCTGCCAAGATGACTCAGCCATTGCGGTAATCCTGCAGCCATATACAACCCAGCAGCCCTGTGATCTACCAAACCATATTGTCACAGCATGGCCAAATCCTCCAGCAGCCACACGACTCCATTCAGGCTCACTGATAGGCCACTGAGACTTAAGGATCCCTTTTTATACTAAACACATGTAGCTACAGTCAGTAATCATAAAAAATTACAGCCGTTTCAGCCCTCACTCCATGGGCTATAGGAACCATTCTCTCAGACTGGAGATGCTGGTGGTTGTTTCAACCGTAACATCAATGCTAATTACGCTCCTCCAAGGTGTCGCTGAGAGAATCCAGAACACCACACTGGCAAACGCTGGGATTCCATGCCCTCCCAGGCCATCCCACAAAGATCTGGAACAAATGGCCGTTAAAAAAAATAAAGAATGGCAGCTGGAGAAAGCAAAGCACGGTGGTGCATTTTATGGAGGCTTTGTCTAAGTCTCAAATGGTACCCTATTCCCTACATAGTGCACAACTTCTGACTATGGGCCCTGCGATTAGGGTGCCATTTGGGATGTAGATTTTTCATGGCATGACTAGGGTTCTGGTTTCAGTACACCCTACCCTGGATATGGTTGTTTTGTCATTTGCACGGCCGGCAGTGCTAATGATTGATGCCGCTCCGGTGGGCAGTGGCAGATGCAGGCTGTGGTGGCATCACTAGTCATGGCTAGAGGAATACAGATTATGTCAAATTGACTTCAAAAGTAGATTTGGTTTTGCATTTTAGCTAACCCTAACCCTAACCGTAACCTAATTCTCCTAACCTGCTAAGTTAATTATCCTAACCTGCTGCGTAAGTTGCAGCCAGGCGCTCCTTTTCACAAGAGCAATGGTTAAATTGACAGAAACCTGTCAGTTTTCCTCCTTATTCAACCACAACAGACTCAATGTTACGAAAAGTCAATTCTTTCTGGTCAAATTAATTTTTTTACCCCTTTTTCGTGGTATCCAATTTGTAGTTACAGTCTTGTCTCATTACTGCAACTGCTGTACGGACTCAGGAGAGGCAAAGGTTGAGAGACATGCATCTTCCAAAACACGACCCCGCCAAGCTGCACTGCTTCTTAACACAATGCTCGCTTAACCTGGAAGCCAGCCGCACCAATGTGTCAGAGGAAACACTGTATACCTGGCGACCGTGTCAGCATGCACTGCGCCTGGCCTGCCACAGGAGTCCCTAGAGCACGGTGGGACAAGGACATCCCTGCCGGCCAAACCCTCGCCTAACCAGGACGACACTGGACCCATTGTGTGCCTCCCCATCGGACTTCTGGTCATGGCTGGCGTCGACAGAGCCTGGACTTGAACCCAGAATCTCTGGTGGCACAGCTAGCCTTAGAACACTGCGCCACTCAGGAGGCCCTTGTTCTGGTCAATCTGACATAAGCTGTATCCCATCTAGTCAAAACCGGCATCACCCAAGGTATAGGGTCACTGGAAGGACAGCGGGTACAGCCCAGCAGGCAGCTTGCTAATGACAATCTGCAGCTACAGTTTAGTTAGAGCAGCGACTGAGACATGAGGCACTGATCTTGCTGTGCTCAAGGAGCATGCATGGTTTGGCATAATATTATAACATGACCTCAATAACAACAAAGCTGTCTGTGGACAGACTTGTCACAAAAAAATATTACAGTACTAGAGATTTCGATGATCATCATACTGTTTTTGTGTCCTCTCTCTCTCGTTCTGAGAAGTGGTGAATTTCTCTGCAGCCAGGCGCTCCTTTTCACAAGAGCAGTGATTAAATTGACAGAAACCTGTCGGTTTTCCTCATTATTCAACCACAACAGACTCAATTTAGGCTGCTTGCTGAAGGCAGCAAGTGCCTGGACTCATACTCCATCTCTCCATTCCATCAATGAATGTATACAAATGAACGAATGAACAGATGAGTTGGAGATGGACATCACACATGTTGGTCTTGAACACAAAGAAAATGTTGTTAACCAATACACACACAAAAATAAGGGTTCCTCAAGGGTTCTTTGTGAAGGGTGATGGTTCTATGTGGAACCATACTGACCCAAATAACCCTTTGAGTCGTTAAATGGTTATTTGTAATTAGCAGAGTCAAAAAAGGGTTCTTTCCTCTTTTAGTGCTAATTAAAATGTAGGGGTGGTGGATCATTAGAAAAATTTGGGGGCGTGGTTTGAGCACTGCTCTTTTTGTAAAACCGAGTGTCATTACAGTTTATCTCATCTTTTTTGCTATGCCATATTGAAAATGACTATGGCCAATGACAGTGTTTTGTGAAAGACTCATGTATGGCCTTGTGTCAATTGAGAACTGTTGCTTCAGTCAGTGGTTCTCAATTCTCTCCTTAAGGGTCCTTAAGGAGAGAATTGAGAACCACTTACTGAAGCAACAGTTCTCAATTGACACAAGGCCATTCCAGAGCTAGCACACCTGATTAAGCTTGTCAATGAACACAACAATAAAACCTATGGAATTTTAACACTTTAATATGGCTAACCAGAAAAAAATAACCCTGTATGGTTCTTCAAAAGGTTATTTGGAGAACTTTTGAGATTGATTATGGTTCTATAAAAAAAAAACTTTCTCCATATAGGTTCTATAAAGAACCATCAAGGGTTGTAATCATAACACCAAAAAGGATTCTGCTATATAGAACCTTTTATAGTGCTTTATAGGAAAGGGTTCTTTATAGCAACATAAAGCTTCAATTTAGAACTGTATTAGCATGGTTCTTTATCGAACCTTCAAAAAAGGGTTCTATATAGCACAAAAAAAGGGATTGACTGTGGTTACAACCCTTTTTGGTGCTGTATGGTTCCACATGAAACAACGTTACATTATCCAACATGACATTTGTGGGGGGGGGGGACATGCAGAAAACATGGTAATTTCTACCCTTCCATTAATTTGGTTTGCATAATGATGTCACAGCATGTAAAGTGTTTGTTCAAGAGGGCCCTCTGCCTGGGATGTGTGTGTGTGTGTGTGTGTGTGTGTGTGTGTGTGTGTGTGTGTGTGTGTGTGTGTGTGTGTGTGTGTGTGTGTGTGTGTGTGTGTGTGTGCATGTGCGCACATGTGTGTGTGTCTGTCTGTGTACTGTGTATACTGTATGTGGGAGGCAGCATCACCTGAAGCATATAAAACTGTCTGTGAGTGTTAAATGTCTCTCTCATTTGCACCCACCGTTAATGTCTACTCTACAGCGTTGGTGATTATTTTCCTACGGTGAGAGGAAGGCCTCTGCTGAGTGGTGGGGGTGAAGCTGTGGGGTTGAGAAGATAATAGCTACTTTCACCTTCCTTAAGCTCACCGCTCCCTCCCCACCCTCCCTAACCTCCCCATTTCTTTTGACCCCCCTTTCCATTTCAAAACATCCCTGACTCCTGAGGTCTAAAACCAAGCAGCATCTGAGACAGAGATGAGTAGGTGGATTTCTCATAACAACCATTAAGGATGTTACTAATCTAAGCCCTGAGCTTAGAGAAGAACTTGAGCAATAATGCAAACTGGAAGAACCACTCTGACAAGGTTTTTGGCAGGATTTTACAATTGTCTATGTATATTTTCTATTATGGTGTATTGTATGTATTGCTGTATTGTCTGTTTTTAATATGTACAGTTGAAGTCAGAAGTTTCTATACACTGAGGTTGGAGTCATTAAAATAATTTTTACAAACACTCCACAAATTTCTTGTTAACAAACTATAGTTTTGGCAAGTCGGTTAGGACATCTACTTTGTGCATGACACAAGTCATTTTTCCAACAATTGTTTACAGGCAGATTATTTCACTTATAATTCACTGTATCACAATTCCAGTGGGTCAGAAGTTTACATACACTAAGTTGACTGTGCCTTTCAGAAAATTACGTCATGGCTTTAGAAGCTTCTAATTTGAATCAATTGGAGGTGGACCTGTGGTTGTATTTCAAGGCCTACCTTCAAACTCAGTGCCTCTTTGCTTGACATCATGGGAAAACCATAAGAAATCAGCCAAGACCTCAGAAAAAATATTGCAGACCTCCACAAGTCTGGATCATCCTTGGGAGCAATTTCCAAATGCCTGAAGGTGCCACGTTCATCTGTACAAACAATATTACGCAAGTATAAACACCATGGGACCACGCAGCCGCCATAGGAAGGAGACGTGTTCTGTCTCCTAGAGATGAAATGTACTTTAGTGCGAAAAGTGCAAATCAATCCCAGAACAACAGCAAAGGACCTTCTGAAGATACTGGAGGAAGCAGGCACAAAAGTATCTATATCCACAGTAAAACAAGTTCTATATCGACCGAACCTGAAAGGCCGCTCAGCAAGGAAGAAGCCTCTGCTCCAAAACCTCCATAAAAAAGCTAGACTACAGTTTCCACTGCACATGGGGACAACGATTGTACTTTTTGGAGAAATGTCCTCTGGTCTGATGAAACAAAAATAGAACTGTTTGGCCATAATGACCATCGTTATGTTTGGAGGAAAAAGGGGGAGGCTTGCAAGCCGAAGAACACAATCCCAAACGTGAAGCACGGGGGTGGCAGCATCATGTTGTGGGGGAGCTTTGCTGCAGGAGGGACAGGTGAACTTCACAAAATAGATGGGATCATGAGGAAGGAACATTTTGTGTATATATTGAAGCAACATCTCAAGACATCAGTCTTGAGCTTTGTCGCCAATGAGTCTTCCAAATGGACAATGACCCCAAGCATACTTCCAAAGTTGTGGCAAAATGGCTTAAGGACAACAAAGTCAAGGTATTGGAGTGGCCATCACAAAGCCCTGACCTCAATCCTATAGAAAATATGTAGGCAGAACTGAAAAAGCATGTGCGAGCAAGGAGGTCTATACACCTGACTCAGTTACACCAGCTCTGTCAGGAGGAATGGGACAAAATTCACCCAACTTATTGTGGGAAGCTTGTGGAAGGCTACCCAAAACATTTGACCCAAGTTAAACAGTTTAAAGGCAATGCTACAAAATACTAATTGAGTGTATGGTAACTTCTGACCCACTGGGAATGTGATGAAAGAAATAAAACCTGAAATAAATCATTCTCTCTACTGTTATTCTGACATTTCATATTCTTAAAATAAAGTGGTGATCCTAAATTACCTAAGACAGGGAATTTTTACTAGGATCAAATGTCAGGAATTGTGAAAAACTGAGTTTAAATGTATTTGGCTAAGGTGTATGTAAACTTCTGATTTCAACTGTACATTTTTGTATTGACTGTATAGCTGCTGTCTTGGTGACCAGGTTTCCCTCATAAAGTAGATTCCTTAAGGGTCTTCCAGATTAAATAAAGGATCACATTTTTTAAAATGTGTCTCTGACTAAACTCACCACTTGTTGTCACAGAACTTGTAGCGATGGTCGTCGGCGGGGACAATGTCTGTGAGGAGGATGTACTTCGTTTTCGGGTTCATGCCCGTCACTTTAACCTTGTAGCTGGGGAACATCCTCCTGTGAAGGACACAAGAGAAGGGTCTTACATTAAATTAGACATTTCCTAATGATGATTCCACCCACCATAATACCCACTAGACCTAATGCTCGCTCCCCAACTCACTCAAACACGAATTGGGTCAGCAATTAGTTATTGGTGACAAAGTCACCTCATCCTGATCCAATTTGGAAAGACCTGCCATTAGCTTCTAAGCACCTTTAGTATCGTAAGACCCGTAAATACGGAGGTTTATTTAATGCCTTATGTCTTCGTGCTGTCCTCACACCTTGGAGCTTTGAGGGATGTTGAACGGGAATCAAGGTGATAAGACGCTTTGGGCAATGATGTCACCCAAGCTTTTTGAGCACCTAAGTATCTTCCCTCACCTAGCTACCTTACACTGGAAAAGATTTCCCTCTTCAGATGAGCTAATGAAAATCACCTTTAGCCCCAAGGTGTCTCTCCATGGGGCTGAGTGCAAAGGGTAAACATGCATAAGAGGCTCTTCTCCGGCTTTGCAGGAGGGTTTAAGCCAGCCCTGAGTGTAGCATCAGCACGGAAAGTGTTCTCCCCGCGGCAGATGAGCGGACGATTAGCACTCAGAAAGCGGCTCAAGCCAGGCTTAGAGACTGATTGGGACGGGTAAGGAGCTAGAGAGGTCACAGTAGATCACAGAGTTGAAGGAGGTATGTAACCACAAACTGGTTTAATCAACTTTATTTGTCAACATATTGTGGTGTGGAAGCTATGTGGAAAATACATTGGATTTGAAAAATGTAATCAATGTAAAAGTATGTTTTGAGGGTGGAAATTCAACCACAATATTGTCATCATTGTTCAACATAGACAAACCTTGTATCAAATATGTTGAATTTGTAAGTTTGAAACATTATATCCACTATCAGAAAGAAGACTATAGGCTGGGTAGTATCTCCTACTGGAGAGTTAATCTATCTACTGCTATTAATTTGGTCTCCCATCCAGGGTTTTGACCAATCCGAGCCCTGTTTAGCTTTTATATGTGTCACTGGCTACTACCAATGTGCTATCATGAGAATGAATACTGAGCAATCTCTAAATAACTAAATCTATTCACTATTGCTACCGAAGTCATTCCAAGGGATAGCTTTAACAGAGCAAATGAAATGTAACCATACTTTATAAGTCATACTGTATATCATCAATTACACTAGTTAGGCATATATAGCATTTGCAAAGTCATCAACAGCTTTTTTAAAATTATTTTCTTTATTTTTTAAATTATTATTATTTTTTTTTTTACCTTTATTTAACCAGGAAAGGCTCATTGAGATTTAAAATCTATTTTTCAAGAGCGTCCTGCCCAAGATGGGCAGCACCAAGTCATTACAAAAATTACAGACAAACAACATGAAAAACTACAAGTAATCTAGTAAAAACCATAAAATTCACAAGAGTATAACAAAAATAAAAACAGCAAATTAAAAACATTGACAGGTCAGGGAATCAGTCACAAGATCATTCATCAGTGATTTAAAAATACCAATTGGGGCACGTTCTTCCAGTTTAAAAGTATTTTGTAAGGCGTTCCAAGACGATGGCGCAGAGCAGCTTTTGTTCAAATTCAACCCAGGGTTCAACTAAAAGTATAAACTGGGTGGTTCGAGCCCTGAATGCTGATTGGCTGAAAGGTGTGGTATATCAGACCGTATACCATGGGTATGACAAAACATTTATTTTTACTGTTCTACTTAAGTTGGCAACCAGTTTATTATAGCAATGAGGCACCTCTGGAGTTTTTGGTATATGGTCAATATACCACGGCTAAGGGCTGTGTCCAGGCACTCTGCATTGCATCGTGCTCAAGAACAGCCCTTAGCCATGATATATTGGCCATATACCACACCCCCTTGGGCCTTATTGCTTAAATATCCAATACATGTACGCTTAGAGTTTCAAGCTTTAGTTGATTTCAAATCATCTTCAATTGAATCATTAATATGTTGGATTCACATCTCCATCTTAACCAAAAATACTCTCTGTCTATTATCTATGCATAGTCACTTTATCTCTACCTACATGTACATATTACCTCAATTACCTTGATTAACCTGTGCCCCCACTTATTGACTCTGTACCGGTACCCCCTGTATATAGCCTCGCTACTGTTATTTTATTGTTGATCTTTAATTATTTGTTATTTTTCTATTTTCTTATTTTTGAACTTTGTTAACACTTGCTTTTTTTAAACTGCATTGTTGGATAAGGGCTTGTAAGTAAGCAATTCACTGTATTCGGCGCATGTGACAAATACAATTAGATTTGATTTGAAATCAAGTCAAACTTTAAATGCACTTTACATAAAGTTTGATTTGATTTAGTCCTATTCTTTCAATTTGAATCTTGGTTGAGATGGAGACGTGAATTTAACAAATCAATTATTAATTTGTAGACGAACTGGAATTAAAGCCAGACTAAGTCAGCGGCACAAAATATACATTTCCTTCAAATGTTGATATTTGGTTGCATTGACAACAAAACACAATTCAATATGGGGCCGATTCCAACCCGAGTTAAGCGCGCGTAAATGGAACATAATTCCCTTTTTATGCCCTTTTCTCTCTCCGCATATACTGAATTTGAACTTAAGCATGCTATTCACCCGCTGTTATTTTGGGTGGGGATCGAATAAATGAAGGCTTGGCAAAGGTGTGTCTGATATGCCGTATTCTGACCTTGACTTAATTCCCTCATAATTCCACCACATTTATGTGCAAAGAAACCATAAATAATGTCTAGCCAACATACCGGTTCCAAGTGGAAAAAGCATCCTTTTTTCCTGATACAAATAACACCATTCTCCATGCACTGTAATTTACAACTTGATGAGAGCTATTGATAAGAACTAGGTAAATGAGTAATCCGTTTGAATCAGAGAATTGTAAATATAAATTATATATTTTACCTTATAATCGCTGGAGACAAATGTGAAACCAGTCATATGGCAGCAAACTGAAGCATATCAACATATCAACTTTCCCACAGTAAAGATTATGAAATGCAGAATTTAAATTGAAAGACATTTTAACTTGCACTCTCAAATGTCTTAATTATAGGCTACCCGACATTCTCTGTATCCTATTTCTATCAGGTTAAATATTACCCACTACTGGGTAATTTAATGTTAATTCCCTTCAGTTGGTATAGCCTACATTATCATTCCATTTAATTACATTGTTTTGTTTACAGCCGTGTGGTTGTTGCTGAGGATTATTGGTAACAGTTGATAATATATATATATATATTTAAAGACATGTAGGCTAATTAAATCGTTATGGAGTAAAGCGCAGACCAAGCCGTAACAGTTTGAACCTGATGCATGGTGCAATACTCGGCTGTGTCATCACACAATTCCATGGTTAGTGCAGGCAATAGACGAGGGTATAGCCTGCTATTGTACACTATTCTCTCTATTATATTTCTATGTACACTAATCTTCCAACATTACCATGGGTTGAAGAACTGAATGTGAACATTTTCAGAATGAATCAAAACACTGTCTTTTTTCTTTCGTGCATAAATGCTCTCCTATCCTGTTTTTTTATGATTCCTAAATACTTCCTAACCCTAAATAATTTATTCAGCATGAGAAGGAATCACGCCTGAATCACGCCTGCAAATCCTGTTTCATGCCTACACAAGGTAAGTCTGAATACTAACTACTGAGAAGTGTGTGGGAAAGGTGTTCCTAAATCAGAATCGGGTCTTTCCCTTTTGTAATACCGTAAATAGCCTATTAACGTGTCAATAAATGAACAAATTATATGTTGGATTCATGTCTCCAATTAAATCAAAAATAAAAGTTAAAGAATAAGATTAAGCCAGTGGCTTAGATGAAACTATCCACTATCCAAGCATTAGATATCCATAAAATGTTGATATTTGGTGGCGTTGTCCACCAAACACAATTAAATATTACTTTTGTAATTCAGTAATACAGACTAAAGTTTAAGCTATTTTACAAACTAATGTAACAGTATTTATTCAACCTTAAAATAAGTAACATATCCATGGCCACATTTTGAAGTTAGTCTACAGTAACTATAAATGTCTTCTTATGTTCTTATGGGCTTCTGAGTGGTGCACTGGTCTAAAACAGTGCATCGCAGTGTAGGAGGTGTCACTACAGTGCCTGGTTCAAATCCAGGCCGTTGGCCGGGGTAGGCCGTCATTGTAAATAAGAATTTCTTCTGAACTGGCTTGCCTAGTAAAATGTATCATAGAAAGATAGCATGCAAAAGTTGCAGGTATGTGGAGCTTGACACAGTTTCTATAATAATCTGTGCAGAATCAGTATTGATGTACTTTTTATGCAATCCAGGAAATTTGGTTGTGCTATTAGATTAAATAGAGTGATAATACATTAAGTTGTTGTATAAATACAAAATATCTGACATTGTATTACTATTTGAACTTTCTGTGCTTTTAAATGGTTGAAAGCGCAGTGATAATACATTTAGATAACAGCGACGGAAAATCTGACATTTTTCCATTGGAATTTGGTTGGGCTTTTCGATGGTGGAAAGCATAGTGCTAACACATTGGGAATTCAACAAACTTATGGCTGTCTTTTTGAGTGGGTGAATAAAGGTTGAAATTGAATTGATCCAACATTTCAACCAAACATTACTCACATTTCCACGTTGAAATGACGTGGTGTGCCCAGTGGCATGTTCCTACATTTCACCTGATGGTTTTTGAGAGTGCATCGGCAGCACCGCCAAAAAAAATGTTCTCTGAGAGAGAGCAAGAGAGAGAGACTCGGGAATGATAGACAGAATATACTAATATAGCAGACAAGGCCATAAAACACATGAATACCCCTACCTTCCGTGACCTCTTCCCTGTGAAACGGCCCTCTTTTTCATCCCTTCTGCAAAGCAAAAAGTTGCAAAGGGATCTGCAGCACCCCTTATAAACCCCTAAGTGCTTTTTAATGGCGGTTCGGATCGGACAGCACTTTGTACATCTGACTTGTCATCGTACCGCATCCCCCCCTGAGAGTATGGTCGGTCAAAGGGTCTGTACTCCAGTACAGTTGATCTGCTGCTTCCCCTTCTACCGACAACCGGTTAAAATAGTGGGAGTGTGAGACACACTTGTGAAAGACTGACAGTGACATGCTCTCTGAATAGATGAGTGTAAGAGCGGGCAGATAGCTGGCCCCCTAAGCAGGCCAAGCATAAGGCTCTGGATGCATCAAAGGTAGTGCACTATGTAGGGAATAGGGTGCCATTTGGGACTCAGCCTCTATCTGTTGCTAACGCACAAGGCTTCAAAGGACCCATCCAAGATCTTTCTGGCCTGACAGCAGCCCTAGCTAAAATTTTGTTCATGGATCACATTACTGTAAATACTCAACCCGCCCTGTACAGTAGAGGGGATTGAAGGCAGGTAATCTCTCTCTGTCTCTCTCAGGCTCCAAATCAGTGAGGAGATCAGTCCTGGTGTCATGCTCACAGAAAGACCTTTTAATCTGAGGGGAACATCCAAAACAGATCTGCAGCTCATCCCAGCCCCACTCACACCATCCAACCAGGCCCATATTGAGGCCTGTGTCAATAGATCAGGAGGTCTCCAGAAGGATATAAAGCTATTTCTATGTAACCCACCCTACCATTATTGCTTTTGGCTTTTCAGCACATCCATGATTCCATTTTCCCACAAAGACATGACTTGATCGAAATAGTGGTGTACAGTAACCCCTCAGTTACTGTGGAAACATTGTTCGATCGGGCCCTAGAATTACCATCTCCCTATCTGAGTCCATTTCCAAAAGACTCCACGAAGGGGTAACACAGCACAGCTCTGCGAGGGGGCCCACACTGGATCACATAGCATGTCTAATGGCTAATCGGGGACCTCAATGGCTCAGCCACCTCAGCCCTGCCTGATGACAGATGCTGTGGTTTCCATGGCAAAGCTCCCAAACAGCCATGATAAAATATCCAAGTTGTACTGTCCATCCCCTTGAAGTGCAGCACTTTACTCAAAAGCACGCCTTTGTGTCATCCAAAACAGATTATGACAATGTATGAACAATGGAATAGGGATTCATTTGTTAAAGTGAGTGCCTGTCAAAACTCAAGAGCAGTCAGGACCAGCTGATTGCCACATAATCCCAAGGCATGCGTTTTCTGTGCACGTGCGTGTCTGAGAGAGTGTTTGTGTGTGTAGAGGACTGGAGAGAATGAGAAATGGAGATGGAGAATGTGTATGATATCAGTGTCAGTGTGTGGGTGTGTGTTTGTGTGGCGTGAGCCAGCTGTTTTCCTAGCAGCTCAGCACTAGGAGCCTCCCTGCCTCCTAGGCCCTCCAGTCCAGGGATCTATCCAGGCTCTGTTCCAAATGGTACCCTATTTCATTTATAAAGTACTACTTTTGACCAAGGCCCATAGGGCTCTGATCAAAAGTAGTGCACTACATGGGGAATATGGTACCATTTGGGAATCCCATCCAGTCTCTGGGAACCTCCAGCACTGAGGGAGATCAAAAGGAGTGGCGGGGGGATGATGGAGCGTTCCAGGCCCCGCTAGACCCAGCTGAAAGCGGGCGCCGGGGTCCTCTAATCACCCCTCCACCACCGCTCCCACTGACGGACTGTGTACAGAGAGAAAGAGAGGCGAGAAGGAGCACCGTGTGTACAGATAGGGAGAGAGGGGAGAGTTGGAGCACTGCCTGGGTATGTTAAAGGGCAAGGATTAAGACTGAGACTGTGGCACTCACAATAACAAACTACATCTACGTTCCTCAGTCAGGAGTTCACTGACTGCACTGTATGAGGCTGAAGGGCCAAGCTGCACTGTAAGAGGCTGAAGGGCCAAGCTGCACTGTATGAGGCTGAAGGGTCAAGCTGCACTGTAAGAGGCTGAAGGGCCAAGCTGCACTGTAAGAGGTTGAAGGGCCAAGCTGCACTGTAAAGAGGCTGAAGGGCCAAGCTGCACTGTAATAGGCTGAAGGGCCAAGCTGCACTGTAATAGGCTGAAGGGCCAAGCTGCACTGTAAGAGGCTGAAGGGCCAAGCTGCACTGTAAGAGGCTGAAGGGCCAAGCTGCACTGTATGAGGCTGAAGGGCCAAGCTGCACTGTAAGAGGCTGAAGGGCCAAGCTGCACTGTAAGAGGCTGAAGGGCCAAGCTGCACTGTAAGAGGCTGAAGGGCCAAGCTGCACTGTAAGAGGTTGAAGGGCCAAGCTGCACTGTAAGAGGCTGAAGGGCCAAGCTGCACTGTATGAGGCTGAAGGGCCAAGCTGCACTGTATGAGGCTGAAGGGCCAAGCTGCACTGTAATAGGCTGAAGGGCCAAGCTGCACTGTATGAGGCTGAAGGGCCAAGCTGCACTGTAATAGGCTGAAGGGCCAAGCTGCACTGTAGGAGGCTGAAGGGCTGAACTGGTCATATGTTTCCCAAGCCATGGTCTAGTCTAAAGACACAGCCATAACTTCTTCCTAGTCCTGCCACTCTGCCCCTTCCAAGGAGTGCTGACCGGACACTGCCCGCCCTCTATAGGGTGTTGACCTCTCACTGTCCTGAGAACCTTCATTCATTAATTTATTAATTTGTTCATTCATTCATCCTTCATGTACTGACACTGATTAAAACCTGCTAGCTCATCAGAACCTTTAGCATCTAGCAGCACCTAGCACCACTGCCTGATGCTCCTTCCAGATTCCTCTATGAAAAAGTCTCTGCTGGGATAAATTGGCATTGAATTGTTTTGGCAGTCTCAGCTGCAACTTGAACAACAATATGTCTGTTAGAGAGCAAAATGTCGAGCAAAATGTCTAGCTAGAGCTGGTGTAGCAGTGAAGCAGCCTTGCTATATTTACTCGTCATTTTTGCATAGAGATTCAGATTACAATTTTGGCACCTATAGTTTTTTTATAACATTCTCAACAAAACCAACTCTCGCCCACTGTGTTGAGGCCTACAAGTAGTTAAATTTACAATACATTTTTATGTTCAATAACATTTTATACTTCACATCAGTTCAGACAGAGTTCATTCTTAGAATTATTGAATTACGTACTGTAGCTGCTCCTGCTCCATTACGGAGCAACATAAACCTGGTGTGCGTCCCATATGGCACCCTATTCATGCTCACCATGGGCTTGAGTCAGAAGTAGTGCACTATAAAGGGAACAGAGTGCCATTTGGGAAGACGCCCTGCTTTTCTCTGGCTTCTTAGGCTGACTGACTGGATAAGCCTAGTCAGTCAGTCAGGTTTTCCAGCTGAGTGCAGCTGGCGGAGCTGCGTAGCTAAGCGTCACTCTGAGGCCGGGCCCTTCAAAGGTTTTAAGGAATTCTCAGCACACTTTATCAGCTGGACAAGGGAAAGCCCATCTTTCACAGTGATGCGGCATTAAAGAAAAATGGTGGTGACCTTTTACATTTTGGACTGGGAAAAAAGCCCCTGTGAGGAATGAGGGGTGGGCAGAGGTTAGTTAGAAAGCATCTAGTCATCTTCTGGTTAAAGTCCAGGTTAAGGGCCAGACTGTCTAATCCACGGGGCGGCATTCAATCTAACACACAGAGCAGGGCTGTGGGTTTGTGTTTTCAATTAGATATTCACTGGGGCAGACATGACGACTCTACCACTACCTGAGACCCAGGGTGCCATAACTGTAGCATGGTGTAATTGGTTGCCTTAGCTCCAACAGATGGTCATAGCTGCTCAAAATGGAGGTGCCGTAATGACTACATTTTAACACTATTGAAAGCAGCTACGCAATTAGCAAAAGTAACCCATATTTTTGGAGAGTCTCAGATGAGTCTAGTACAGTTTAGCATAGTGTAGTGTAGTATATAATGTTGTGTATATAATGTTGTGCTAGTCTACTAATATGGTATAGCCCATGTATTGCTGTGATATATGAACTGTAGGTACTCACCTGCCTGCTTTCGTTATGATCATCTCTGTTCCCGCCTCATGGAACTTCTTCCACAGCTCCCTCTCATGAAGAAGAACCTTGATGTTCTCAATATTCTAATAGAGAAAGGTAGAGACAGCCATGAGGGTTGGCAACCTGTTGTGGGCTTATAGACAACTCAGATTATACCATCTGCATTTTTAAGTTAAACCAGTTCATTCTCAATAAATCATTCCCAATTGATAGGGTATCCACCGACTAGAAATAAAAACACCCACAATTTAATATGGCCAATAATTTTGTCAAGTCAACATTTATTGAAATTGAGAGCAAGGACACATACCCATTTGGCCATTTCCAAGAATAAGAAACTTCTGAACATACAAAACCTTTGCAGTTGTGGTTCTGGCTCTGTGTTGAGAGCCTACAATACCCATGATTACCTGGTCTGGCTCATTGCCCTGGGGGGTGCTAGGAGTTGTAGGCAGGCCCAAGTGTGAGGAGTCAGGGCTGAGATCTGGGGGCCCTCCAGATTGGACCCCAGTCACACTGTCATCCGTCACAGCTGAGGCCTTCTCCTGGAGCATCTCTGAGATGAACAACGGCTTCAGTTCAATACACAGACTTACAATACACAGACTTACAATACATGGACCATAGAATTACATATAGAACTTATATAGAACTTATATAGTAATGTAATAGAATATATGTGACACAGACTTACTATAATACTAAAATAAAACAAAGCATCTCAACAGATACTAACAGACTTACAATACCAATACTACACTGTCTCTTAAAATACTTAAATATATCACATTTCCATAAAATGGACTGGACAAAATATGTTCCAACGAAATTCACTGTGCACGAACAAAATGTAACATCCCTTCAAGCTACAAAGTTGAACCCCCCCCCCCCCCCAAAAAAAGTAGTCTAATATTATATCATGGCTAAATATTTAGCTATTATTTACTTTTTCAACTAGTAATTGACATTAAATACATTTAAATAATGTACTTGTATAGCAATTGCTATTCATTTTGTATTTCTACATTAATTATCCCTATTAATACTGTAAGGAAACATTTTACTGGAAAGCTTCAAGGATAGATAAGTCAATGCCTCATTCTTGCACTGCATTAATACACACTTGAATGTGCGTACTCAACTAAAAATGTTTGCAATGAGAGAATATAAATATTTTTTACATTAATTCAGGCATGCTCTATCATTGTGGGATATTTCTTGGAATTCATTTTTCCGTTCTTGGAAACCAGGTCACTGTTTTGTCCCCAAGCTACTAACTATTGTTAATAGAAATATCTGTTGAATTGTGTAGGCGAAGTCATTTCAAGGTGGATCACTGCAGCAAGGGCCATGTGCCATTGGGGGAATTTGGTCACAATGACCCAAATATGATGATGGGCCCTCATTCATGCAAAATAGAGCTGATCTAGGTTGGCAGTGAGGTTCCATGTGAGTTTACAGGAGGACCTGCGTCTGAATTGTCTACTGCATACTGTACCCTCAGCTCTGCTCTCCATTCATGTGAAAAGATGGAAGAGTAGTGAGCAAACTTGGTTGTTCCACACATAGAATTCAAATTACTGGACCCATTCAAGTGAAGTTGTTCACACATACAACTACACTGTTGTGCTTGTTAGGTCATCATAAATACACAACTATTAGGTAATCATAAATATTCAAGCAACATTCTGGCCATAGAATTAGAATTACTAGAATGGACAATCCCATTCCACTCTGCACTCTGTGATGGGTGGACCAGCAGCCATATTGAATACTTATATTTCTGTTATTTTGGTACGATCGCCATTTTGATTCTCTGACGTTAAGTTTGATAAATAAAATTCCTAATATATATTTTCATATTAACTTAAAAATCATAAGAAACTCTAGACATAAGCTAATTACTCAATCTGCATGCTTGGAGACCACAATAAAAAACACACAGGGTCAAGATTAATTGTTCGTCAGAAGAGTTGGATTAAATATTTACTCTTATAGCATTATGGCGGGATAGTTTTATGTAACGGCTCCTAAACACTGTTCATTCCATTAGTCCAGGTCACCAACTAAGCTTCGCTTTCTCACGGCTCTAAACCCATCTCAAAGACAAACATCTTTCATGAGAGACACAGACACACAGACAGCCTGGTATAGCCTCGTCTGCTCCATACAGTTCAGTTTCACAATGCCCTCTCCTCTCCCATAGCAACCATTCCCCCAGCCATTTTACCATACAGACTCAAACTGTAGCTCCACGTCCCAAATTGCACCTGATTCTCTATATAGTGCACTACTAGTCCTATGGGCGCTTTTCAAAAGTAGTGCACTATATGGGGAATAGGGTGCCATTTTGGAAGTACATATAAAGGTCTACAGTGTACATTTCGGAGAGTTTTACACTCACCCCAGCCCCCCCTTAATCTCAGGCATGTAAACAATTAGAGTGCTCTCTCTCAGGATGAAAGAGAAGGGGCTCCAACTGTAAACCAACGCAGACATTTGCTAAAGCGAATAAAGATAAGGCGCGCTGCAAATCAGCCGTGGTACTTTTTTACCCTCCTGAACAGGGCCCTTTCACTTACCCTGTTTAACTAAACACACTGAGCTAGCCCTCTGTTTATATCTGTGTCACTCCCAGACATATAATCCACTAAACTATTCATGGCAGATTGTCCTGTGTGAGTGTGAGTGTGAGTGTGAGTGTGAGTGTGAGTGTGTGTGTGTGTGTGTGTGTGTGTGTGTGTGTATACCCTGGGTGCAGTAGGGAGGCTATTCTCAGTGATGAGTCTGATATGCTGGGAGCTGGCCAAACTCAATTAGCAACTGTTGCTTTTAGGCAACTCCTGAGTTTTTTATGAGGAGCAATACCATGACAGTAAATGGAGGGGAGAGCATGCAATGTACTGTATCTATATCTCAGTACATTTTGTGTGTGTGTGTGTGTGTCTTTGCCTGTATCTGTCTGTGTATATGTGTCTGTGTTTTTGCCTCCCAGTCTGAAATATAGATATGATGCATGTTATTGAGACAGCTGCCATAAATTCAAACCTGACCTGCCATTTTGTGCAGAAGCCAGTCTCATGCATCTGGTGTTGTGTTGCAGAGAGAGGGGGGAGGGGGTCTGACTGTGCATCAGTACATTGCATCTTTGTTGTTGTATGTTTGTCTCTGGCAGGTACAACTCAGCTATGTCAGTAGAATCACATCACGTAGCCTTGGGCTTAGGGGCGGCAGGGTAGCCTAGTGGTTAGAGTGTTGTAACCAGGAGGTTGCAAGTTCAAAACCCCGAGCTGACAAGGTACACATCTGTCATTCTGCCCCTGAACAGGCAGTTAACCCACTGTTCCTATGCTGTCAATGAAAATAAGAATTTGTTCTTAACTGACTTGCCTAGTTAAATAAAGGTTTTAAAAAAAGGCCCGCCGTTAGTGCAAATAGTTATGAATGTGAAACTGACCTATCACAACAAAAATGTAATGGTACCAAAGTAGTAAGTGAGTATGGTGCTGTAAAATCTCTCACCTGGAAAACAGCTCTCTAATGTTGGATTCCCTCCGCAAAATTAGGCCTGTTTATTATTTATTGGCTACAAATATCAGTATCCTACCTAACAGAACATCTCAGGATGTAATGTTTAGAACAAATAAAAAATAAAATATGAATTATAGTCCACATTTTAGCGACATCCCACATCATTGTTCGAGGGCTTTGTATTTTGGTATTTCTTATATTAATGTAAATGAAAATGACATTATTTAGACTCCCATATGTAGATAACATTATTTGTTTGTAATTTGTGATCATATAATTCTAAAAGCATATTCTAAAATCATTATCTGGCAATCGGCCTGTATAAAAAAATATATGAATAAGATGAATAGTATTTGCATTATCATTTTGAATGGTTAATGATACTAATAATAATATTTGTAACATTATTTAAGGATAATAACTCTAATAAGAAGACAGTCTTTTTAATCTTAAACAGAACAGATAGAATTGTTGTTTGTTTAACGTTCTATATTAAAGCATGAATCCATAGTTGCTACATCCATTTTGGACTTAATACACCCATTGATTCTTGAAGGATATAACTTACAAATGCCTCATGAGCTTAGTTCAACTGTCTTACCCCATCAGAACCTAAAATAAAACGTTTTTTTACTCCATGTTTCTATACAATGTAAATGTTAACAAACACTGTATAGCCTCAAAACATGGTTAAAACTATAATTTTAATACAATGGATGGTCAGTCCTTGCATCCATAGTTCTCATTACTTTAATGTCAATACACTCTGAATACCTTCACAGGGCCCTGAAACATACATCAGACTGGTATTTTGGTGTTTAATATGACATTTCATGTCATTTCTACACAGCATATAGGCTACTATCCATAAAGAAAAGTACAATCTCAGACAAGGGCTCTCTCCTGGCATTTAAAAAAAAAAAAATGTAAATATCTGTTCTTAACTTGTGATTTCGTCATATTTACAGTAACCTAAAAATCATATTGTGAAAATAATTATTATTTAGCATATATCTTTTTTGGGTATAGGTGAAATGTATAGAAATTGTGACTTTCAAATGTGACTATAGGCTACATGTTCATATCAGTTAAAATTTCATTTTTTATAGACCGTGTGACCATATACTGTTATTCATCTCCATAATATTATACCGCAACATACAACAACGGTTTACTGCTTTAGCTTGTATTGTTGAAATAGGCTACAGACACAGCGTTGTCACGTTCAACATCACTATCAAGGCAGTCAAATAACGCGTGAATAAAAGAAAGTAGAAAGTACATCCTAACACTAATCGCATTAAAGAAGCTGAGCCTATCCAACTCCGCCGTTTTCAGATTGACTCTACTATGCCTGAGCTTGTTTACAAAGCATGTAGACAGGCAGATTACACTGAAGATAAGCAATAACATTATTATATTACCTCATGAAATATTAAAAGCTTGAATCCATTTATTTTCCAAATGGTAATTTTCTGTCTTCACGAAGGAAATATCAGAAAGTTACGTTCCATTGAGACGTAGTTAGGGCAAGTCGTCCAGCATCTCATCTTAATAGACTTGCTTATCTTTCTCCGGTATAACGGTTCTCGAGTAAACTCCCGGTCACGCGTGAGCGCCCGTGTTAACCCTGCCTTGATGTGATTCAACAGCTCGTGAACTGAACTGTAGCATGCTCTGCGCGTTAGCAGTGCGGTTTGAGCGTTAGAGAGAACGAACTTGGTGCGTGATTTTTTCTTGGAAACACAAAAAAGAATTTGCTCAACCCCTTGAATTGTTAAAACACCGGGACGAGTGAATTATTTGGCTCGTTCCACCCCTCTCCCTCCCTCTCACCGTCGCAGACCTGACGTCGCTCCCCTACCAACGAGAAGAGTTTACAGCGCGATGCACTGCTCCTCTGGAGCCAGAATATCTCCACCAACGACTATTCGACTAATAATCGTGGTGTATGACATGAATACAACCTCATCTCCTTCGCCATCCCACTGTCTATTGGTTACATCTTTAAAAATACTAACCCCATGCTACGTGTTGCCTATAAATTGATATAGCTGCAGAGTTTGATAGGGCCTATAGGCTATTAATATGCATAATATAGTACACATATAGGCTTCATAAATAAACTATTCTGAGAATAATACATATTTTACCCGATAGACCTTTGCTACTAGATATTATTTTGTCAACCAACTCAGAATAGCACAACTTGATCATTGAAACATCTGCTCTGACTCTTTGTCAATCAGGTGTCACTGTGAAAACAGACATGTGAGGAACTGGGTTACCTGTGAGGTGAACCATGTCCAAATCGGGATTGTTGGGTTCGAAATGAGGCTCCTCTGTTCCAAGGCCACAATGAAGACGAGTGGACTAGCCTATAGCCTACCCATCGTCTGGTTCAGTTAGGCTATAGATTTGATTTCTTTATCGTTATTTCGCAGGCCATGTTTTCCTTTCAAAACAGCAAATGACCTCTGAGGACAACAGTGAAGACGAGTGGACTAGCCTATAGCCTACCCATTCAGTTATAGATGGTATTTCTGGACCGTTATTTCGCACACCATGTTTCCATTCAAAACAGCAATAGCCGTCAAAGAATGATGCTAAAACGCTCATACATTTTCAGGTGAAATATGGTTGTGGTTTTGGAGTAAATGGGTCGAAGCACGAGGCTGAAAGACCAATAAATCAACAATAGAAGTTGGCGGGTCGGGTTGGTCGGTGAGAGTTTGACTTATATTTACTGGTGACATGACCAAATGAACGAGAACAGCCTAAATGTCCTTCCCGCGACCGTTTGTCATTTCCCCCAATGCGTTTTCAACCCTTTCAATATTTCTCAGCCAAAATATGACTGGTGAGGAGGCATCGAATGATCAAACGACAGTGGTCCTTGTTTGAGTCTGTTGAATGTTTGGACATGGGTGATGCATTTTATCAGTTAATGGCAGGTTTTAGAGACTTATTGATGATTTGTTGGCTCATAACATATTTTCATATGCATTCTAATTAACAAATGGCTTGATTTTGGTATCATTTTGAGCACAATAAATTGCATCTAGGCTGACTGTATTTGTCAGTTTGTTGAAATCATAGGCTGAAATTTAATACACTAGTTGCCTTTAATTTATTTACTTTGTCAATGGGGTGATTTTCGTTTTTTGTTCGTCCATTTAACTTATGAATGAACAAAAACTGTACGAATAATAGTTTTAATATTTCTTCATTGTGAACATAGCCTACTACAATTACTAATAGCTTACTAATAGGGTAATTATCATAGGCTAATATAATTGAACGCACACATGCATTTTTTTCGATAGGCCTGTCATCATTATTGTATGATTAATCAATATAATTAATATTAACGTTTTTTGTCAGGGAACAAACATACAGAATAGTCAGTTTTCTATGGTCTTCCATCTCATATGGCTATGTCAACCAATTTGCTGAATGGGACAGTAATCTTTCCTTGGTTATGTGGCGCCAAAAGGCCAAAGCCTCTTGAGTTCACGTGAAGGCCTTTTGTTCTATATTGAACATACAGTCCATCCAAGATCGAACGCAGTCCTCCAAACATCAGTCATTTGCGCGGGAAGAACATATTTAGGAAAACATGTAAATATTGACCTTAAATTCATTGCATCATATAAACACAACGCCGGGCTGTGTTAACGCATAGGCTATGCTAAGTTTACACAAAAGCCTCGTAAATATATATTTACCTACCTCATGAAAGTGAAAAAGCAATGGATTGACCATTGACCAACAACAAATATGCTAAATGTAAAATTACCAAAGGCACATACTAAATTCTGTGTAACTGGCACTCACAAACATAACACGTGATGTAAAAGTAGCCGTTCTTACCTCCACGTTATTGCTCTGCCCTTCACACGAACTTGACCTCTGCTCTGTACTCCCCTTTAGCTGTGCTTTTCTTCAGGGAATCTTAGTCCCACAAGGACCAACCTCATTCGCCGTGGTATAGAAGATGCCTCTGTTATAAAATGGTTGAATTTTTTTATAGGAGCTGAATTGAGTTGGGTTTCTGAAGGAGTTTAAATTTGACTCACTCCCACCGTCACGTGGTGTAGAAATTAGGAACAGGAGTCCAGTGGAGTTGTGGTGGGCTCGTGCAGGGCTGGGTGTTGCTGGGGGGACAACGTTCAAGCGTCCTTAAAAACTCCCATATTATATACGTCGATTCCTTGGCGTTTTGGTCTCTGGCCCGAAACTTATAGTATTTGTTGGTTTAGAAGTTATACTATATTGATGTTTATGAGAAATACTAAGCAAAAAGATATAGACATTTCCTTTTATTCACGTGTCAATAGGTTACCTATGACTTTGATGGGTCCATTAGTAATCCTTGCTAATGTCATAATTTTGGTTTGAATAATGACAACATCAGTTGCCAAAACATTAATTCCAATACATACATCAGCTTGTTTTCACAAGTCGTATTTGTATAGTCTATTTTGAACCATTTTAATTCGTTATTTCGATATCAAATTAAACCAGAAACTTTAAGAAAAAGACATGTATGATGAATGAACATGTCATTGACCTTTGGCCCTGAGTAGACAAGCACGAAGTGCAGTAGTTGCAAAAAAATTCAGGATGTGAGTATGACATTTCTAGGAGCATCCTTAGAATATAATAGTTTGCTTCATGGAGGTATACCACTATTTTACCTACACATTGTTATTTATTTATAGCAGAAAAACATAGGCTTCATTCAAATATCAGTGAAATAAAAAAAATTAAAGGTTACCTGACATTTTGACTTCTAAACCCTACGTTTTTTTGTAGGATATGTATTTTTTTTCTTCGATTTTCAGCATTTAGAATAGCAGATGTTTTAGTCATTATCATGATTGGATGGATATACACTAACTGTATATGATATTGTTGGTTGATGCCTATTCAGAACCAGTTACGCATCTCTAACGAATTTGACATTACCAATGCAGTACATAACAATGGGATATTTTCATATATCTGCCAATTTTACTCTAAACTCTTTGATGTTCCTAACATTTATACAATGTTGTATGAGTGTACATGTTCACTCCATCTATTCCATCTGACTGTATGGAAGTAGACGGAGCTCTGTAATGAGTTGTTTACACTAATTTAGTTGACCTTTGCCCTCTCTGATATACTTCCATACAGACATTGTATTATTTAGAGGTTTGACACCACTCCGCCTCTTATGGTTTCAGAATAGTTTTTATGTTTTGTGACATGGACTTAAATTGGGGTGTGAGGTTAAAATAGGACACTGCATGTATAGCTGGAGTTGTGTCTTTGTGATATTGTATAACTAGGGTGAGCGTTGATGTCACAGCAGACAGAGTAGTCCACTGGCTGATTTATGTCGGACGGAGTCAGGGTTTTTCTTTCCTTGGGAAAACATTTTCCCGTGTAATTGGCAGTGGGTGAGAGAGAAAGGGGTCTCGGCTAATAAACAACAAAAGAGGAGGGGACATGCTCTCTCCCTCTCTCATTGCTGTCTTCTTTCTCTTTATAGCCACACTCCGTAAGGTGTGCATGTGTCATATTTTTCTAAATCAAGGATTACATAATTAATTAGTTGAAATCACCTTACAGACTGTTCAATCTTGCAGCCTGTGCCTCTCGTTGCTAATTTGTGTGCAGTCAAAATGGCGGAGATAGAGTGGTGGATTTGTTCTTATTACTACTACAGTCCTTAGATGCCTATTAGTTTTAGTTTAGCAGTTAGCACAGTGCTAGCTAGCACACAGAGGCTATTTCTCCCACTTACCCTGATATACTGTATGTGTGCCCATCACCCACCATTACTCAGATTCCAATTGGACTGATCCTTTCCCCTCCACTGGCCAGTCTGGGGGATAGAGAGCCGGTCAGACCAGCTGGATCTACAGGGAGAGAATAGTCACTTACACTTCCTGTGTGAGCAGCCAGTCAGAACCAGGGGTTTGCCTAAATTTGCCACCCATGGTTCTGTTTGGCTGCTCACACAGGAAGTGAAAGTGACTATTTTCTCTCTATAGATCCATCTCTCTTTCCCCCAGGCTCCACTCTATGGCCATGGTGCATCATGGGAAACCGGAAGTGCCCAAACATGGGGCAGATTAACTGTAGAGGGGGCTAATGTTACGCCCCTGTTACATCACGTTAACTTTAAATGTTCATCGTTAAATGTTAAGGATGTTACAGAGACACACACACCATGTCCCAATTGTCACAGCTCAAGTGTCCCTTGACTGTTCATTTTGGTAAACCTTCAATAATGGATTGTGTGTGCAGTTCCAATAGGTAATGTACCAACTAGTATCAAATGATATTATTCATATAATCAATATCTTCTGATTTAAGATTACTTATCATTTTTCATTTTATTTATAACCCTAACCCTTCTTGGTGCTCTAGGAGGTGTTTCAATCTAAGGGGGCTGGTGGGAGAAGCTATAGGAGGACCTGCTCATTGAAATGGCTGGAATGGAATAAATGTGGTTTCCATATGTTTTACGCTTCTGCTACTCTCTGTTCATCATATATGCATAGTCACTTTAACCATATCTACATG
This sequence comes from Oncorhynchus mykiss, assembly GCF_057628025.1. Classification (NCBI taxonomy): domain Eukaryota; kingdom Metazoa; phylum Chordata; class Actinopteri; order Salmoniformes; family Salmonidae; genus Oncorhynchus; species Oncorhynchus mykiss. The sequence goes on from NC_143045.1 coordinate 16,294,171, forward strand.
TACATACTACCTCAATCAGCCTGACTAACCGGTGTCTGTATGTAGCCTCGCTACTTTTATTGCCTCGCTACTGTATATAGCCTGTCTTTTTACTGTTGTTTTATTTCTTTACCTACCTATTGTTCACCTAATACCTTTTTTGCACTATTGGTTAGAGCCTGTAAGTAAACATTTCACTGTAAGGTCGACATCTGTTGTATTCGGCGCACGTGACAAATACACTTTGATTTGTTTTGATTTGATACTGTTCCATTTAATCCATTCCAGTCTTTACAATGAGCCTTCCTCCTATAGCTCCTCTCACCAGCCTCCTCTGGTTTCAGTCCAACCACAAGCAGGCTGGTCTACCCTGAAACAACAACCTCAAAATAAGCTTTAACCCTACTATTTTTTTCAAAGAAGACTTCATAAAATGTTTGTTTATTTCCATTTTAAGTGACACACACTATTAGGTTGTTTGAATGTCAAAAATTAAGTATCCTTAATTTGGGAGGTAAAGTTGAGTCCAAATAAATGTGTGGTTGGATTAAAACAAGCATAAATTCCCAAAGGCCAATTAATGTAGAAGTTCTGCTTTGTTGAAAAACATTTTAAATGCAGTCAAAGGTTATCACAGATAATGAGGTTGACAATTATAAGAAGTTAACTTTCTCTTTTCCCCCAATTTCTGACAATCCTATTCACTTTAGGATGCATTTATAGATATTTTGCCAAGTGATAAATTACAAACTCCAGTATTCTCTCTGGTGAACATTAGCCCAAATATTGAATATGAAGTGCAGATGATTATACTGTATGACAGTGTTTCCCAACTGGTGACCTACAGGTGGAATTTGGCCAGCGGGTGGTTTTATTTGGCCACACAGTTTTTCTGAGAATTTTCTTTTTGGAGGGTGGAGGGGGGGGGTAAAATACAGTGCATTCGGAAAGTACTCAGACAGTCACACCCTGATCTGTTTCACCTGTCCTTGTTAGTGTCTCCACCCCCTCCAGGTGTCGCTTGTTTTCCCCCAGTGTATTTATCCCTGTGTTTCCTGTCTCTCTGTGCCAGTTCGTCTGGTATGTTTAAAGTCAACCAGCGGTTTTCCCCATACTCCTTTTGCTATTCTCCTTTTTCTAGTCCTCCCAGTTTTGACCCATGCCTGTTTCTGGACTCTGTACCCGCATGTCTGACCATTCTGCCTGCCTTGACCACGAGCCTGTCTGCCACTCTGTACCTCCTGGACTCTGAACTGGTTTTGACCTTTTGTCTGTCCACGACCTCTTGCCTACTCCATTTTGGATTATTAAACACCTTAAGCTCCCACCATCTGCCTCTTGTGTTTGTATCTGGGTCTCGCCTTGTGTCATGATAGTACAAACTGGCCATGACAGACCCAGCAGACTTCACCATGCTGTCTTCTTGCAGGGAGCCACCATTGGGAGACATGCAGAGCTGTTACAGGACCTTCTGGAAGGGCTTTGTTCTCTGACAGAATGCCACGACCAAGGGTTTAAGGCTACTATGGAGCTAATTGGAACTAGCTATGGAGCTAGTTCGTGAATTATCAACAACGAGTGAGTTGGATTCTCCTGAGCCTATGCATTTAGGAAGAGCTAGTTTATTGGTTGGGGAACGCTCACGTACGCTCAATTCCAACTGTTGTCTGTACTGTGGTGGGGCAGGACATTACACAGCTACAGTGCCTTGCGAAAGTATTCGGCCCCTTTGAACTTTGCGACCTTTTGCCACATTTCAGGCATCAAACATAAAGATATAAAACTGTATTTTTTTGTGAAGAATCAACAACAAGTGGGACACAATCATGAAGTGGAACGACATTTATTGGATATTTCAAACTTTTTTAACAAATCAAAAACTGAAAAATTGGGCGTGCAAAATTATTCAGCCCTCTTAAGTTAATACTTTGTAGCGCCACCTTTTGCTGCGATTACAGCTGTAAGTCGCTTGGGGTATGTCTCTATCAGTTTTGCACATCGAGAGACTGACATTTTTTCCCATTCCTCCTTGCAAAACAGCTCGAGCTCAGTGAGGTTGGATGGAGAGCATTTGTGAACAGCAGTTTTCAGTTCTTTCCACAGATTCTCGATTGGATTCAGGTCTGGACTTTGACTTGGCCATTCTAACACCTGGATATGTTTATTTTTGAACCATTCCATTGTAGATTTTGCTTTATGTTTTGGATCATTGTCTTGTTGGAAGACAAATCTCCGTCCCAGTCTCAGGTCTTTTGCAGACTCCATCAGGTTTTCTTCCAGAATGGTCCTGTATTTGGCTCCATCCATCTTCCCATCAATTTGAACCATCTTCCCTGTCCCTGCTGAAGAAAAGCAGGCCCAAACCATGATGCTGCCACCACCATGTTTGACAGTGGGGATGGTGTGTTCAGGGTGATGAGCTGTGTTGCTTTTACGCCAAACATAACGTCTTGCTTTGTTGCCAAAAAGTTCAATTTTGGTTTCATCTGACCAGAGCACCTTCTTCCACATGTTTGGTGTGTCTCCCAGGTGGCTTGTGGGAAACTTTAAACGACACTTTTTATGGATATCTTTAAGAAATGGCTTTCTTCTTGCCACTCTTCCATAAAGGCCAGATTTGTGCAATATATGACTGATTGTTGTCCTATGGACAGAGTCTCCCACCTCAGCTGTAGATCTCTGCAGTTCATCCAGAGTGATCATGGGCCTCTTGGCTGCATCTCTGATCAGTCTTCTCCTTGTATGAGCTGAAAGTTTAGAGGGACGGCCAGGTCTTGGTAGATTTGCAGTGGTCTGATACTCCTTCCATTTCAATATTATCGCTTGCACAGTGCTCCTTGGGATGTTTAAAGCTTGGAAAATCTTTTTGTATCCAAATCCGGCTTTAAACTTCTTCACAACAGTATCTCGGACCTGCCTGGTGTGTTCCTTGTTCTTCATGATGCTCTCTGCGCTTTTAACGGACCTCTGAGACTATCACAGTGCAGGTGCATTTATACGGAGACTTGATTACACACAGGTGGATTGTATTTATCATCATTAGTCATTTAGGTCAACATTGGATCATTCAGAGATCCTCACTGAACTTCTGGAGAGAGTTTGCTGCACTGAAAGTAAAGGGGCTGAATAATTTTTCAGTTTTTGATTTGTTAAAAAAGTTTGAAATATCCAATAAATGTCGTTCCACTTCATGATTGTGTCCCACTTGTTGTTGATTCTTCACAAAAAAATACAGTTTTATATCTTTATGTTTGAAGCCTGAAATGTGGCAAAAGTTCACAAAGTTCAAGGGGGCCGAATACTTTCACAAGGCACTGTACATGCCCTGTTTGGAAACCCTTGTCTCTGGTGGATACTTTGATCAGTCGTACTGGGAGTTCCCTAATTCCCATCATCCTCACACCTTTCTTTGTGCTTGTGCTGTGGGGAGACCAATCTAAGTCTCTCCTAGTGCTTATTGACTCTGGGGCGGATGAAAGTTTTATGGATGCTACTATTGCTTCTGATCTAGGTATACCCATTCAACCTCTCTCGGTTCCCATGGATGCCAGGGCACTGGATGGCCGCTCAATAGGTGGAGTCACCCATTGTACTGTGCCCATTCAAATACGGATTTCCGGTAACCACAGTGAGACCATACAGTTCCTCCTCATTGCATCTCCCCATGTTCCTGTTGCCTTGGGGTTTTCCTGGCTCCAAAAACATAACCCTGTTATTGACTGGACCACGAGCTCCATCATGGGTTGGAGCCCATTTTGCCATTCCCACTGTCTTCAAGCAGCACAGCCTTCCCCCAGATGTCTTCCTCAGGACGTCAGCAAGGATTTGGATGTTTGTCATTCCCCCTGAGTACCATGACCTACTTGATGTTTTCAGTAAGGCACATGCAACTTCCCTACCCCCGCACAGTCCTTATGATTGTGCCATTGATCTTCTCCCAGGCACCACACCAGCTCGGGGTCGGCTATATTCTCTATCCGGGCCGGAGACCAAGGCCATGGAGGAGTACATAGAGGAGTTTCTGGCTACTGCCGCCGTCCATCCGTCTGCATCTCCTGTCGGCGCAGGGTTTTTCTTTGTGGAGAAGAAGGACAAGACCCTGCATCCATGCATTGACTACAGGGGACTGAATGCCATTAACATAAAACATCATTACCCCTTACCACTCCTCTCCTCTGCTTTTGAACCTGTCCAGGGGCCACTATTTTTCTAAGTTGGACCTTCGGAATGCCTACCGCCTGGTTCGGATACGTGAAGGGGATGAGTGGAAGACAGCCTTCAACACAGCCAGAGAACATTATGAGTATCAGGTCATGTCGTTTGTACTCACCTATGCCCCTGCTGTCTTTCAGGCTTTGGTAAACAATGTGCTCCGGGACATGCTCAACCGTTTTGTGTTCATCTACCTTGATGACGTCCTGTTTTTTATTTTTTCCCGGTCTGCCCAAGAACATGTTCTTCACGTCAGGCAGGTCCTTCAGTGTCTCCTGGAGAACCAACTGTTCGTGAAAGCAGAGAAGTGTGAGTCCCACCACTCTACAATTGCTTTTCTGGGACATGTCATTGCTGAGGGTAATGTAATGTTCTCAATTCTCATCTCAGTTTTGGAAGGCGTTCTGCACCCTTATTGGGGCATCAGCCAGTCTATCCTCCGAATTCCATCCCCAATCAAATGGCCAGTCATAGCAAGCCAATCAGGACCTGGAGAACACCTTAAGATGCCTGGTCTCAACCCACCACACTACCTAGAGCCGTCAACTGGTCTGGGTGGAGTACGCCCAGAACACCCTTCCCTGTTCTGCCATGGGACTCTCCCTTTTCGAGTGCTCCATGGGGTATCAGCCTCCACTCTTCCCTGAACAATAGCAGGAGGTCAGCGTACCTTCGGCCCAGATGTTTGTCCGCCGCTGTCGACGTACCGAGAGAAGAGCCAGGGCGGCTAATCTCAAGACCAACTCCAGGTAACGTCGACAAGCGGACCGTCCCCCCCACCCTGATCTGTTTCACCTGTCCTTGTTAGTGCCTCCACCCCCTAAAGGTGTCACTTGTTTTCCCCAGTGTATTTATCACTGTGTTTCCTATCTCTCTGTGCCAGTTAATCTTGCATGCTTCAAGTCAACCATTGTTTTCTTCCATACTCCTGCCTGTGCTATTCTCCTTTTTCTAGTCCTCCCGGTTTTGACCCTTGCCTGTTCTGGACTCTGTACCTGCCTGCCTTGACCTCGAGCCTGTCTGCCACTCTGTGCCTCCTGGACTCTGAATTGGTTTTGACTTTTTGCCTGTCCACAACCTCTTGCCTACACCTTTTTGGATTATTAAACACCTTAAGCTCCCACTGTCTGCCTCTTGTGTCTGCATCTGGGTCTCACCTTCTGTCGTGATACAGACCCCCTCACCTTTTACCAAATTTTGTTACGTTACAGCCTTATTCTAAAATTGATTACATTATTTTTGTTACACATCAGTCTACACACAATGAGCTCAGGTGTATCCTGTTTCCATTGATAATCCTTGATGTTTCTGTAATTGATTGGGCATGCTTTGGAAAGGCACACAACTGTCTATATAAGGTCCCACAGTTGACAGTGCATGTCAGAACAAAAACCAAGCCATGAGGTCGACGGAATTGTCCGTAGAGCTCCAAGACAGGCTTGTGTCGAGGCACAGATCTGGGGAAGGGTACCAAAACATTTCTGCAGCATTGAAGATCCACAAGAACAATGATGGAGGTCCCCAAGTGGCCATTCTTAAATGGAAGAAGTTTGAAACTACCAAGACTCTTCCAAGAGCTGGCCGCCCGGCCAAACTGAGCAATCGGGGGAGAAGGGCCTTGGTCATGGAGGTGACCAAGTACCCGATGGTTACTCTGACAGAGCTCCAGAGTTCCTCTGTGGAGATGGGAGAGTCTTCCAGAAGGACAACCATCTCTGCAGCATTCCACCAATCAGGCCTTTATGGTAGAGTGGCCAGACGAAAGCCATTTCTCAGTAAAAGGCACATGACAGCCCGCTTGGAGTTTGTCAAAAGGCACCTAAAGGACTCTCAGACCATATGAAACAAGATTCTCTGGTCTGAAGAAACCAAGATTGAACTCTTTGGCCTGAATGCCAAGCATCACGTCTGGAGGAAATCATGGTGGTGGCAGCTTCATGCTGTGGAGATGTTTTTCAGGGACTGGGAGACTAGTCAGGATCGAGGGAAAGATGAACGTGTAAAGTACAGAGAGATCCTTTTTCCTTTAACGAGTGTGATGAGAAGGATATACTGCTTTCCCGGGAACAGGCCCAAATCCCCGTCTTTTGTGTGAAGAAAAGATGGAGGAAAAGAGGGCACAGATCGGGCTGCCTTCCTAGAATCCGTAGGCAAGCAAAAGAAACTCCCACTGCCATCCGTTCTACTTGCTAACATGCAATCATTGGAAAATAAAATGTATGACCTACGATTATCCTACCAACAGGATATTAAAACTGTAATATCTTATGTTTCACCGAGTCGTGGCTGAGCGATGGCACGGATAATATAGAGCTGGTGGGATTTTCCATGCACAGGCAGAATAGAGAAACTGTTAGGGTTTTCTTCCGTCGAAGGAGAGTCGGACCAAAATGCAGCGTGGTTATTCTGATACATGTTTAATAAAGAAGAAACACGAACAGTACAAAAACAACAAACGTAACGTGAAAACCTAAACAGCCTATCTGGTGCAAACAAACACAGAGACAGGAACAATCACCCACGAAACACTCAAATAATATGGCTGCCTAAATATGGTTCCCAATCAGAGACAACGATAAGCACCTGCCTCTGATTGAGAACCACTCCAGACAGCCATAGACTATGCTAGAAAACCCCACTAAGCCACAATCCCAATACGTACGAAAAACCCCAAGACAAAACACACCACATAAAAAACCCATGTCACACCCTGGCCTGACCAAAATAATAAAGAAAACACAAAATACTAAGACCAGGGCGTGACAGAAACTACGTCTGGTAAGACGAGGGGTTGGTGTGTGTGTCTTTTTGTCAATAACAGCTGGTGCGCATTGTCTAATATTAAAGTAGTCAAGGTATTGTTCGCCTGAGGTAGAGTACCTTATGATAAGCTGTAGACCACACTATCTACCAAGAGAGTTCTCATCTATATTATTTGTAGCTGTCTGTTTACCACCACAGACTGGTGCTGGCGCTAAGACCGCACTCAACCAACTCTATAAGGTCATAAGCAAACAAGAAAATGCTCATCCAGAAGCGGCGCTCCTAGTGGCCGGGGATTTTAATGCAGGCAAACTTAAATCAGTTTTACCAAATTTTTACCAGCATGTCACATGTGCAACCAAAGGAAGAAAAAAAACTCTAGACCACCATTACTCCACACACAGAGATACATACAAAGCTCTCCCCCGCCCTCCATTTGGCAAATCTGACCATAATTCTACCCTCCTGATTCCTGTTTACAAGCAAAAATGAAAGCAGGAAGTACCAGTGACTCGTTCAATTTGGAAGTGGTCAGATGACACGGATGTTACACTATAGGATTCTAGGACCTTGACAGTTCTACCCCCAAGCCATAAGACTGCTGAACAATTTTATTTATTTTTATTTTTTATTTTATTTTTTATTTTACCCCTTTTTCTCCCCAATTTCGTGGTGTCCAATTGTTGTAGTAGCTACTATCTTGTCTCATCGCTACAACTCCCGTACAGGCTCGGGAGAGACGAAGGTTGAAAGTCATGCGTCCTCCGATACACAACCCAACCAAGCCGCACTGCTTCTTAACACAGCACGCATCCAACCCGGAAGCCAACCAATGTGTCGGAGGAAACACCGTGCACCTGGCCACCTTGGTTAGCGCTCACTGCGCCTGGCCCGCCAAAGGAGTCGCTGGTACGCGATGAGACAAGGACATCCCTACCGACCAAGCCCTCCCTAACCCGGACGACGCTAGGCCAATTGTGCGTCGCCCCACGGACCTCCCGGTCGCGGCCGGTCACGACAGAGCCTGGTCGCGGACCCAGGGACTCTGATGGCACAGCTGGCGCTGCAGCTGAACAATTAATCAAATGGCCACCGGACTATTTACATTGACACCCCCCATTTGTTTTGTACACTGCTGCTACTCGCTGTTTATTATCTATGTATAGTCACTTCACCCTTACCTACATGTAGAAATTACCTCATCTAACCTGTACCCCCGCACACTGACTCGGTACCAGTATCCCCTGTATTTAGCCTCGTTATTGTTGTTATTGTGTTACTTTTGATTATTTTTAATTTTTTACTTTAGTTTATTTGGTAAATATTTTCTTAACTCTTCTTGAACTGCACTGTTGTTTAAGGGCTTGTAAGTAACTATTTCACGGTAAGGTCTACACTTGGTGTATTCAGCGCATGTGACAAATAAAGTTTGATTTGATGAAAACCTGCTCCAGAGTGCTCAGTACAACAACCCTAAGCACAGAGAAGAAAGGGAGAAACTCCCTAAATACAGGTGTGCCAAGCTTGTGCCAAGAAGAGTCAACGCTGTAATCACTGCCAAAGGTGCTTCAACAAATTACTCACTTACTTTTTTTAATATAAACTTGCAACAATTTCTAACAAACCAGTATTTAATACATTTTAGAATAAGGCTGTAACGTAACAAAATGTGGAAAAAGTCAAGGGGTCTGAATACCTTCCGAATGCACTGTACTGTAAAAACACCAAGAAATCAGTTCCAATGGATTACATTTTTGTAAATTTGTTCTCAATTATTCCCACGCATAATAGAGAGAAAAGTGATCGTATACAAATGCAAGGTTTGAAATGATTAAGTTTTAGTCAAATATTATATCTGTTTGGGCTTCTTGGGGTTCATTTGCAATCTACAACTTATTAGTAATTATGTTCCGGCCCCCCGACCATCCGCTTAAGAAGAAAATCATCCCACAGCTGAATCTAGATGATGATCCCTGCTGTATAATAAATCATCATATAATTCCTATGTTTTCATATACTTCTCATAAGTTGTCATTCCCATTGACAATATTTAATGATGAAGCTACTGCCTTGACATTTGCAAAGGCGCTGAATAGCCCTGCTTACATACAAATCACAACCCAAAACAGAGCCATTGATGACCAGTATGGGAAAACATTTGGATAAGAGGAGAAACTGGGGCTCACCCATACTGGGGCTCACCCCACATGGGGAAAGTAACTCAAGTGCAGTTGACATCTTCTGGCCTTCTGTCAAGGCAAATGGACAGTTTATACACATGGTTCAGAGCTGTCCGAAGCAGATGAAACACTGAGCCCTGGCTGTCAGCTAGCCGAGGGTGTCATGCTACAAATCTCAGTTGAGACCCACTAGGTTGTTTAGCTTCAGACTCAGGCAGAGGCAGTGAAGAGGCAAGGTTCACATTCCTATCTAAGTGTGGAGGTACTGGACTTGTACAAATGACCACGTTACATCTCTGCCAGAGCAATGTATTTCATTCAATATATATTTAAGCAATAAGACACGAGGGGTGTGGTATATGGCCAATATACCACGACTAAGGGATGTTCTTACACACGATGCAACGCGGAGTGCCTAGATACAGCCGTCAGCCGTGGTATATTGGCCATATACCACAAACCCTGAGGTTCCGTATTGCTACTATTAACTGGTTACCCACGGAATTAGAACAGTAAAAGGTAATATTTGGTCATACTCGTGGTATTTTTTATTTTATTTTTTTATTTCACCTTTATTTAACCAGGTAGGCTAGTTGAGAACAAGTTCTCATTTGCAACTGCGACCTGGCCAAGATAAGGCATAGCAGTGTGAACAGACAACACAGAGTTACACATGGAGTAAACAATTAACAAGTCAATAACACAGTAGAAAAAAGGGGAGTCTATATATACATTGTGTGCAAAAGGCATGAGAAGGTAGGCAAATAATTACAATTATGCAGATTAACACTGGAGTGATAAATGATCAGATGGTTATGTACAGGTAGAGATATTGGTGTGCAAAAGAGCAGAAAAATAAAAATAAATAAATAAAAACAGTATGGGGATGAGGTAGGTGAAAATGGGTGGGCTATTTACCAATAGACTATGTACAGCTGCAGCAATCGGTTAGCTGCTCAGATAGCAGATGTTTGAAGTTGGTGAGGGAGATAAAAGTCTCCAACTTCAGCGATTTTTGCAATTCGTTCCAGTCACAGGCAGCAGAGAACTGGAACGAAAGGCGGCCAAATGAGGTGTTGGCTTTAGGGATGATCAGTGAGATACACCTGCTGGAGCGCGTGCTACGGATGGGTGTTGCCATCGTAACCAGTGAACTGAGATAAGGCGGAGCTTTACCTAGCATGGACTTGTAGATGACCTGGAGCCAGTGGGTCTGGCGACGAATATGTAGCGAGGGCCAGCCGACTAGAGCATACAAGTCGCAGTGGTGGGTGGTATAAGGTGCTTTAGTGACAAAACGGATGGCACTGTGATAAACTGCATCCAGTTTGCTGAGTAGAGTGTTGAGTGTTTTAGTGTTGAGTATACGGTCTGATATACCATGGCTTTCAGCCAATCAGCATTTAGGGCTCAAGCCACCCGGTTTATAATAATAAATACACTGCTCAAAAAAATAAAGGGAACACTAAAATAACACATCCTAGATCTGAATGAATGAAATATTCTTATTAAATACTTTTTTCTTTACATAGTTGAATGTGCTGACAACAAAATCACACACAAATTATCAATGGAAATCAAATGTATTAACCCATGGAGGTCTGGATTTGGAGTCACCCTCTAAATTAAAGTGGAAAACCACACTACAGGCTGATCCAACTTTGATGTAATGTCCTTAAAACAAGTCCAAATGAGGCTCAGTAGTGTGTGTGGTCTCCACGTGCCTGTATGACCTCCCTACAACGCCTGGGCATGCTCCTGATGAGGTGGCGGATGGTCTCCTGAGGGATCTCCTCCCAGACCTGGACTAAAGCATCCGCCAACTCCTGGACAGTCTGTGGTGCAACGTGGCGTTGGTGGAGGGAGCGAGACATGATGTCCCAGATGTGCTCAATTGGATTTAGGTCTGGGGAATGGGCGGGCCAGTCCATAGCATCAATGCCTTCCTCTTGCAGGAACTGCTGACACACTCCAGCCACATGAGGTCTAGCATTGTCTTGAATTAGGAGGAACCCAGGGCCAACTGCACCAGCATATGGTCTCACAAGGGGTTTGAGGATCTCATCTCGGTACCTAATGGCAGTCAGGCTACCTCTGGCGAGCACATGGAGGGCTGTGCGGCCCCCCAGAGAAATGCCACCCCACACCATGACTGACCCACCGCCAAACCGGTCATGCTGGAGGATGTTGCAGGCAGCAGAATGTTCTCCACGGCGTCTCCAGACTCTGTCACGTCTGTCACATGTGCTCAGTGTGAACCTGCTTTCATCTGTGAAGAACACAGGGCGCCAGTGGCGAATTTGCCAATCTTGGTGTTCTCTGGCAAATGCCAAACGTCCTGCACGGTGTTGGGCTGTAAGCACAACCCCCACCTGTGGAAGTTGGGCCCTCATACCACCCTCATTGAGTCTGTTTCTGACCGTTTGAGCAGACACATGCACATTTGTGGCCTGCTGGAGGTCATTTTGCAGGGCTCTGGCAGTGCTCCTCCTGCTCCTCCTGGCACAAATGCGGAGGTAGCGGTCCTGCTGCTGGGTTGTTGCCCTCCTACGACCTCCGCCACGTCTCCTGATGCACTGGCCTGTCTCCTGGTAGCTCCTCCATGCTCTGGACACTACGCTGACAGACACAGCAAACCTTGCCACAGCTCGCATTGATGTGCCATCCTGGATGAGCTGCACTACCTGAGCCACTTGTGTGGGTTGTAGACTCCGTCTCATGCTACCACTAGAGTGAAAGCACCGCCAGCATTCAACAGTGACCAAAACATCAGCCAGGAAGCATAGGAACTGAGAAGTGGTCTGTGGTCACCACCTGCAGAACCACTCCTTTATTGGGGGTGTCTTGCTAATTGCCTATAATTTCCACCTGTTGTCTATTCCATTTGCACAACAGCATGTGAAATGTATTGTCAATCAGTGTTGCTTCCTAAGTGGACAGTTTGATTTCACAGAAGTGTGATTGACTTGGAGTTACATTGTGTTGTTTAAGCTCTGATCATGACCAATCTGTGTAGGGAGACAAAATGTTGAATATATTGGTATCCTGTTACTTGCAATCCTTTGTTTGTTCTAGTTGGAGCAGCTCAATGTTGATTGTGAACCGAATGAGCAGACTGATCACGTAACTCATGAAGCTGATTTTAGTTAGCTAGTCTCTGAAGTGTAAAGAGGCCTACATCTAAGCTGTGAGAGAAAAAGGGAAAGGTCACTCAACAGAACCACTCATATAATCCGCTATGCAAATAAGCACAACTGTACATGTCTCTTTAAAACAATTCACATATTTGGTGGTATTGCCATCAGTACTCTATCGCATCACCATCATAAGATCCTTAGCTAGTGTTATTATTAGAAAAGTCAAAAGTGCTATGCCCTCTGTTCTTCTGAGGTAAGCCCTTCAAGCTTTGACGTGAGATGGGGTTTGGACTGTTAGCGCTCAGTTCATGGCAGTGCTACTAGACATTAGTGCCAGAGTTAATTGGTGTGTTTAGTCCAGTTTAGTAGCTCTCTTGGCTCTCACTCGTGTTCAGTATGTAGGCATCAAGTGCTGTCCGATTCAGGATCCGGTCAAGCAAACCCCATAGTCTCACTAACACGACACACACACTTACTTACACAACACACACACTGTGACACACACACACACACACACACTGTAACATCTCGTCCTGTCCACCGCTCTCTGATCCCCAGCCATGTGACAAGGGAGACATGGGACCTTAGTTTGGCCCTCCGACATTACAGAAGCCATGGGGCTAGGCCTGCTCCACACGCTGTGTGTGCGTGCTGTGCTGCTTGGACCTCCCAGGGAGCCTCCAGCATCCCAGAATCCCCCTTTAACTTGATGGCCCCTTCCTTAGACTCCTTTTAAAACGACACATCTTCCTTGTCCTCTTCCTTGTCATCATTGGGCCACCACGAGCCAGAACAGCTTCAATGTGCCTTGTCATAGATTATACTCGTGTCTGGAACTCTATTGGAGGGATGTGACACCATTCTTCCATGAGAAATTCCATAATTTGGTGTTTTGTTGATGGTGGTGTAAAATGCTGTCTCAGGCATCGCTCGAGAATCTCACATAAGTGTTAAATTGGATTGAGATCTGGTGACTAAGAGGGCCATGGCATATGGTTTACATTGTTTTCATGCTCATCAAACCATTCAGTGACCACTCGTGCCCTGTGGATGGGGGCATTGTCATTCTATGGGGCCTATATAGGGAATTGGGTGTGATTTGGGACGCACACTGCGTTTCTTTTAGTATAGTAATTGAATATGGTTTGGTTCTGGTTAGCCTTTGGATGATGGGACTACTTTCCTAACCCCTCTCTTCTTTGTGTTGCTCTCTGCTCTATATACGTGGCATAAGGGAGGTCATTTGTCATGCAACACTTAGCTGGTTCCCTCCATTTTTATTGGGTGCGATTAACTTGTCAGTGGTCATCTAAAATGTATTTCAAAAGACTTCCCGGGTACTTAAGTCTTTGTTCTCGAGGGAAGAGAAGCGTTGAGAGTCGTCGATACACAGAAACACCTGGACTAGAGGAGACAGACACTAGACAGTGAAGAAAGCAACATGGGACGCCCACACTGTTAGCGTACTGGTGACATTGATACCCCATCAATGTGCAGGGATGGCGTGTTGTGAGATGTGTGTGTGAACACGTGAATGTGCGTTTGCATGGGTGCATGTAAGTGCATGCCTGCATGCAAGCTATTGAATAGAACTATGTGCGTATGTTTATGTAGTACACAGTGAACCAATATCTTTTTAAACTTCTGTCGTTTTGTAAATGACCCGGATTCAATCAGATAAAGCATTAACCGGTGATAGCTGACACCCGCAGAGCTGATGTTTTGGGGGTGTAACTGCGTTGGAGCTGTCACATTGGTGAGCAGCTGCTCTTGTGATTGTAACGAAGTAACACCAGTTCCACGTTAGAAGTTCAGAACAAGAACGTTTTTTAGTTTTTTTATTTCACCTTTATTTAACCAGGTAGGCCAGTTAAGAACAAGTTCTCATTTACAACTGCGACCTGGCCAAGATAAAGCGAAGCAGTGCGACACAAACAGCAACACAGAGTTACACATGGGATAAACAAACGTACAGTCAATAACACAATAGAAGTGTCTATATACAGTGTGTGCAAATGTAGTAAGATTAGGGAGGTAAGGCAATAAATAGGCCATAGTGGCAAAATAATTACAATTGAACAATTAAACACTGGATTGATAGATCTGCAGAATATGAATGTGCAAGTAGAGATACTGGGGTGCAAAGGAGCAAAAAACAAACAAACAAAAAACAATATGGGGATGAGGTAGTTGTGTGGGCTATTTACAGATGGGCTATGTACAGGTGCAATGATCTGTAAGCTGCTCTGACAGCTGATGCTTAAAGTTAGTGAAAGAGATATGAGTCTCCAGCTTCAGGGATTTTTGCAATTCGTTCCAGTCATTGGCAGCAGAAAACTGGAAGGAAAGGCGGCCAAAGTAGGAATTGGCTTTGGGGGTGACCAGTGAAATGTACCTGCTGGAGTGCGTGCTACGGCTGGGTGCTGCTATGGTGACCAGTGAGCTGAGATAAGGCGGGGCTTTACCTGGCAGAGACTTATAGATGACCTGGAGCCAGTGGGTTTGGCGACGGATATGAAGTGAGGGCCAGCCAGCGAGAGCATACAGGTCGCAGTGGTGGGTAGTATATGGGGCTTTGGTGACAAAATGGATGGCACTGTAATAGACGGCATCCAATTTGCTGAGTAGAGTGTTGGAGGCTATTTTGTAAATGACATCACCGAAATCAAGAATCGGTTGGATAGTCAGTTTTACGAGGGTATGTTTGGCAGCATGAGTGAAGGATGCTTTGTTGCAAATTAGGAAGCTGATTCTAGATTTAATTTTGGATTGGAGATGCTTAATGTGAGTCTGGAAGGAGAGTTTACAGTCTAACCAGACACCTAGGTATTTGTAGTTGTCCACATATTCTAAGTCAGAACCGTCCAGAATAGTGATGCTAGTCAGGCGGGCAGGTGTGGGCAGCGATCGGTTGAAGAGCATGCATTTAGATTGACTTGCATTTAAAAACAGTTGGAGGCCATGGAAGGAGTATTGTATGGCATTGAAGTTCATCTGGAGGTTTTTTAACACAGTGTCTAAAGAAGGGCCAGAAGTATGCAGAATGGTGTCGTCTGCATAGAGGTGGATCAGAGAATCACCAGCAGCAAGAGCGACATCATTGATGTATACAGAGAAAAGAGTCAGCCCGAGAATTGAACCCTGTGGCACCCCCATAGAGACTCCCAGAGGTCCGCACAACAGGCCCGCTGATTTGACACACTGAAGTCTGTCTGAGAAGTAGTTGGTGAACCAGGCGAGGCAGTCATTTGAGAACCCGAGGCTGTTGAGTCTGCCGATAAGAATGCAGTGATTGACAGAGTCGGAGAAGGTACGGTGGGATTCGAAATGGTCGGTGATCTTTTTGTTAACTTGACTTTCGAAGATCTTGGAAGGAAGGGTAGGATAGACATAGGTCTGTAACGGTTTGGGTCTAGAGTGTCTCCCCCTTTGAAGAAGGGGATGACTGCGGCAGCTTTCCAATCTTTGGGGATCTCAAACAATACGAAAGAGAGGTTGAACAGGCTAGTAATAGGGGTTGCAACAATTGCGACAGATAATTTTAGAAAGAGAGTGTCCAGATTGTCTAGCCCAGCTGATTTGTAGGGGTCCAGATTTTCCAGCTCTTTCAGAACATCAGCTATCTTGATTTGGGTGAAGGGGAAATGGGGAGACTGGGCAAGTTGCTGTGGGGGGTGCAGAGCTGTTGACAGGGGTACAGAAAAATGCTTATTGAAATTCTCAATTATCGTGGATTTATCGTGGTGAGGCCTAGGCTATATGTAAAGTGTAGTCTATATATAAATAATATGTATAAATAATAGACCTAGGCTATATATAAATAATTATGCTCAAATTGAAAATCATTAAACAAAATAATGAGGATTTCTATCAACCTAATCAAGGTGTAGGCCTAGATTATATCCCACATTCCAGTGTTCGAACTTATAAACACAGCTGCATGGAATTCCAACACTTTGGAAAAGGTCAGTGGTGTAAAGTACTAAAAATACTTTAAAGTACTTCTTCGTTTTTTGGGGTATCTGTACTTTACTATATGTTTTTGACAACTTTTACTTTTACTTTACAACATTCCTAAAGAAAATAATGTACTTTTACTCCATACATTTTCCCTGACACCCAAAAACTTGTTACATTTTGAGTGCTTAGCAGGACAGGAAAATGGTCCAATTCACACACTTATCAAGAGAACATCCCTGGTCCTCCCTATACTGCTTCTGATCTGGGGGACTCACTAAGCATAAATGCTTAATTTGTAAATGATGTCTGAGTCTTGGAGTGTGCTCCTGGCTGTCCATAGATTTGCTTAATATAAGGAATTATAAATGATTTATACTTTTCAACCTCTGAAAAAAGGGTTCCAAAAGGGTTCTTTGACGGTCCCCATAGGAGAACCTTTTTTAGTTCCAGGTAGAACCCTTTTGGTTCCAGGTAGAAGTTGTTTAAGTTCCATGTAGAACCCATTGGGGAAAGGGATCTACATTGAACCCAAAAGGGTTCTTTAAAGGGTTCTCAAAATGGGAACAGTCGAAGAATCGTTTTAGGTTCTAGATAACACCTTTTGTTCTAAGGGTGTACTAATATGACCGTGCAGCCAATGTCCACGATAGCAATGCCGGGAACCGCTTGTGGATTTGACAGCTCTAACGCGGTTCCACCTCTATCCCGTCAAAACACCAGCTATGTGGGTGTCGGCTAGCGTGAATCTGATTGAATCAAGCCCTATGTCTGTGTCTGTGTCTGTGTCTGTGTCTGTGTGTCTGTGTCTGTGTCTGTGTCTGTGTCTGTGTCTGTGTGTGCACTATCTCCATGTCAGCCGTTGTGACTGTTTCTCTCTTTGCTTAACCCGGGGTTGTGTGAGAGGATTGTATGTTTTTAGAAGAGCTGTCTGGTTTAGTCAGCTAGGCCCTGCGCTCCCTCCGTTCATCATGACAAACTCTGTTAGTCTAAATGAATCTCCTATGTTCATCTCTGCGTCAAAACCAGGGGCGATGCGTGCTAGGAGCAAATGATTTCTCCCGGGTCAGGTCTGAAAATCCCTCAACCCTCCTCTGCAGTGTTTTATGTCTTCTTAAACATGTCCTCAAGGACCCAGGAGATCAAAAGATGCTTTGGACGTCTACTCTGTCTACTCTACAGGTCCTACAGGATGCATGGAGCATGTGTCTGAGAGTTGGACTGTTTCCCAAGTGGCACCCTATTCCCTATATAGTGCACTTCTTTTGACCATGGACCATGGTCACAATGTAGGGAATAGGGTGCCATCTGGGACACAACCTTGGGTTCAAAAGCTCACATATCTTTAGTATAACATTGTTTGGTTTATCGTTGATTTACTGGTTTCCCTATTGTAATATTTTAGTTTATACACATCTTTTTCCAGTGCTGTAAAATACCTAAGTAAAAATACTTTAAAGTACTACTTAAGTTGTTAGTTTGGGTTCCTGTACTTTAGTTTACTGTTTTACTTTTACTCCACTACATTCCTAAAGACAATATGTACTTTTTACTCCCATACATTTTCCCTGACACAAAAAAGTACTTGTTACATTTTGAATGCTGAGACAGGACAGAATTATGGTCCAGTTCACGCACCTACTAATATAAAGCATTGTCATCCCTACTGCCTCTTATCTGGCGGACTCACTAAACACAAATACTGTGTTTGTAAATTATGTAAGTGTTGGGATGTGCCCCTCTCTGTCCGTAAAAAAAAATATTGTGAGGTATGGTTTGTTTAATATAAGCATTTACTTTTACTTTGTACTTTTACTCAACTTTGAACATTTAGTACTTTTTACTACATTAATACCAGATACTTTTAGACTTTTACTCAGGTAGTACTATACTGTGTGACTTTTACTTTTAGTCAAGTATGACAGTTGAGTACTTTTTTCACCACTGTCCTTTTCAAGTATAGTTGTCTGTACATTAACAATGTAGCATGCGTTACATAACAAGACATGGTAGGTAGTCTTTGCTCAGGGCCTCCTTAAGGCATCCTTCTCAATAAGTATGGCTATACACACTGCTGGGTGCATACACACACACACACACACACACACACACACACACACACACACACACACACACACACACACACACACACACACACACACACACACACACACACACACACACATACACACACACACACACACACACACACACACACACACACACACATACACACACACACACACACACACACACACACACACACACACACACACACACATTTTACATTTGAAACCAACAATTAAATTGACAAAAAAGGGATCCAAACATTTCAAAGGTCCCTGTATACACGGCACTCAAGGAAAGCACCTCCTCCAGACAGACAGGCTGCCCACGACAGCTGAAACAGAGCACTACCTAGCCAATTGCTTTTCCTTCGTTTTTGTCTTCTTTTATTTCAAGGCTTTAACTCTCAGTACTGGAGAAGTTTGAATGAATTGGACCCATCACTAATGTGTTAGAATTCATACATTTTGATTAGTATTTATAACATGTACCTAAGATGCTTATTTTTGTTTTCTTTTGTTGTTGTTTTTTCAGCTTTTGTGACATATCACGGAAGAATGCTTCACTAGGAGGTAAAACAATTATTTGATCTCATACTGATATTTCCCTTAAAAAACTGGTTGTTTTTCAAAAGTAAGTAGTTGTGACATCTAGTGGTGAATAGTGGTACTTCAAAACTGTTTTGCGTAGGTACACTCAGAAGGGCAAGAACAAGCAGAAAGTCAGAGCCAGGAGCAGCTCCAGCGCACAGTACGTGTATGCAGGTGATAATAATGAAGTGTATAGGACATTTATGGTCATATTAAGATGTGATTATATTTTATGCCAATAAACATAGTGGTAATGGTGTAAAAATTACATTGGACCTACAAAGGACAAAAATATAGCACATTTCATTTTGAAGTTGCTGTGGAGTTTACTTAATTTCATAAACCTGTGGCCAGGAGGGGGAGACGGCTTGCGAATGCACTCTCCACGGGGCCTTATTAGCTTTCTATTCAACTGTGAAGCCCTAGAAGCAGAAATTAAACAGTTGCTGTAACTTAGAGAGAGACAGACAGGCACCTTTCTATTGTGAAACAGTGTCTGTCAAACATTGACCAGTAGAGTAAACAAACAATTCTACTTCCCTTCTACAATTTTCTACATTGTAGAATAGTAGTGAAGATGACATCAAAACTATGAAATAACACATATGGAATCATGTAGTAACCAAAAAAGTGTTTTAACAAATCAAAATATATTTTATATTTGAGATTTTTCAAAGTAGCCACCCTTTGCCTTGATGACAGCCTTGCACACCCTTGGCATTCTCTAAACCAGCTTCATGAGGACTGCTTTTCCAACAGTCTTGAATGAGTTCCCGCATATGCTGAGCACTTGTTGGCTGCTTTTCCTTAAGTCTGCAGTCCAACTCATCCCAAACCATCTCAGTTGGGCTGAGGTCGGGTGATTGTGGAGGCCAGGTCATCTGATGTAGCACTCCATCAATCTCCTTGGTCAAATAGCCCTTGTCTATTTGTCCTGTTGAAAAACAAATTATAGTCCCACTAAGCGCAAACCAGGTGGGATTGTGTATCGCTTCAGAATGCTGTGGTAGCTATGCTGGTAAAGTGTGCCTTGAATTCTAAATAAATCACAGACAGTGTCACCACCTCACACCATCACACCTGCTCCTCCATGCTTCACGGTTGGAACCACAAATGTGGAGATCATCCGTTCACCTACTCTGCGTCTCACAAAGACACTGCTGTCAGAACCAAAAATAAAACCAAAGGTCAGATTTCCACCAGCCTAATATCCATTGCTCGTGTTTCTTGGCCCAAGCAAGTCTCTATTTCTTATTGGTGTTCATTAGTAGTGGTTTCTTTGCAGCAATTTGACCATGAAGGACTGATTCACGCAGTCTCTTTTGAACAGTTGATGTTGAGATGTGTCTGTTACTTGAACTCTGTGAAGCATTTATTTGGGCTGCAATCAGAGGTGCAGTTAACGCTAATGAACTTATCCTCTGCAGCAGAGGTAACTCTGGGTCTTCCTTTCCTTTGGTGGTCCTCATGAGAGCCAGTTTCATCATAGCGCTTGATGGTTTTTGTGACTGCACTTGAAGAAAATGTCAATGTCCTTGAAATTTTCCGGATTGACTGACAGTGATTTCTTAAAGTAATGATGGAATGTCATTTGTCTTTGCTTATTTGAGCTGTCCCTGGTCAATACAAAATACCACATCCCATGAGTCACAGAATGGGAATTACACCTCTGCCATGAGGTGCTACTTCAGTCTCCTGACCGGAGAGAGGTCCTAATATGGACTTGGTATTTGACCAAATAGGGCTATCTTCTGTATACCACCCCTACCTTGTCACAACACAACTGATTGACTCAAACACATTATTAAGGTAAGAAAGTCCACAAATTAACTTTTAACAAGGCCACACTTTTAACAACAACTGAAATGCATTCCAGGTGACTACCTCATGAAGCTGGTTGAGAGAATGCGTGTCCCAAATGTTGACTGGTACTGTGTGTGTATATATATATATGGAGTGAAAGGTGTCTTTTCAGGCATGTGTCTTTTCAGACCGCAGAGCAGGTGAGAGCTTCCAAGGAAATGTTTAGTAGCTTACATCTCCCTCACTCCTTGCCGGTCTATTCTGGGCTGATATCTGCTTCCTTGCTGGTTATCTCCGCCAGGAGATCTGTCTCCACTCCCCCAGTGGTGGGTTGTCCGTGTTCTCACCCAGCTCACGTTCTGAGATAGCCAAGGCATGGGGCACGAGATAGGATGGAGGAGGGACTCCTCTTGCCCCCAAGATAATTACCAGCTTGTGTACTTCATTTAAACTGGAATCTCGATAAGATTGTTTAAGTTTACTTTTGCAAGTTAACCAATAACTTGTCTGTTGTCTGTGTAACAGACCGCTAATCACCAGAAAATCATCAGCTAATCATCACTGGCTATAAGTGAATAGGCTACTAGTTCTGTAACATAATATAATTCAGATTATATCAGTTGTGGAAAGTTGAGTTGGGAGCAATCAGCAAAAGAAGATGTATTACTTTAAAATGGTGCTGTCCATGCTGTCGATAATGGCACAGATACAAAGAGTAGTCCTCTATATCTATGGCCTGTTGTTTACACATGCACCTTGTAGTTACAGTTGTTTGTATAAAAATATTATTAATCTAACTCAAACAATCTTTTCAGAATTATGCAAAAGCCTGAACATGTTACTTTGTGACCAGTCCCCTAAAAACATGGAAACCATGCGTTTGATGTGCTGGATACCATTCAATTTATTCTGTTCCAGCCATTACTATGAGCCTGTCCTCCCCAATTAAGGTGCCACCAGCCGCCTGTGGGTAAACATCAGTGAATCTACAGAAGCACACAGAACACATATCTCAACTGTGATGGACAAACAGATTAGCATCATCATGTCATTGTCTGGCCCTGATTTTAGTGAAAGGAGTCTGTAGCCTACTCATCGTGAGTCATGCTGGGTTGGTTGGTTGAGATAAGGAAGAATGACCATTTTTCATACCCATGGGAATGCATGTGAAAATGTGGTCAAAACAGAATATTCAATTACTGTAGCTGTTTTTTTTTTACAAAACAAAAACATTACATGAATAACCGTATATAACCATATAAATAATTGTAACCTAATTAAGATGAGCAAGAGATTTTGAGTTATCTGGTTTAGGCTTCTCTTGTGCTCTTTTGAATCATGCACACACTTTTAATTAACTCGTGCACACATATTACTTGATTTTGTTCCTCCAGGCCCGGTAGAGATTCCGTTCATGTATTTTGTAGAAACAATTTAAAAAAAATAGTAGCCTACACTGATCAGTGAACAAAGTTGTGAATAGTCTTGGCCTTTTTACCCCGAACTGTCACCAATCATTAGTTGCGATCCATGAGTCTGCTAAAGGAGCCTATTGATCAGTCATTGACTGATTGCTTTAGACAAATAGTTTGTTATCCGAGAGTGCGAGGTCGAGTAGCTCACTCTTTTAATTGAAGATAACAGAGTGGGCAACAATGGCCCCATAATAGAATGAGAGTTTTGTGATTATTGCTGCAGAAAGAAAAGAAAAGAAACAAGAAGGGGTGCTCTAATTAGAAGAACCGTGGCTGGCGGGATCTCCCCCTGCTCCCGCTGCCATTGTGCGCGGGTGTGGGGAGGCTGTGTGGCCGGTAGGCAGGCGACAGGCGCCGGTTGCTGGACAAAGGGCTGTCTGCTGCCAAAGGGACTAGGCGTCCAAGCACCCATCCTCCCACTTCCCAGCCTGAGCTGTGGAGCTTAATTAACCCTTTCACGGTGATACGGGACAATTTGTCCCCAACCAAGGCATCTCTCTCACGCATAAAATATGTCCATACAATAACAAAGTGTTCATCTGTACTAGCTCATGTGAACACAATATTTGCGTAATTTTTGGAAAGTTATGCCTTCAGTTTCTGTAAGCCATTCGTCAACAACAAAAAAAGCGTATAAGTCCTATGACATGTTGGGCGCTACTGTTTAATTGAATTTGTGGCAAATTTCTTAAGGAAAAGTATTATTCATTTGACCCTCCTTAAAAGTCAATTCTTGTTGATTTGAGTAGACCTATGGACTACCCTATGTGTGTCATACAGTTTTTCCCATTCACTCAAACAGTTAACTGCGTCTATAGGCCAAGTGCTATTGAACGTGCAGAGGATATGTGCGGTTGAAGTGGAGAGGGGGAGACGGAAGTTCAGTGTCTCGCCCTCCTTTAAATACTCCTATATTACTATTCTGTTCTATTAATAGTAGAATACAGACAATACTACAGGAAACACTTATATAAACACTAACAGTAGCTCAGTTTAAAAATAAATGCCTTGCATGTCATCACTCACGCTCCTCTATTCAACGGCATCGCAATGTAAATATGACAATTATAGGCCTTATAGGCCTAATAGTTATGAGAATACAATTATTTGGAACTAATGACAGTTATACATTCTACATTGCTCCTATGAACAGAAATATACAATACATCGATTTGCCTTTTCAATATGATATAATGTAATATTTCGTTTGAATTTGTTACACAATCATCACTGATAAAGAACTAGAGAAATACTGGGCTGAAAAACTTGAATTTTATCCTCAAATATACTGCCGACAGGGGGCACCATACACTAAGATTACTACTTTGGTCTTATTTCAATTTGTAAGGGGTATTATCATTCATTTAGAGGCCTCATTCATCTGATGTTGGGAGATAATAATAATCATAATTAAGCTATAATTATAAAAATAGCTAGCATATATACATTATTAATAATTTATTTAAATTATTATTATTATGAATTTCAAAGATACTTTAACTGTATCCAATAGGTACAAAATATGAGTGAACACAACTTTAACACATTGTTTTTTTTTATTGAAATTGTGAGATAATTCAACAAAAAATCACAACCAGCATAAGCGAGATACGCTTTCAATTTTAAATATATTTATATATATAGATAGATATGCATTATGCCCCATTTAAAGAGAACTGTTATCATCCTCTCCTGTGTTGGAGTGAAATGACCTGAGGTTTTCCTACATCTCTGCCTCTCCTGCAGATAATAGTCAGGTAATGTGACAAATAGGCAGCTTTCTCTCTATCTATCTCTCTTTCTCTCTTTGCTGATATTAGTTTTTGCAGACAGAGATAAACATGGCACACATGTTAGTTTCCTTCATGTGTCACAGGCAGATAATCAGCTATGCATTACAGATAAAAACGTTCTGGTTCAAACCAACAAGCGCCTAATAGCTTTCATTTTCAGAATACGTTCATGTAAAATAAAAAAGAATCAAAAGCCACGAGTTAAACTCTAAATATTATATACACGTCAATGTACAGTCTTAAATAAATTAATACCAATTGCATATTCTTGGATTCCTTTATAGCTTATTTACAGAATTTATTTTATTTTATTACATAAATAATTCAAACAAAAACATCTGGCAGAAACGATAGGCCTAAGCGTTCTTCTATCAATTATTTTTCACGGAACGTTCATTTTATGCATCCCTTTTGAAATAATAGCCTACGTTTTAAAAACTTTTGGGATGTAGCTTGTTTTCCTGTCGTTTTACAGGTTGCACCTTCTCCATAATGCGGGCAAAACGCACACCAGTGTTCATTCAGTTATGCTGCTGTAGTGCTCTCATCATTAAAAAAAAGCACGTCTATTGATTATAGTTTGAAACTGTTCTCTCTTCAGTCCTTAAAAACAATGACACGACGTTGCCACTGTCGTTTAACGTCAATATGTTCTACATGAAGAATGTTGTTAGTAGGTTTTCCTCCTTGAGGTATCCTCTTAGTGTGCTCAAGTTTTAGCCAGACGCCTAAAAATTCAGTGCCCACTTTTGGTTTTCATATTATTTCGATGCTTCAGTTTCCTATAATATTGAAAGCGTACCCCACACAGAAACAGTAAGTGACGACGCTGGTTCTCTCTCCTTCATTCCCTGCCTCTTTTCTCAGTCCAGGCGCGCGAAAAGGTAGGCCTGTATTGACATTTCCTCGCATAATGTGCTGTACAAAATGTCTCATAAAGTCCTCTGAGTGAGATCACTTAGGAGAGTCTCTCGGGGGGTACGTCTCTCTCTGGCTCTCCAGGCCGCTCACTAGTCTCTGGATGTTTTGGAGCTCATTGATAGAGTCCTTCATCGATTTGGGGGAGCTGGTCCTATGACTCGACCCCGCTTTGTGGTTGTGGAGCTCAGGCACGGGACTCGTCTCCCTGCTGCCCGATTTGGACGACTCGGAGCTGGGGTTTAGGCCGCCTGGCAGGCCGGTGGTGAATAGACTTGTGCTTTGAGCCATAGACACGGGGAGCTGATAAGGGTTGAACCGGAGCCGGGGGCGGGAGCTGGTGAGGAAGGGATTTCTCGAGAGCGAACTGGCTGTAGTGCTAGCGGGCATGGCGGAGGCCGCGGCTGCAGCGGCAGCCATGTAGGTGTACGGGTACGGGAACAGGCCTCCAAAGGTCGGCATGGAAATGCCCTGAAATCAGACAGGAGAAAATGGCAGTTAGTACTGGGACCGTGATAGTGATATATTCAGACCACGATGTAGCCTACTCAAATGACTAGGCTTACTGAACCTTGGGGAGCCAGCTCAACGACCAAATTACGCACGGCCTGAATAGCTAGTTCACTTCAATAATTAAACCTACAAGGAATTCGTCTTCTACGATGTTAAAGAACCCTTTAGAATAATGAATGTTATATGGATGGGATGTTAAAAAGGAGAATGCTTATTCGCATTCCAAAGGGAGGTAAATAAAAGCCAGGCCTCTCGTTTTTACTCCCACACATTCCCTTATGAGTGGTTGATTTATGGGTGGTCTTCTAAAGCATGTTCTTTTAAAACAATTATCAGACTGCTTTGAAACACCATTAACAGAACTGTTGTTCAAAATAACAATAATAATAATAATAATAATAATAATATAGGCCTAGACATGTTTTGGTCGCTCTTCTGGCAGCATGTATCCTCTCACTGCGGTAAGTGTGCAAGAGCCCCAGGACTCCCTAATCCTAGTGGCAGTGACCTGATAACTCAACAACATGCTGCGCATTTTTAGTTATGCCGAGATTGGGCCTGCTAAATATGGCCAGTCACATGTACAATACAAGGCGTCTACAGTGGACTTTAGGCACTACGTTTGCACATACTTTAGTTTACTTGTAAGACTCGTGCTTTGTTAGTCAACGTCTATTCTAGTGCTAAATAATAATGTCCCCAACGGTGTTGGCGCCATCAAACGAGCATAAAGGGCTATAAGTGATCACTGAGTTCAAACAAACAATTTGTTACCGTGTAGAATTAAAGTCGCCCTTACCTGAGAGGCGAGCATGTGCTGCGATAGATGGAAGGGGAAAGGGTTCGGCGCGCCCCCGGTGCCCTGTGCGGAGAGGCTGCCGTTTTCCATACCACTTGCCCCGGATACCGAGGCCAATAGATGTCCCATGCTCATGGCAGAAAACGCACCTGGGCCCATAGCGAACTGTCCAGGGTGAAATAGCATTTGTCCGGCGTTCATTGGATTAAAAAACTGCTGGCTGTGCAAGCCAGACAGGGCCAGACTCTGCAGGTGGCTCGCGCTGAAGTGTGAGGGGCTCTCTGTTTGAACCATGAGCGGGGAGAAACTTTCTTTGGTTGCGCTTATCCCGCCGCTGTCTGCGGTGTCCTTTTTTGAAGAATCTGTAGTGTCTTTCCTGTGCCTGTTCTCCGTTTTGTCTCCTTTCTCAATGTTCCTAATACTGAATATGGAGTCGCTCGACTTTCTTGAGTCCGGAAAGTCGTCTTTCTTTTCCAGACTCGGCTTTTCCTTAACCCGCTCCTCGCACCTGAAGGGAGAGGGCGGCTCCGGTTCAGGGCTGTTCGATGCGGTACAACGCTCATCCCGATGATCAAGTTCTTGCTCACTGTCAGTACAGGCTTTATCATCTGTAATAATAAAAAAAAGTTGTAGTCAGAATTGGCTGTAAGTTTTGTAGGCTTAAATGTAAAATAACTGACAAAATGCCATGTCATGCTCAGACTTAATTGAAACAATTTTTTAAATAATGGAAAGTAAAATATCAGTTGAAACGGCAGTGGTTAAAACATTCACAAGCACACCCACACGTGATGATTTTAATTGTACAGTCATGATTTAGTGTCAACATGCCTTGTTAACCGTTTCCTTCCTACATGTCAGCCCAAGAGTTTGACTCGGAGCGTTAACATGGGGCTTTATGTTGTATTTTTAGGAGGCCAACTCTCTTTGTTTCCTCAGAGTAAATAGACTTCAGTTATGAATCGAAAGTTGAGCGGACAGCAGTTGCTGTTTTTCGATGGTCAAAAATAGCCTGATTAAGTCTATGCATTACAAGACGAAACAGTTTTTAATATTTCTATAATAAGTGAGTTGAACAAATAGCCTGTCACAAAGTAACACTTTAAATC
The DNA here is from genome assembly GCF_057628025.1 of Oncorhynchus mykiss. Lineage (NCBI taxonomy): Eukaryota > Metazoa > Chordata > Actinopteri > Salmoniformes > Salmonidae > Oncorhynchus > Oncorhynchus mykiss. The sequence goes on from NC_143045.1 coordinate 16,321,466, forward strand.
TGAAGAGCAGGAGCTGCTGAAAACATTCAAAGTACATTTTGTAATTAGAAAATGTACTATAACACTGTATTTTCTTGGTAAATTGCACATAGATTTCTATTCTGTAAATTTAAAATGTATATTATTTGGACATAATACATGAAATGAAGTGGACACAAACCGTATACTGTTGCAATGCACAATGTGGGTATAGGCCTATAACCTATTCTCTTAATAGGCTAAATTACTAGAGGATTTGGCCTATTATCGACTTATGTCAGCCACCGTAAGTCTAAATGCCATTGGCCACAATGGCATTATTATGTTTAAGCCTATCAAACGAATTGAGATTTAGGTTAAATATAATTTATCTTACCTGGGCTGATTCGACTGAACCTAAGCGGGCTGGATCCAGGTCCGATTGGAGAGTGTGCACCATCTCTGCCGGTTGTTGGTTCACTAGAGGAGGCATCAGAGTCGCCCCCGTCTCGGTCTGCTTTGCATTGGTCTTCATACATCCGCAGAGAGGGAAGGGTCAACTGTTTCCTAGAGTTGAACGGTTCCCTTTTAATAATAGTGGGTACATGTATTCAAGTAAGGCATCCATACACCATTAACATGACATCAGGGCAGCTGTGGGCCGACCTACATTCAATGATAAGCCTACATCAGAGTTGAGAAAAGCATGCATTTTGTCATTTTTATTTTGTTAACTAATAAACAGTTGAAATTGAATAACGTTGGGGCATGGCTAAAACATGCATAACATATGTCCTATGCATATGATCGTATTATGATAAATATAATTTATATAGAAGTAGGCTAGACTACACAATGTGATGGGCGAATCGACATAGCCTATGCTTACCTTTTCTCTCTTCTTCCATTTCCGGTGTCTCTGAATCCTTTGGCAAAAGGGTTATTATCAATCTTCAGCTGTGTTATCTGAGGACAGGAAATGGATAAAATATATTAAACAGTGCTGGGGTAGTAGTAGTAGTAGTAGTAGTAGTAGTAGTAGGCCTTAACTCGGCCTATAGGTACAGGCCTAATAATGAATTGACCTATATATATGGTCACGTGTTTTTCTCAACATAATTTATTCTGATATATTTCTCCCACACACATAGTGTCCCGTTAAACACACCGAACAGAACTCACTCTGTTGAAAGGAAGCCCCGGTAGATGTTGCATTATTAATGGAGGATTAATGACGAGGCGTTATTCTCACGACCCCCATGAGAAACATTGTTTCTCCATCCATTTTTTTCGGATAGCTGAGTGGGGGCGACTTGAACAGATGACTGACTATCTTATCCATAATTAATTATGTGGTTTGGTTCATTGCTACTTCATGCAAGGCTTGTATGGAACAAATACTGCATGGGCTTTGGAGCCACCCCCGTCACTGGAACCGCTGTGCACGCTGCTTGGTTTGTCCTGTTTGCCCCCTCCTCATCTTGTATGGAACTCTTGAGGAATTCGCGAATCGACCAATCAGGGAATCGCAGTTCCCCGTCTGTCACGCTTTGATTGCGCAGGCAGCCTCTGACACTGTGTAGCTCGCGGACAAACTGGCGAGGCTAGTGCCTTCTAATCGATTGTGATTTTTTGCCATAAACTTTACGATAGCAACAAGACCACCACAGGCCCCTCTGACACGGACGCCAATTAGACTCAAGGAGGGGGAGAAGAGAGGGGGTCGCAGGGAGCTAGATAATTTTAGACTGCAACTAAAATAAATACTCAATACATCAAATCTAGGAATTACTGACACCCCGAAGAACCATGAGATATCCGTCTTTAACCAAATGGTGTCCGTGTCCAAAGATGCGCTATCTAATTAGATTTGAATGGAATTGTAGCCTTTAGTCAACAGCAGCAACTCGTCCATAGTCCATAGCCCATAGACGGAAAGACAACAGCGAGACAACTTTTTCAAATACGTATTTTACTAGGCAAATATATGCCTGCAATTGTAGGCTAAACTGGTTACGTAAGGTTAACCATAACATTTGACAATGACGACCAACATGCGGTTTGATTGGGCAGGTGCATTTAGTCCTACAGATTAAAAACCCTGCAGAAATGGGTTCACTGTAAAACTTCGGACTAAATTCGTCAAAAAAGATAATTAAATGCAACAAGGTTGTACAAACGAGTGAGGCCATCGAATTCCACAAATGAGCCAACTTTTAACAGCATAAAAACAAACAAAACAAAAACGAAATTGAACCTCAGATTAACATTTTGCTGATATAAAATCGTGGCATGTATGTGAATACAGGCCCAACCTCACATGGCAAGGTTATTTCACGGACTCTAACATTAATGTAGCCTGTGTTAAATTCCACTTTATTGTACTGTATTGTGTAGGCTACTGTATTGCTTACCTTGTCGTTTTGATAAGCTGTGACAGCGATGAAGTCTGTCTCTGGGAACACGTATGTCCTAAACGTGCTGTAGGGGAGCTTCAGGATGTCGTTGGCCCTCACGATATGAAACCTGGGCTGGTATTTGTGCATGGAATTAAGAATCGTCTGTGGAGGAAAGGGAAAAAAATAATTATTATCATTTCATCGACACCATCTGATGCTAGGCCTATCTCAAAGTCACTCTTAGGCCCATACGTGAGTAATACAATACAATCATGTACATCACATTAAATTAATATATGTTATTATTATTTCTTATAAAGATTATCATTCATACCAATAAGTAGGTCTATTCAGAATTGGGCCTACTGCGTATTCTTAGAATGCAAGAGAACACACCTTTGGTCAACACAGATCGAGATAGAAAACAATACTAAAGATAAACATTCCATGTAATATTGGCATTATCACATGTGCTGGCTAACCTACTGGGTATCTGATAACATTTATAACACATGTATATTCTATACATTCATTAAATACTACAACATGTAGGCCTGTACACACTGACTGGATAATTAAAGATACAGGTTGGATAGCATATGGTCAAATGTAGGCCTAGATCTATTAAAACACTGTCTGCAACATTTTGCAAAAACGTCTGGATGCGTCTGGCATGTAAATGTTAAATTTGTTTACAGTCGGTTTGTTTGCACATAGGTTTATGAGCATTGAACAAACACACGCTGTAACACTGCAGCTTCTCTCTAGCCGACTTTCTGAGGCATCCATAATTCTCCTCTTCTCCGCGGTTTATTTTTTACAGTAGGCTACAAACAGCACTTCAGGGACCAACTGCGAAACATGATCGGCCTTCGAGTTCGAGTACAGGCTACATCCACACATTGTTTTTATTCCAAGCTGCTCAAGCTGGCTCAAGACAGTGAGGCTAGGTCAGAATAAAGCAATCAAACCTATTTCCACTCTACCCAGTTTCCTTGACCAGATTTCTGACTCTCATAATCCCTCTACAATCCTCTTCCTCAATCGTGTAAAATTTAGTTTTATAAATGTGTAAATGCGTTATATTATTAACCTACTATATCTACCAACAACAAGAGCATTCGTGATATTAGATTTATAGTCTACTTTTATGAAGCTTTAGACAATAATATATTGGGAGATCATATTTGGAAACAGGCCTATGTCGACATTGAACAGTGGGGGCATGTCCTTCCTGCATGTCGACAGTGGCAACAGCGTGGCAATACTAAGCCATACATATTGGGGAAAATGCAGTGCCAATACATTAGGCCTACTAAAATAATGTTGCAAATAGAATAAGAGTATCCAAGAAATATAGACATATCTCGCTCATAAAATCCAACAGTATCTGTCTTTAAATACACTGTTACTCCATAACCTAAAACATCTGCTGTATAAAATGTGTGTCATGTATTAATTATTAATCACAAATACATTTGCGTGTTTAAATGTGAATAAAAGTCAACATACAGTACTTACAAATCCATGCTTGTCCGATATATTGTTGGTCAGCTTCAGTTTATGAAAAGCAACAGGCTTGGCCATCCACTGCTCTCCCGTAGCCGGGCTATCCGGGTGAATGTACATTCTTTTGGGCATCTCCGGATCGGCCTTTCCCGCTACCATCCAGCGAGAATTGTGGAACTTGTAGCGGCAGTCGTCGGCAGCAACTATATCCATCAATAGAATATACTTGGCTTTTTTATCAAGCCCATTTATTCTGACTTTAAACGGAGGAAACATTCTCCTGGAAGACAGACAAATATGCGTGGAATTAACTGCATGTAGGCTTATTCATAAACATATGACATTTCATGTTGTCAGACAAGACACAAAAATCTGGCAATAACATTGTATTAAGATGTCATTAGGCGAGTCGCTCTCTCCTCTGTGTCCAGGGAAAATGCTAATCTATTTAATCGATATAGGCAAATTATAAAGTCATATTAATTGACAGAACTGTTCTTTATAATAAAATCATTCAATCGAATTATGTACATGCAACTTTGAAAATACCATGATAGTTGTAGGAAATAAAACGAATAAGTTATCGGCCTAATAACCTACTTAAAAGTATTCTGTATTTATTTGATGATTATAATATTTATATTATAATATACTATTTTAGGAATTCGTCTGTAATCAGTCAGGTGAAATATATTTATGACATGACACTATCACTTAGGTTAAATCACAATCCTCTTTTTCCAGTCTGTCAGTCTGTTTACAAAATCCAGAAGCTCAACTGTCATGACAGAATGCAGTTTGATCCATATGCTGGTATAGTTTTGCTGACTAAAGCCAGGGGAGGGTTTTTTTCCTCTCTGGCAAGACTACTAACCTAAACTAAACTCAAAACGGCTCGTCTTTAATGCATTCAACATTTTCTAAATACAGCAAATATTGATCCTTTGCGGTCTCTGATAGCGTCTGGAGGAGACGCTGTCAAAGACGCTCCAAACTTGATTATAACAATCGTACCATCGAAACTAAATAAAATGCTATAAGTCAGGTCACAATAGTACGCTGTGATTGTATTTATCACTTTTAAGTTAAATAATTAATTTATTTCGATAATAAACTAGGCCTATACGTTAAAGAACAGACAATAATCTACAAAGAATAACAGCATCACATAGCGCCAGTCTAGCCTACAGCAGGCCCTGTAATATTGTTTCGCTGTAATCCTAAATGTAACTACCTCTTTCGAACCCTCTTGCTTTCACCATTATCTTTCTGAGGCGTTACAGAATAAATCTGAACACAAGGCACATCTGAACACAAAGCCTATACAGTCTGGACAATATTTGTCCCACCAAGATGTACATGCTATAATCGCCATTGATGGACAGAGAACAACCATGACGCTGTAGTCAACCTCGCTGGCAATAATTATCAGAGCGCACTCTCACCTTCCAGATTTGGTAATAACCATCTCTGTTCCTATTTTGTGAAACTGGTCCCATAGGTCCTTGGCCTCCAGTGTGACTTTAGGGTCGTCCTCCACCTCTTCCTCGGGCTCCAGGCTCTTCAGGCTGCGGAGATGAGCCGCCTGGTGGTGGTGGCTGAGAGCCGGGTGGAGCCCTGCCTCCGCGGCTCCAACGAGGTGGTCCGACATGGGCTTAGTAAGAGCCGCGTGAGGCAGAGTGAGCGTCGGGAAGAAGGAAGGCTGCGCGGCCGCTAGGAAAGCTGACATGGAGAAGTCGGTCGGCCGGTGAGCGTGGAAAGGGTGATAAGCCATGGCAGTCCCTGTGAAAACTGGATCTCTCATCGGTGCATCCAAAATATCGAAGTGAAATTATGATATACAGTGCGATTCTCCCCCCTCGGCAAAAACAGTAGGACAATTTCCAGAATAATGTATTGTTATTTCTGTAAGAGAAGTATACAGAAGTAATGTCGAATACTGAGCCAGATAGGCTATGAATAGACGGGTTATAGACGGTTATTAGCAGAAAAAAACTGAATTGATAGGAACTAGCCTATACTACACGTAAACTCCCGTTGCTGGTACCTCCACGAAGTGCAGTAACAATATCAGTCAAAGATAGTGAAGCAACTACGCTTTGAGAGCAGAATCGGGGTTTCCTTCTTTCTCTCGACCAGTCGCTTTGAGAAAAATAAGATGTGCCTCTCTGAAGGCTGAAGCAATCATTCCACACGGACACGGAGTTGAAATGGTCTTGCCCTGTTCACTGAAGAACTGTGACTATCTCACATGTTCTTCCTGCCTCGATCCCAACACTAATGAACCAAGCCCCTTTGATTGCTGATTTTACGCTTTCTGGACCAATTGTGGGCCTCTATAGGCGTGGTTTTGACAGCTCCTGCCAGACTCGAAGAGAGGGGGGTGGACAATAAGGTGTCGGAAGCATTAGCAGTAAGAAAACATGTCAACAGAATAAAATATTAACCAATGACAGGAAAGCTCGGGAAATCCCACCCCCATCTCCAAGCCAAACACCGGGTCAGCCCTCAATTCTTGACCGGTGGAGGCATCACCCCGGTCGGCTTGCGCTTCATACTTTCGATGAGGTGCATAACTCCAGCCCAGAACCGGTGCCCGAATAGATAGCCTACGTTTATTGCTCTGTAGTCGCTTTCATGATAGCCTATAGGTAGGCTAAATAATGTTAGTAGGCTATACCGGTGATTGATTTGTTAAAGTATGAAGAAGATTCCAAATAGATTCGTTGTGGTTCCATTCCATGTTAAGATTATATTATCAGTTTAGGTCCTCGTCATATTTTTTACCTCATAGCCATTCTATCTAGTTTCGTTTGTTTAGAATTCCGCGTGCAGTTTTATCTGTTTAAGTGTTTATCTTGGTTTGGCCATAATAACATACAGTTCCATCACTGCTTGTGCGTAATGATAGACTTAGATAGACTACGCTGAGACGGTAAGAGAGTCCACAGCCTCCCGTACCTGAATGGTAGGCTATCGGACTCGATTTAGTAATTATATTCTAGGGCTGTCGATTTCCGTGACTCGCTGCTGTTTTGTGAACGCTTCACCGCAAGGACAGCGACTAATAAACCGGACATTGCCACTTTAAAAACAGCCCCGGGTCATTCGAAAAGCGCAGGACCAGATGCTGCATCGAAGCATGAAGAAAAGAAAACAGATGAATGAATGAATTTCGAGAGCAAAATTGACAGATAAAACGCGGTAAGTGCTTGCTTATAGCCTTACAGAAAGTAAATATATATTGTTTTTCTGACGTGTAACCTATGTCCCCTTCACAAAATAAATTATTAATGCACACGTTATAACCTACGCAAAGTGAATTATTGTATATTCACTTTATTTGATTGCCTTATATCCTAAATAGTGAAAATAATAAAACCAGGAATAGTAGCCTATCAATAGCTCTCCGATACTATACTGTATAGACGTAGGCTATTCCTTTAATTCTAATATGATCTTCTTCGCTCTCATTTTCAGCATTAACTGACACAGCAATGATATGATTTATAATACATTGTCATGGGCTCTTCTGAGCGTGAGGGAGCAACAGTGTCCGGACTCGCCTGGGCTGTTTGTTGGTATGTGTCAAACCACATACACGTACATTACACACTTCAGACCTTTGCAACGAACCCTACGGAGACCCGACCAGAAACTCGGTCTCGGTACTGCTCTGTTGTACCTTTAAGAAATCCATTCTGTGGACCCTAGGCTTGATTAACATGGATTCGGTTGGTTAAAGAGCCGTTTGGCGCCAGTCGGCTGACGCACCACAATAAGAGCAGACTCTTGTCACTTCATATTTACCCTAAACTCCTACCAGCGAGCGCCGTCCAATCCCCCTTGCTATCCACACCAAAGCTGCGGTTTATGCTTTGCGTTTAGGGGCTGAGAATGCACTTTCGGAATGATTATTACTTTGCATCAAAATGTGAAAATGTGGATATACACGGAACAGTCTGCCCAGAAGTTGATCCGACGCATACAAGTAGAACCGGTTCTGCTCTAGCTCAATCCAGAACATCGTCACTTCGACATAAAAACTGAAACAAAAACGAATAATCCTTCCGAATAAATTCGTCAGATACAAACCACACATTTCCGATTAACCATTATATTTCCGGTTGAATCGGTGTTTTGTGTAGGTCTTACATTTCTTCCTTAACAGTGTTCGCACATCTCCATTGACATTGGTGTCAAAAGAATATTACACATTCCTTTCGAAGTGCATGTTGAGAGCTTGAAGGATTTAAATTAGATTAAAAAAAACGGAATGACATTAAACGTAATCTATGCTTAAAAGTAGCCTACTTTTGAGAGTTTCACACATTTTGAATGGTATAAAGTGCAATAGCTATTGACCTTGTTTGGTGCTCTGTTCTAGTGCATTTTACTATCTTATTCCAGCCCTTATTCATATGATGTGATTAGTCATGTATCACTAATGGGAAAATACAATATTACCCACCCTGTAGCATGTTCCTTGGTGGTAAGAGGTGAGACACTTGTTGCTTATATCTGAACGTGAAAATCTCAGCAAAATCCAGAGTCAGTGGAATATTTTCGGGACATTGATCACTTGTTTTTGCAGACCTACCCTATTAAAACACGACTGACGTCTCTGTGCACTGTGCAAACGAATGTCCATTTATTACAAAACTCATTTTGCTTCCAATACCATTTTTTTTGTTTTTTTTTAAATCTGAGAGACATTCTGTAAATGGTTTTATAAACTTATCACACCAGCCGTGCTCAAAATTGTAGTGAATTTATTTAGGCCTTGTTGTCAATACATTTTGTGATCACAGCGAGCAGAATAAAACGTGTAGGCAGGCCTTCATCAGTCTTGATCTGAATAAATTATTCTGCATAACTTAATTGGAATCTTTATGTTGTGGCCTAAACTTAAAGCAATCAGGTAAATTGTGATTCTTTATTTCGTTTCAATTATGAAGAATATAATCAGAATAATGAAAGTTGTTGAAACCCTGTAGAATTATTGTTGTTATAATAGGTTAAGGGTGGTCAATTATGCATAATGGATAAGGATATAACATTTGGCTACTAATTTTCGAGCTCATTAGGCCGAGCATGTAACATCATTTAGTTTTGTGATAACAATGTTCTTATTAAACCTTTGAAATTACAGATAGGGAATATATTATGTATAGGGCTACAGTTTCAGTGGTATTTATCGTTAAGCCTATTTTAGATCTATTTGATTTAGTTTGAATTAAGGATAATTTATTTTTATCAATCTCACATCTTTAAAGCGCTATGCTTCCTTTAAAAAAAAACCTGGTCAGTCTTTGTACTTGTCTGTCATGGTTTTCGTCCTTTATAGGCTATACATTCAACTCGTGGTCGACTGAGTCAGTCAGTAGCCTAGTCAGTGAAATTAAGTGCATTCTAACAGACGCTAACTGCTGCTAGACTATATAGAAGACTCGTCGTTAAAGCTTAGCCTACTTACTCAGGTTCAAGTTAGGGAGAAAAAACATTCTGAGCGGGAAAAGATCAGCACCACATGGAGAATGTTAATGGTTTTCTATGAATATACTTAAACAACTAATTACATCAACAACGGGTTTGCAATTACGCTGCATGTATTTGCTCTGTGTACACACCCTCCATGAAGTGCCTTCAGAAAGTCACCCCTACGTTTTCAATATTTCGTTGTGTTACAACCTGAATAAAAAATGATTAAATTGAGATTTGGTATCACTGATCTACACACAATACCCCATAAAGCGAAAGTGGAATTAAGTTGTTTGAAGAAAATGTTCGAAATTAACAAAAAATGAAAAGCTGAAATGTCTTGAGTCAGTAAGTATTCAACCCATTCGTTATGGGAAGCCTACATAAGTTCAGGAGTAAAAATGTGCTTAACAAATCACAAGATATATGGACTCATTATGTGTTCAATAACAGTGGTTACAGAATTGTTGAATGACTACCCCTGAGTAGTGAATTTCCAGCACAGATTCAACCACAAAGACCAGGGAGGTTTTTCAATGTCTGCAAAGAAGGGCACCGATTGGTAGATGGGTAAAAGTTTTAAAAAAGCAGACATTGACTATCCCTTTGAGCATCATGAAGTTATTAATTACACTTTGGATGGTGTATCAATGCACACAGTTACTACAAAGATACAGGCGTTTCTTCCTAACTCAGTTGCCTGAGAGGAAGGAAACTGCTCAGGGATTTCACCATAAGGGAAAACTGAGGATGGATCAACAACATTGTAGTTACTCCACAATGACAGAGTGTAAAGAAGGAAGCATGTACAGAACATTTGAAAAACATGCATCCTGTTTGCAACAGGGCACAGAAGTAATATTGCAAAAAATGTGGCAAAGAAATAAACTTTTTTCCCTGAATACAAAATGTTATGTTTGGGGAAAATCCAACAACACATCACTGAGTACCAGTCTTCATATTTTCAACCATGGTGGTGGCTGAATCATGTTATGGGTATGCTTTTCATCGGCAGGACTAGGGAGTTTTTTAGGATAAAAATAAACAGAATACAGCTAAGCACAAGCAAAATACTAGAGGAAACCCTGGTTCAGTCTTCTTTCCAACAGACACAGAGACAAAATCACATTTCAACAGGACAATGATGGTGGCAGGTAGCCAAGTGGTTAAGAGCGTTGGACCAGTAACCAAAAGGTCGCTGGTTTGAATCCCTGAGCTGGCAAGGTGGAAAAATCTGCTGTCCTGCCCTTGAGCAAGGAAGTTAACCCCGAACAACAACTTATCCCGGGTGATGACATGGACGTCGATAAGGCAGTCCCCGCACTTCTCTGATTCAGAGGGGTTGAGTTAAATGCAGAAGGCACACTTCAGTTGAATGTATTCAGTTGTGCAACAGACTAAATATCTCTAATCACAAGGCCAAATCTACACTGGAGTTGCTTACTAAGACGACATCGAATGTTCCTGAGTGGCCTAGTTCCAGTTTAGACTTAAATCGGCTTGAAAATCTATAGCAAGACTTAAAAATGGCTTTCTAGCAATGATCAACAACCAATTTGACAGAGCTTGAAGAATTATACAAATAATAATTAATGGGCAAATATTGTACAATCCAGGTGTGCAAAGCTCTTAGAGACTAACCCAAGAAGCATCAAAGCTGTAATCACTGCCAAAGGTGATTCTAACATGTATTGTCTCAGGGGGGTGAATACTTATCTAATCAAGGCATATTAGAGTTATAATTTGTATGAATATTTTATAAATGTTAGAATTATACAGATTATTTTGTGTAGGGCATTGACCAAAATTGACAATTAAATCAATTTTAATCTCACTCTTAACACAACAATGTGGAAAAAGGCAAGGGTGTGAATACATTCTAATGGAAAAAAGCAATCATCAAGTGATATGGTGTTATTACTGATGATTTTTAATCTCGTTCATACCAGAAGCGTTCCCCATTATATCCTACTACCTGTTAAAGCAGATAACGAACATGTGGCAATAACGAACATATTCAGCATATTTCTGTTAAATGTCGAACATAGTCCTTTAGAAATAGGCCATTTATGTCTTTATGCTCGCTCCTGTGCGTGACAAGATATCTGCTCGCCACACCTTGAGATCATTTCCTATGTAAAAGGTTATAACCCCAAAGGAACAGACATGATTTTGCATTAAGCCCTAATATAATTTGTTTAAATGCAAGCTTTGGGTGAAAATGTGCAGAAAGAACAGTGCACCTTCAGGGTGTGGTGACCAGCGTGTTACTGATATGCTGCGGGAAAAGTCTAATTACGAAATAACGGGAAACTATTGTAACTATTACAGCCGTATTTGTCTGTAATTTAGTATGGTTATTGTTATTCTTTAGGCTACTCTCGCTAAATTGTTAATTTTTTCCTTTAATATTTTCTTCCCATCTCTCTGCATCATCTCTCCTGCTATATTTAGCCGGTAGACTGAGGCCTTGGCGCCAGACCGTTTAAGACCTGTCAAAGTCCCTCATATTTCCCCTTGTCACATGTATACCCAGCGCCTCCTTCAGCCAGGCTACCACCAACCCCCTCACCCTCCTATTCCCCATCTCTCTTTCATTCTCGCTTACTACACTTCTCCGCCCCCTCTAGCGCGCTCTCTCGCTCTCACCACACACACACAAACACACACACACACACACACACACACACACACACACACACACACACACACACACACACGCGGCCTATTTAATTTTCTCTCCATTTTTTCTTCTCTCACTCATTAAAGCCGGGTTTTAATCCCTCTTTCCCGCCCTCTGCGAACTTTGTGCAATTTGCTCGTCTTCGTGCTCGTGTTGTCTCATTGACCCGAGTCAGCAGGGCTGCCGGTGGGCTGTCCTGTCCGCTTGGACAAATTGCGACTGATTGATGAAAAATAACAATTCTCACAATGAGCGCTGGTAGCCGAATAGGCGCTCCTCAACCCCCCGCCCCGCCCCTCACAACCAACAACCCAACAGGGCTCGGAGGGTTCAACGAATGGAAGCCCCTAATGCTCTTCTCGACCCTTGGCACCACCAAAACAGCCCCACTAACACTTTGGCAGACAACCCCCCCACACACACAGATTGAGTCAAACATCCGTTTAACACTTATTGTTCATATAACACGTTTTGTAAAAGTGGAGGGCAAAAAGACTGTTGTGACAAAATCCAAAACTGGTAATTGCTTATTGATCAACAAATGTGATTCGACTTATGTTATTTTCATGTGCAGCTATCACCTTGAAAGTCGACTTTAGTAATAATAGGTTAAAAGGATGTTATTTGTAAAATAGCCCAGGTTCATGAATTGGAAATCTGTTTCATGCTTGAAAATCTACGTTAAATTCTTATTTAGCGAATTGTATAGCCTTTTGTCTCTGACGCACAACTCGAATGCTTGAAGCGTTTGTCTGGAGAAATTGACAGCTAATATAGCTAATTCTAGTTCCTAATTCTATGTGGTGACAGCCTACCTTTCGCAGGTAGCAACAGGTGGGGGCGCTAAAATGACCCCACGGAACACCCTTAATTAATGCTGCTCTCCAGTCTCCTTGCTACTCCACTAAACCAAAACACTCCATGTTCTCTGTGTTGTTCACTGTTGTTTCCCTTTGTCCAAGTTCATTTGACTGTGATTCAAAGATATGTGTGTGTGTGTGTGTGTGTGTGTGTGTGTGTGTGTGTGTGTGTGTGTGTGTGTGTGTGTGTGTGTGTGTGTGTGTGTGTGTGTGTGTGTGTGTGTGTACACGTGCGGGCGCGTGTTTACACATATTACATCATATTACACCGTCGTTGTCATACTATGTAATGACAACGGGTCTATAGTTTTTGACAAAACAATCTTCCCACCAACATTTACCTGCATTGTCATTGTCTGTGGTTGGAGGGTTGGGTAGGTTACTTCCTAAATGTAATATGTTACAGTTACAGTTACAGTTACTTACCTGTCCAAAATTGTAATCAGTAACGTGACTTTTGGATTACCCAAACTCAGTAATCTGAATACATTGAGTTACTTTTATATTACTTTCCCCTTAAGAGGCATTAGAAGAAGACAAAAAATGTATGTTACCAATTGAACGACATCTATGGCCGGATAAATGTTAAAGTTTACATAGCTGGCCATATATGGATGTCAAATTACACTTTATGGGTTGGTTATGTATGATTCTTCTAACCCATCGCTTTCTACTGCATATATGATTAACTAATATCTTTACATTAAAAACCAAAGTCTATCAGAATTCCAGTCATTCTAATAAATGTTATACCCCTTGATCTTCAGGAATGGGACTTGGAAATATTGAAATATAAATTAGCCAATTTGTTTTACCTGAGCACAACCCCAAAACTAAGGACTTATTAGCCAGCCCTACTCTGTTGTTTATGTTGTCGTGGAGGACTGATTGGGCTCATTGATTCGGGGTAAAAAAAATAAATGCTGCGCTCATGGAATGGCATGATTTGATCACTAGTGAAAAGTGCTATTTACATGTGAAAAATGAACATTGCTATATGCCTATTGTTTCCTTTTTGTAGTCAACACTTTGATATCTTGATAATATGCAGCTCTTTAAAGTGCAAATCACAGAGGAAACAATAACAAAATGGATTCCCCGCCTCTGTTTTGGTAAAAAGCTGAGAGATGGGCCATTCCCCGCCTCTGTTTTGGTAAAAAGCTGAGAGATGGGCCTGGAGAAATGTAACCGATTTACAAATATTGGAGAAAAACAAGCTTTTTTGGGGATTCTCATGGAGTGTGAAAGTTGAACTAAGCTCATGAGACATTTATAAGTTATATTCTTCAATAATCAATGGATATATATATATATATATATATAATTTATAAGTCCACAAATGGATGAAGCAACTACAAACTGTCCCTGTAAGTCTACCAAAAGTGTGTGAGTTTGAGCATGTGTCTATTAGGCTTATGGATATAAAAAAAATATCAGCATGAATTAGATTTTGCAATAGGCTGGGATCCGCACTATGCAGCTGTTGCAAGAGCGCATGTTTCACTGGCTGTCCACTGGTTTCAAAAACAATGATTGATAGGCAGCTTAAACTGATTTGAATTCAACCATTATTGGGTTCAAATACACATTTAGATTTGTGAACAGCCATCCACAATACGTAAGGCGCAAATAGCTAAATGAGAGAGCATCAATGTGATTCACATCAATGCGCTATGAAAATATCAATAATAAGTGATATCCGTATCGCCGTAGACTACACCACTGCTGTCATCCTTACCTCCAAACTTTATTCAAAGTGGTTAATCTTTGGATGCCGACAGCAGTCGCACCATTGGAAGACATAGCTTGGACTGTAGCCTACAAAAGCCTATTCCTGCTCCTTTCCCGCTATCCATCAAACACATTTGGTGTGTCGTCATAGTGGTCTGACTCGCTCAGGTGGAACAAATGTAAACTTCCGCCCCTTTTCAACGCTGATTTTAATGTCTCTGAGAAAACACAGAAGTGTCAAAGTTTTTTCGCTTATATTTTAGCAAGTAACGTAACGGATTACAGTTACCGGTTTTTGTAATCCCTTACATATAACGGATGACATGTAATCCGTTACTCCCCAACCCTATGTGGTTGAGAGTGAATTGAGTTTTTGTTTATTTTCTGCTTCTGGCAACACAGGTTGAAAGCACAGGTTGAAAGCACACAATACTCCATGCAGCTTCGGGAATTTCCCTTCCCGCTGCCGGCCCTCTCGTCTCCGGATTCCCTACCTTTGATCAGCGAGGCCTGACCTCAGAGCCACCGGAGCGGTGCAGCATGTGGGATGCTTATTCAATTACAACCCCGTCCGTGACCCTGGCATATATCATTAACCCCCTTACCTTCAATGCAGCGCGCTTTACACATGCGTAATGGGCCAGGTCACAAGTGAACACGTTTTTGCGCTAGCAGGATCTTACTTGAGTGCAAAATAGCATAAAGACGTATTTGTTTGGCCTACATTGATTTCTGAAAAGATATAGACCAAAATCACTAAATTACTTACCATCTTTAAGCATATCATGCAATTGTACACACAATTACTTGTTACTTTTATTTCTTATTCTTATCAGTATTTTTTTTAAAACTGCATTGTTGGTTAGGGGCTCGTAAGTAAGCATTTCACTGTAAGGTCTACTACACCTGTTGTATTCGGCGCATGTGACTAATACAATTTGATTTGATTTGATTCAATGAAACTTCCATATCATGGTTTCGGTCGAGTGACATTGAATGGACCTTAATTGATAGTTTCACTGATAACAGTGACTTACATTTAAAATATATATATATTTTTAAATACCCTCAACATACCTCTGAGATGGCAGTTGTAGGATGCTGCTGATAGCAACCTGATAGAATAACATGGCTACTAAATCCATCAAGTATTTATACCACGCATTATAGCCTAGAAATGATCCACCAGTTCGTTCGTGTTAAACTTTGACAATAGTGTTATAACAGTGATTTATTTGACAATAGTGTTATAACAGTGATTTATTTGACAATAGTGTTATAACAGTGATTTATTTGACAATAGTGTTATAACAGTGATTTATTTGACAATAGTGTTATAACAGTGATTTATTTGACAATAGTGTTATAACAGTGATTTATTTGACAATAGTGTTATAACAGTGATTTATTTGACAATAGTGTTATAACAGTGATTTATTTGACAATAGTGTTATAACAGTGATTTATTTGACAATAGTGTTATAACAGTGATTTATTTGACAATAGTGTTATAACAGTGATTTGCACGCACCTTTGAATTTGTGTTGCAATGCTTTCTCTTTGTGTCGATAAACTGATGTAATGGAAGTCTTTACTAGATATATGTGTTATAACCGCGTTAAGGTCATAATGCTACTGATTCACAACTTGTAACCAAAGCTGCTGTACTCGAACATTGTTAAGAGTTAGAGATATAGGACACATGCAAGTTACCTGTAAAGTGTATTTTATGTATCTAAGAAAATTAAGAAAACATTTAAATCCATGTGGGTCGATACTGATGTAGGCTACAAGTAGGTCTACCTACTAGATAGGGAAAGGTATATAATTAACTTCAGTAGCAAGCTTCATGTAATTGTTGCATCTGCAGTTAAAATAAACCGGAAAATAGTCACAACAGAAATAAATGGGAGATTATAGCCTAGGTGTTGGAAGTTCTCTGACCGACTTCAGAAGTGGAAGGTAGACAATATAGCCTAGCCCTATAAACCAGTGGTGCCCAGACTTTTTCGGTTACTGTACCACCAACTGCATTTAGCTCTCCCCGGAGTACCCCTGAAGTACCCCCTCATGCAGTAGACTTCTCAAGTACCCCATGTGGATCAACCTTGTGGATAGGCCAAGTAGCCCCAGGGGCCTTAGTACCGCTGGTTGGGAACCACTGCTATAGACTAACCATTTTGGTTTGTTCAATTGTCTTAGCTCAAATAGCTAAGAGAGAAACGATAAGCTAATGTCGTATTGATGGAATAACAACCAAACTGACAACATACATGCGTATATAGCAGATCAATTTATGTTTAGGATCGTAACTCTATAACAGCCTTGATCAATTTGATGTGATAGGCTATTATGTTTCACATGCATTCAGTTCCCTTGAAAATAACCACATTTTTCGCCTTATTGCTCTCTACCATAGGCTACTGTCAAATTCGTGTTTACTTAACAGAGTTGAACTTGTTGACAGTGCTTCAAAATTAAATGTTCAATTCATGCAACAGAAAACATTGAATCGTAATATATACAGAGGCGATATGAAATTACCTGAGGTCCGGGGAAAACTACTTATTTCAGTCATACTTTAATTTATCGACAAGAAAAGCACTTTCCCGTATTACATTTCGAACGTAACCTCTCACACGATGGTCTCTGTCATTGAATTAGAAATAAGTGTACACATACTATAATCTTGTTCAGAATAAGGCGATTAGTGTCCTCAAAAGTAAGTGTTTTTCGTTTGAATAAAGTGTAGAAGTAAGTGTTTTTCGTTTGAATAAACCCATTGATGCGTAACATTTTTTCCAATGGACATTTTGGCACTGTAAACAATACAGAACTGTTAGGTTATATCAAATAATATTCGCCTCCGGTTAGACGATTGAAAAGCATGACCTGAAAAGTGACAAGATTACATTTGTATATTAAATTAACAATAATAATAGCCCTATGTGAAGTCTAATTGGTCTTTGGGTTGTATTTGTTGTATTCACTAAAATATCATAACATGTCATCAACATACCTGCAATAACCACGGTATTTCCCACTATACTTTGTCTGTCATATTCATATGAAAATAGGATATAATGAAATGGATGCCACTATAAATTCATCCGCAAGTATGACTATTTGATACCCATTGACATTGTTACATTTCTCATTTAACAGACACTCTTATCCAGAGTGTTATACAGTAGTGAGTGTCTACATTCAACTTGTTTCATTCCTATTTGATATCCAGTTGGCTCCTTTGAGGATCAAAGGAGTGCACTGAGGAGAGCAAAATAATTGAGTGATACAAAAAAATAGGGAATTTTACTTGCCTAACAGAACTATTTGCTAACAATGTAACAGTTTATTACTCTATTTAGTTGAGGATGACAACAATTAAATGCAATCAAAATATATAAGATCTGATATTGTACACACAATATAATGCTGTTAGTCTGTTGAGAAATTATCATCACATTTCAAGACAGATAAGTACACTAATAAATCACACAAAGTTAAAGAAATATACACGTTTGGATATAGATTATTTTATTGAATTTTTCTACAGTGGATGTTGTGTTTTTTTGAGCAAAACAATGTTAGCAAAAGCTTAGCAAACCTGTCCATAAGTGGTTGTAGCTAGCTATGTATTAATGATGCTTCTCTCCTGGTGCCAACCTTCTCTCTCTCCTCTCTCTGCTCCTATTCACAGAGTTTGCTGGCAGAGGAGGATGGGTATTAATGGAGACTGTCACAGGAGAGGAGGGTAACGACCAGGGGCCTGTTAAGGAGGCAAACAACGTTTTGAAACAGGGAGGTACGATTTGTACTTGATCAATAAGAACACAGGTAGAGTTTTTCAGATGTGAAATGATTAGTTAAGGTGTGCCCTCCTTCTCAGGCCCCTGCCCCTGGTAGAGGTGCCAGCTGGGGCACTGGCCTGGGCATGGTCCCCTCAGACTCAGAGAGACATTGCAAGGCACCCTGTCACAGCACCAGGGGAGCGTCAGTGGGCAAACCATAGAAATATAACGGAAAGAACAGGCATCCCCATTCAAGTCTATTATGCCATAATAGAGCCTCACAGTGGAGGTGTCATAACTCTCATAAAACCTAGTGGTCAAACAGGGAAATGGTTCCAATCGTTTTTCCACCATTCATTTTTCCCATAGGGGATTTTAGAAACACTTAAAATAAGGGCTGTGTTTTGTGTAGGTTTACCCTGGCGTGATGTTTTGATAACCATGTAAATCTCTCTCGGACAAGGTGACTTTTATCAATATATTCCGCTCTATTTACTCTCAGAATCGAAAGTGCTAATTAGCATCAAACTAGACATCATGCAAAACTACAAATCCCTGCAAGCTCCTGCACATCATCTCTAGCTGACACCTTTGCTAACAGGTATTGTGTCAATTTAAACAGGACAGTACACAGATTTGTCTATTTAAATAAATGTAGCCAATTTAATAATTACTAGATTTAGCTAACATTAGGTAGTTAATTCAGAGATTCTTACCTTTGCCTCGATTCGGCAGTCTTGCCCAGATCATCAGTGCATTTGTAGTTCTTCATGATAGCCATATTAGCAGCTAATTAGCATTTCATTGTTGGGGGGTAAATAAAGGTGAATATATTAATATCTCCTACAGAGATTTACTTGGTTATTAAAATGTCACCCCAGGGTAAGCCCACATGAAACACAGCCCTTATCTTAAGTGTTTCTAAAATTCCCTACGGGGAAAATGGTGGAAAAACAATTGGGACCATCTCCCTGTTTGACCGCTAGGTTTAATGGGTATTATGACTCATAGGGTGTGTTTGTAAATTCACTCTGGTGTGCTCAGAGAGCCCTTTGGCCGTTCGGAAATTCAGAGCATTTTGCTCTCGGAGCGTTCAGAGCGTCCAGTGGACGCTCTAGCCGAGGAGTAGGGTTGATCTGAGCGTTCTGACCTCACAACGGCAGTCAAGCACCCAAGCTAACTGGCCAACGTTGGCTAGCTTGCTAGCTACTTCCAGGAAACAAATGAGAGAACACCTCACGCTGACCATTTTACTCACCCTAGCAGAGTTGATTAGGCTGTTTTCATGTTATCCAGAGTGTTGGTGACTGTTACTGTGCTGCTGGCAACTATTTAATTACGCTTTTTTTGCCGACGTTTACTGGCATCAGCCATATTCAACGGGTGTTGAGCGTTTGTAAATTCAGCAGTTATTCTGCGTTCTGGCACACTCAGACAAGAGTGCTCTGAAATTGTAATAGATAGCCAGAGTGAATTTATGAACGCACCCATAATGGGCTACTCTATCGGTGGGCCAGTAAAATCAGGTCAAAATGGCAGGGTTAGGGGTTCCAAGCCCGTTCTATTGATTCTTTTTGTATGGAGAAAACAACCTGAAGAAGAGAGGAGAGCATGCCTGAGTATGCCTGCTCAAACACATTCACATGGCCATTGTTTCAGTCTCAGCTCCAGTTTTGGTCCTGTCTAAGGTAAGTGAATTGCATTTAAATAAGACAGTTGCACAAGACAGTTCACATAATTGTCGATTTAAAGAAATTCAGCCAATACAATACAAGCCCTACATCAATTAGTCTTGTAGTGATTTTTGAACATTTTGAAGTTCATTTGACTCTTGATCTGAGTGATACGTTTTAGAGTGTTGTATTCACGGTCTGCTTTTCCACAATAAACTGGCAGAAAATGTGCACTGGCTTTGGTGTGGTTTATTTATTTTCATTAAATTAAACGAGAAGTCACTTAACATTTACAAAAGCACTTGCTGATAACTTTTGTTCACGTGATTGAAACAATGACTCTGCAGGTGTAATATTTATTTAGCATATATGAAATCATTGAGTATCCAGGGGTGATAATAACACATCAATACATTTCATTAACATGAATGTATAGCAAATAACGATTTGGTATTTTACAAAACCAATATTAGTAAAAATGTATTAATAAGCATGTGTTCTGTATTAAAATGAATAAATTCATCATGCCTCTTTTATGTTACATTGTCCAGTGACCAAGCAGCAGTAGCCATTGACTCATTCAACATGCAGAATTACGGGAACATGGCTGTGTTCAGTAGGGTGAAACATTCCCGAACATTGCAGATAAATATGTAATATATAGATCTGTAATGACTCCTTTTCCTACAGGACAGAGAGGAGTCACATGTTCTATAAAATGTATTTCTACCTGAAAGTCCTGTAACGTCGCATTTTTCTGAACAGACCCGTGTAGTCAACCAGACATCCATTCCCCAGACAAAGGACTAGGATTGTATTGTGTTATAAAATTAAAATGTTGACAAACACTAAATACAAAATCAGTGACCAAATATTTAGAACCTGTTTTAAGTCTCAAAGGTGAGTCTATCTTTCTGTTCTCACTAGTGCATCAGATCACACTTCATTTCAAGTCCTATGTGGTCTGGTCAAGTCTAGCAATGACCCATTCACTAAGAAAAGCAAGCTGGCAAAGTAGTTATTCAGCATACAAGCATGTGTTTGTGTTTGGGGTGTGTTTGAGGTGTGTGTGTGTGTGCACGCAAGTAAGGAATAAGCCTTTTCTTTTGTTAAAGCACAAACCTGTTTTTTGTTGCAGAAAAATAAAATCATAATCAAAGCAAGATGAAATCATCAGAAGACACTCGACTCAACAAACTAAAAAGATACCCACCAAAACCCTCAATGTTACCAAATGAAGAGAAAAGCATACATGGAAGTGATTTGGTCTTAATAAGCAAAGCTAATATACATTACAGCGCGCATGCTGAGCTAGGTCGTTATCTTCAGAAGTAAAACAACTACAGCTACATTAGGTCCATCACCATTTACAAGCTTGTGAAAAAGTCAAAGTGACACGTAGTTAATCAACTCCATAAAAACATGTCTAGCTAAATAACAAACTTCAGCTATTTCACACACCCAAAATGAAACACACGCCATGTGACACACACACACACACACACACACACACACACACACACACACACACACACACACACACACACACACACACACACACACACACACACACACACACACACACACACACGTAGGTGGGAGTAACACTGGACAGTTCCTGGATTTGGAAAGAGAGAGGAGGGAACATGAAAAGGGAACCATTGCTCACAATAACATCCTAATGAACATCAACATGGCGAGAGACCGGAAGACATCAGGACTGTCTGGCTGTGCTGTGTGAAGCGGTAGGATGGATGGTAGGTAGCAGACCTGGGTTCAAATACTTTATCTGGGCTTTATTGAGCTTGTCTAGAACCAATAGAATAGTTGTAAAATGTAGTCCCCTCCCATCAGGCACCCCAGGCAGACTAAAGCAAACACTCAAAGCATTTGAAAGACTTAAAATAGTATTTGACCCCAGGTCTTGTAGGGTGAATGGCAGGCTGTCTCCTGGTCTCCTCTAGGGGAATCCGGAGGGGAAGAGGCTGAGGGGCTGGCTCTCGTTGGTGGGCAGTGGAGAGCGGTAGCCCTCAAAGTTACGGGGGATGGAGCCGCTGGTGGAACCAGAGCTGTTGCTGAGAGTCTCAATGCTGCCCTCCCTCTGGAGCTCTGTGGGGGTGAGACAGAGACAAAGAGAGAGAGACACACACACACACACACACACACACACACACACACACACACACACACACACACACACACACACACACACACACACACACACACACACACACACACACACACACACACACACACACACACACACACACACACACACACACACACACACACACACACACACACACACAATGAAAATTCCAATCTTCTATGAGCTGTACATTGAAAGTGTTGTAATGATGTAAGTAGATTATGTAGTGCTGAGTGGGATTTTGTCTTGTTTCTTTCTGTGTACCAAACCAATAAAAATGTACATTCACATATAAAGCCGCCAGATGTTGTCTTTATCAGAGGCCAAGGCCAAGAGCTACAACCATTTTGCGTCTCCCTATCCAACTCTACCAGATCTACAACAGATGAAGTGTCTATAGGGGACAAGGGCTAGGGGCTGTTTCTGGACAGGGCCCAAAACGCCACTCCCTCCACTACCATGTCTCTGGGTTGGTTGGTCTGCTCTGTCAAACACACTGACTCTCAACCTGATTCATTAACCATCCCAGTAGTAACAGTACGGTACGCCAGCTAGCAGTCTGCTCCTGTGTAGACTGACACACTGTCTGACAGGCTGCTCCAAAACCATTGACAGGAAACGGTTACACGTCAGTCTATGGCCATATGGAACATATTAAAGAGAAGACATGTTGTAAAACAGATCCGTCAAGATGGGTGCAGACTGGCATGGTGTGAGGAAGGAATGAAGGCAGTGATCTACGTGATGCATTTTGACACAGATCAGACATATACACCAGTCCTATTGATGATGGTATATATGACGACGATGGGTGTATGGGTGGGGTCAATAGCGTGTGCGTGCTAACCCCTAGGCCCTCTGCTCACCCCTCGGCCCTCTATCCTAACCCATCCCCTAGCCCCTCTACTAACCACTAGCCCCTCTACTTACCTTAGCCCCTGTCTCCATATCCCAGCCCAGATCATGATGGCATTTGTAGTTCTTTAAGATCGCCACATTAGATGGCATTTTTGGGGGGTAAATACAGGCAAATATATTAATAAAAGTTACCTGGTCTTAGTGAGATTTACTTGGTTATTAAAACGTCACCCCAGGGTAAGCCCACATGAAACACAGCCCTTATTTTAAGTGTTACTAAATCCCCTATGGGAAAAATGAATGGTAAAAAAACGATTGGAACCATTTCCCTGTTTGACCGCTAGGTTTTATGGGTATGATGACTCACAGGGTGTGTTCATAAATTCCCATTGGAGTGTCTGAGTGTGCTCAGAGAACGCTCGGAAATTCAGAGCATTTTGCTCTCGGAGCATTCAGAGCATCCAGTGTACGCTCTAGTCGAGGACTGGGGTTGATCCGAGCGTTCTGACCACCTGGAAGGATATCGACCTCATCCCGTCAGCACAGGATGCATGGTTATTCTTTAAAAGTGCCTTCCTCACCATCTTAAATAAGCATGCCCCATTAAAAAAATGTAGAAGCAGGAACAGATATAGCTCTTGGTTCACTCCAGACCTGACTGCCCTTGACCAGCACAAAAACAACCTGTGGCGTACTGCAATATCATCGAATAGCCCCCGTGATATGCAACGTTTCAGGGAAGTTAAGAACCAATATACACAAGCAGTTAGGAAAGCTAAGGCTAGCTTTTTCAAACAGAAATTTGCATCCTGTAGCAAAAACTCAAAAAAGGTTTGGGACACTAAAGTCCATGGAGAATAAGAGCACCTCCTCCCAGCTGCCCACTGCACTGAGGCTAGGAAACACTGTCACCACCGATAAATCCATGATAATTGAGAATTTCAATAAGCATTTTTCTATGGCTGGCTATGCTTTCCACCTGGCTACCCCTACTCCGGTCAACTGCCCCGCACCCCCCACAGCAACACCCCCCCTCCCCCCCCCCCCCATTTCTCCACCCAAATCCAGATAGCTGATGTTCTTAAAGAGCAGCAAAATCTGGACCCCAACAATTCGGCCGGGCTAGACAATCTGGACCCTCTCTTTCTAAAATGATCTGCCAAAATTGTTACAACCCCTATTACTAACCTGTTCAACCTCTGTTTTGAGATCCCCAAAGATTGGAAAGCTGCCACGGTCATCTCCCTCTTCAAAGGGGGAGACACTCTGGACCCAAACTGTTACAGACCTATCTCTATCCTACCCTTCCTTTCTGTCTTCGAAAGACAAGTTAACAAAAAGATCACGGACCATTTTGAATCCCACCGTACCTTCTCTGCTGTGCAATTTGGCTTCAGAGCTGGTCATGGGTGCATCTCAGCCATGCTCAAGGTCCTAAACGATATCATAACTGCCATCGATACAGTACTGTGCAGCCATATTCATCGACCTGGCAAAGGCTTTCGACTCTGTCAATCACCACATTCTTATCGGCAGACTCAACAGCCTTGGGTTCTCAAATGATTGCCTCCCCTGGTTCACCAACTACTTCTCTGATAGAGTTCTGTGTGTCAAATCGGAGGGCCTATTGTCCGGACCCCTGGCAGTCTCTATGGGGGTTCCACAGGGTTCAATTCTCGGGTCGACTCTCTTTATATACATCAATGATGTCGCTCTTGCTGCTGGTGATTCTCTGATCCACCTCTACGCAGACGACACCATTCTGTATACTTCTGGCCCTTCTTTAGACACTGTGCTAACTAACGTCTAGACAAGCTTCACTGCCATGCAACACTCCTTCCGTGGCCTCCAACTGCTCTTAAATGCAAGTAAAACTAAACGCATGCTCTTCAAACTGTCGCTGCCCGCCCGTCCAGCATCACTACTCTGGACGATTCTGACTTAGAATATGTGGACAACTACAAATACCTAGGTGTCTGGTTAGACTGTAAACTCTCCTTCCAGACTCACATTAAGCATCTCCAATCCAAAATGAAATCTAGAATTGGCTTCCTATTTCGCAACAAAGCATCCTTCACACATGCTGCCAAACATAACCTCCTAAAACTGACTATCCTACCGATCCTCGACTTCGGCGATGTCAAAATAGCCTCCAACACTCTACTCAACAAATTGGATGCAGTCTATCACAGTGCCATCCGTTTTGTCACCAAAGCCCCATATACTACCCACCACTGCGACCTGTACGCTCTCGTTGGCTGGCCCTCGCTTCATACTCGTCGCCAAACCCACTGGCTCCAGGTCATCTCCAAGTCTTTGCTAGGTAAAGCCCCGCCTTATCTCAGTTCACTGGTCACCATAGCAGCAGCAGCCGCAGCACGTGCTCAGCCCCAAAGCCAATTCCTCCTTTGGCCGCCTTTCCTTCCAGTTCTCTGCTGCCAATGACTGGAATGAACTGCAAAAATAGCTTGACTCTTAGCCAACTCAATCATCAAGTTTGCGGACGACACTACAGTGGTAGGCTTGATTACCAACAACGACGAGATGGCCTACAGGGAGGAGGTGAGGGCCCTTGGAGTGTGGTGTCAGGAAAGTAACCTCACACTCAATGTCAACAAAACAAAGGAGATGATTGTGGACTTCAGGAAACAGCAGAGGGAGCACCCCCCTATCCACATTGACGGGACAGTAGTGGAGAGGGTGGATAGGGGGGTGCTCCCTCTGAACACATCACGGACAAACTGAATTGGTCCACCCACACAGACAGCGTTGTGAAGAAGGCACAGCAGCGCCTCTTCAACTTCAGGAAGCTGAAGAAATTGGGCTTGTCATCAAAAGCACTCACAAACTTCTACAGATGCACAATCGAGAGCATCCTGTCGGGCTGTATCACCGCCTGGTACGGCAACTGCTCCGACCACAACCGTAAGGCTCTCCAGAGGGTAGTGAGGTCTGCACAACGCATCACTGGGGGCAAACTACCTGCCCTCCAGGACACCTACACCACCCGATGTCACAGGAAGGCCATAAAGATCATCAAGTACAACAACCATCCGAGCCACTGCCTGTTCACCGCGCTATCATCCAGAAGGCGAGGTCAGTACAGGTTAGAGGTCGACCGATAAATCGGAATGGCCGATTAATTAGGGCCGATTTCAAGTTTTCATAACAATCGGAAATCTGTATTTTTGGGGGCCGATTTGCAGATTTTAAATTTTTTTATACCTTTATTTAACTAGGCAAGTCAGTTAAGAACACATTATTTTCAATGACGGCCTAGGAACGGTGGGTTAACTGCCTTGTTCAGGGACAGAACGACAGATTTTCACCTTGTCAGCTCGGGGGATCCAATCTTGCAACCTTACAGTTAACTAGTCCAACGCAATAACGACCTGCCTCTCTCTTGTTGCACTCCACAAGGAGACTGCCTGTTACGCGAATGCAGTAAGCCAAGGTAAGTTGCTAGCTAGCGTTAAACTTATCTCATAAAAAACAATCAATCATAAACTACACATGGTTGATGATATTACTAGATATTATCTAGCGTGTCCTGCGTTGCATTTAATCTGACTGAGCATACAAGCATACAAGTATCTGACTGAGCGGTGGTAGACAGAAGCAGGCGCGTAAACATTCATTCAAACAGCACTTTTGTGCGTTTTGCCAGCAGCTCTTCGTTGTGCGTCAAGCATTGCGCTGTTTATGACTTCAAGCCAATCAACTCCCGAGATGAGGCTGGTGTAACTGAAGTGAAATGGCTAGCTAGTTAGCGCGCGCTAATAGCGTTTCAAACGTCACTCGCTCTGAGCCTTCTAGTAGTTGTTCCCCTTGCTCTGCATGGGTAATGCTGCTTCGATGATGGCTGTTGTCGTTGTGTTGCTGGTTCGAGCCCTGGGAGGAGCGAGGAGAGGGACTGAAGCTATACTGTTACACTGGCAATACTAAAGTGCCTATAAGAACATCCAATAGTCAAAGGTTAATGAAATACAAATGGTATAGAGGGAAATAGGCCTATAATTCCTATAATAACTACAACCTAAAACTTCTTACTTGGGAATATTGAAGACTCATGTTAAAAGGCACCACCAGCTTTCATATGTTCTCATGTTCTGAGCAAGGAACTGAAACGTTAGCTTTCTTACATAGCACATATTGCTTCTTACATAGCACATATTGCACTTTTACTTTCTTCTCCAACACTTTGTTTTTGCATTATTTAAACCAAATTTAACATGTTTCATTATTTACTTGAAGCTAACTTGATTTTATTGATGTATTATATTAAGTTAAAATAAGTGTTCATTCAGTATTGTTGTAATTGTCATTATTACAAATAAATAAATAAAAATCGGCCGATTAATCGGTATCGGCGTTGAAAAATCATAATCGGTCGACCTCTAGTACAGGTGCATCAAAGCAGGGACTGAGAGTCTGAAAAACAGCTTCTATCTCAAGGCCATCAGACTGTTAAACAGCCACCACTAACATTGAGTGGCTGCTGCCAACACACTGACTCAACTCCAGCTCACTTTAATAATGTAAATTGATGTAAAAATGTATCACTAGCCACTTTAAACAATACCACTTAATATAATGTTTACATACCCTACATTACTCATCTCATATGTATATGTATATACTGTACTCTATCATCTACTGCATCTTGCCATCTTTATGTAATACATGTATCCCTAGCCACTTTAAACTATGCCACTTTTATGTTTACATACCCTACATTACTCATCTCATATGTATATACTGTACTCAATACCATCTACTGCATCTTGCCTATGCCATTCTGTACCATCACTCATTCATATATCTTTATGTACATATTCTTTATCCCTTTACACTTGTGTGTATAAGGTAGTAGTTGTGGAATTGTTAGGTTAGATTACTCGTTGGTTATTACTGCATTGTCAGAACTAGAAGCACAAGCATTTCGCTACACTCACATTAAAATCTGCTAACCATGTGTATGTGACAAATAAAATTTGATTTGGTGTTTATGGTTAGGTACATTCGTGCAACGATTATGCTTTTTTCGCAAATGCGCTTTTGTTAAATCATCCCCCATTTGGCGAAGTTGGCTGTCTTTGTTAGGAAGAAATTGTCTTGACAGTTCGCAACGAGCCAGGCGGCCCAAACTGCTGCATACACACGGACTATGTTGCACAGAACACAAGAGATGTGACACCATTTCCCTATTTAAAATAAGTTCATGTTAGCAGGCAATATTAACTAAATATCCACGTTTAAAAATATATACGTGTGTACTGATTTTCAGAAAGGCGTTGATGTTTATGGTTAGGAACACATTGGTGCAACGACAGTGCTTTTTTCTTGAATGCGCTTGTTAAATCACCCGTTTGGTGAAGTAGGCTGTGATTCAATGATAAATTAACAGGCACCACATTGATTATATGCAACGCAGGACAAGCTAGATAAACTAGTAATATCATCAACCATGTGTAGTTAACTAGTGATTATGTTAAGATTGATTGTTTTTTATAAGATAGGTTTAATGCTAGCTAGCACCTTACCTTGGCTCCTTGCTGCACTCGCATAACAGGTAGTCAGCCTGCCACGCAGTCTCCGTGGAGTGTATGTAGTGTATGCAATGTAATCGGCCATGATCGGTGTCTAAAAATGCCGATTACAGATTGTTATGAAAACTTGAAATCGGTCCTAATTAATTGGCCCTTCTGATTAATCGGTCGACCTCTACTCCTAACCCCTAGCCCCTCTCTCCTAACCCCTAGCCTCTCTCTCCTAACCCCTAACCTCTCTCTCCTAACCCCTAGCCTCTCTCTCCTAACCCCTAACCTCTCTCTCCTAACCCCTAGCCCCTCTCTCCTAACCCCTAGCCTCTCTCTCCTAACCCCTAGCCTCTCTCTCCTAACCCTCAACCCCTAGCCTCTCTCTCCTAACCCCTAACCTCTCTCTCCTAACCCCTAGCCTCTCTCTCCTAACCCCTAGCCTCTCTCTCCTAACCCCTAGCCCCTCTCTCCTAACCCCTAGCCCCTCTCTCCTAACCCCTAGCCTCTCTCCCCTAACCCTCAACCCCTAGCCCCTCTCTCCTAACCCCTAGCCTCTCTCTCCTAACCCTCAACCCCTTGCCCCTCTCTCCTAACCCCTAGCCTCTCTCTCCTAACCCCTAGCCCCTCTCTCCTAACCCCTCTCTCCTAACCCCTAGCCTCTCTCTCCTAACCCTAAACCCCTAGCCCCTCTCTCCTAACCCCTAGCCAATCTCCCCTAACCCTCAACCCCTAGCCCCTCTCTCCTAACCCCTAGCCTCTCTCTCCTAACCCTCAACCCCTTGCCCCTCTCTCCTAACCCCTAGCCCCTTTCTCCTAACCCCTAGCCCTCTCTCCTAACCCCTAGCCTCTCTCTCCTAACCCCTAGCCTCTCTCTCCTAACCCCTAGTGCCTCTCTCCTAACCTCTAGCCCCTCTCTCCTAACCCCTCTCTCCTAACCCCTAGCCTCTCTCTCCTAACCCCTAGCCTCTCTCTCCTAACCCTCAACCCCTAGCCCCTCTCTCCTAACCCCTCTCTCTCCTAACCCATAACCCCTCTCTCTCCTAACCCATAACCCTTCTCTCCTAACCCTTACTCCCTATCTCCTAACCCCTAAACAATTCTTGTTCTAACTCATAATAGTCCTACATAATAGTCCTAAGTAGGGTTTCCTTACAATAAGTTGATCTCTGGATCAGATGTTGCTCTTGATAACATCAACACCCGATCAATCAATCAATCACACCCACCCTGATGCTCACACCCTCAACACAAGCCCATCTGCTCTAACGTGGATCTAAGCTCTGTAACACTTGACATAGAGCTAACCTTATGACATGTAGTTAACACCAACTAATCCCAACCCCCTGAAATCAGTCTGGTTAACAAAACAACTAGTCTGTTAACCAGGCTGGATTCACTCAGCTGTACATGGTAACTGCATAGTACCTACATGACAATGACTGAATCTAAAGAAACAAAAATCAACCACATTCTGTTTCAGATTGGTTACTATATTTACATTTTCATTCACATTACTAATGTAGTTACATGTAATAATAACAATTCATGTAAAACTTGACATTTTCCACTAAAACACAAATACTTAAGGACAAAGCCTGGACAAACAGCAAGCTGAATACAGGGGAAAAAATACTAATTTAAACAGGGTGACTGGGCTAAAGATGGACCAGCACATCTGGCATTTGCAGAACTGTCCTATGGCCACTCCGTCCCTGTCCGAATATGTTGAAGCCGTGAAGTGAGACAAAATGGACTATATTTGGCCTCATGGTACAATCCAGCAAGGAGGGAGTTAAGCTTTGTGGCAAAACGCAATAACAGTTCTACAGGGCTCAGTAAATACATCATTACCAAGTGGACTGACTGTGGAAATAATGTCCAGAAATGATCCAGCATCCTGTCAATGGCCTAATCCTCTTAAACTGTCCTCTTCTCACTTAAGTCTGGCGCAAGCTCACACACACACACACACACACACACACACACACACACACACACACACACACACACACACACACACACACACACACACACACACACACACACACACACACACAAGCTAAACACACATGTACAACTACAAATTCCTGCATATATACACACACAGACCCAAATAGATAAATACATGTAAAGAACAGACATACATGCACTCACACACTGAATCAACATACAAACATACAAGCCTCCTCACTGAGAGCATGTTTTGTGTCTTTGTGCTGTGTGTGTATGTATGTGTGTGTGTTTGTGGAGTGTGTGTAGGATGTGGTGTGGGGGCCATATTAAGTTGAGAGGAGTGGAGAGAGGGGTCAAAGAGAAAACACAGCGTCTCTTAATCAGTGGGTCTGAGCTGAGGAGAGGAGAGAGGGAGAGAGGAGGGAGGAGGAGAGGACAGGAGAGGAGAGAGGAGGAGAACACAGGAGAAGAGAGAGGAGGAGAGGAGAGGTGGAGAGGAGAAGGGAGAGAAGAGAGAGCAGGAGAGGGAAGAGAAGAGAGGAAAGTATAGAAGAGCGAGGAGAGGAGAAAAGAGGAGAGAAGAGGAGATGACAGGAGAGAAGAGGACAGAAGAGAAGCGAAGAGGAGAGGACAGGAGAGGAGCGAGGAGAGGAGCGAGGAGGGGAGAGAGGAGGTGAGGACAGGAGAGGAGTGAGGAGAGAACAGGAGAGGAGCGTGGAGGAGAACACAGGAGAGAGGAAGAAAGGACACACGAGGAGAGAGGAGGAGAGGACAGGAGAGGAGCGAGAAGCAAGGAGAAGAGAAGGAGGACAGGAGAGGAGTGAGGAGGAGAGGACAGGAGAGGAGCGAGAAGCAAGGAGAAGAGAAGGAGGACAGGAGAGGAGTGAGGAGGAGAGGACAGGAGAGAAGTGAGGAGGAGAGGACAGGAGAGAAGCGAGGAGGAGAGGACAGAAGAGAAGTGAGGAGGAGAGGACAGGAGAGAACTGAGGAGGAGAGGACAGGAGAGAAGTGAGGAGGAGAGGACAGGAGAGAAGTGAGGAGGACAGGAGAGCTGGAGAGGACAGGACAGGAGCGAGGACAGGAGAGGAGGACAGGGAGGAGCGAGGAGGAGAGGACAGGAGAGGAGCGAGGACAGGAGAGGTGGAGATGACAGGAGAGGAGGACAGGGAGGAGCGAGGAAGAGAGGACAGGAGAGGAGCGAGGAGGAGAGGACAGGAGAGGAGGACATGGAGGAGCGAGGAGTAGAGGACAGGAGAGGAGAAAGGAGGAGAGGACAGGAGAGGAGCGAGGAGGAGAGGAGAGAGGTGATGCCACTTTCTCGTCGCTCTTTTCTCTCCATCTTTCCCTCCTCTATCTCTCTTGTCTCAGAGAGTCTGGGAGTGAGGCAGTAACACACACCGATACTATACTTATCCCAACTGAAAGTTTTTGAGTTTTAAATTTAATCTCACAATTGGCCCCAGCTGGCTCTGGGGCCACATACACACTCTCATGGGTCAGCAGATAAATGGTGGACTGCTTCATCTCCAATCAGACCTCATTACACCAGGCCTGCTGCATGGAGATACAATCACTCCTCTCTATACAACCCTCTCTATCTCCCTCTCTTCTCCTCATTACTTCCACTCATCTCTCCGGTAAAGAGCTTGTACTGGTTTTAAAGCCCTGCTATACATCAGGATGCTGTGAAACGCTATACCACACACACTGATTGTCCCTCATCATTACCCCCTCGCTGGGTGTGTGGAAGAGAGAAAGTGTATGTGTGTGTGTGCCAAGCTGTTGTCAGTCTATGTTTATATTTAAGCCACATTGGATTTAGAGGAGACTTCCTCATCAGTTGCTCACACAGATGATTTGGCTAGCTGTTGAAAATCCACCACACCATCCTCTCTAAACACACACACACAGACTACCACCCAAATAATACCCTATCCACCCATAAGACTCAACTGGTCAGTACATCAGTACATTATAGGGAATGGGGTGCCATTTGGGACAGAACCACACACACAAACATACCTCTGGACCTCTGGGTGCCAGTGTGTGTGTGGGTGGGTGGGTGCCAGTGTGTGTGGGTGGGTGGGTGCCAGTGTGTGTGAGTGCCAGTGTGTGTGTGGGTGCCAGTGTGTGTGGGTGGGTGCCAGCATGTGTGTTGACATACACATATGAAACATACACACATCTGACAGAAGACAAAGACATGAGATCCATCCAACATACTCCTACGGAACATTCCATGATCCAGCTGATACCCAACACCACAGTACCCCTCATAGTACCCTGCTGTCCCTTAACTTCAGGGGACACAACTACAGGACACAGCTACACATTCTCTCTGGCCTGGGACACCCTGCCACCCCCACCTCTTCTTTCCGATTACACCCCCCAATACCCCAGCCAGCCCTGTCTGTGTGGTACGGGTGCTTAGCGGAACCGGGAGGAGAATGAAAGCAAACCTGTGTTCCTTGGTCGGGGGACAGAGCTGTGCAAGAGGAAGGAGGAGGCTCGGACGGCTGTCCATTAGCAGCAGGCTAAACGGGCCATGTCAGCCTCCCTATTGGCTGGAGGCTGACCATATCAACCTCGGAATTGGCTAGAACTGAGAGACACCCGGGTTGAGGCAGGGGTCAAGAGAGAGGACACACAGAGGTCACGGAGAGAGAGTCAGAGTTAAAAAACATAAAGGGGTCCAGGACAAAGAGAACAGAGGAGACTCACAGCAACACCAGAGGCTAAATACTGAATGCATGCAAGAGGATCTTGTCCTATAGACTGCCATTATGTACATTATAATGTACAGTATAATAGCTTTCATTAATATGAGCTGATTCTTGTCCATCTACAGTACAGTTCATGCTGAATGTGGAGCCAATCAAAACTAACTTCCCTGTTCCCTTCAGAAAAGCACTGCTGATGTTGACCTCTTGACCTGGGACACGGCCCTTGAGAGCAAGACATTGTGTTCATCCAAAATGGCACCCTTACCCATTCCCTATATTGTCATGTACTGTCATGTTGTGTCTTGTCTCTGTCCTTTCCCTTCACCCTGTCTCCCTCTGCTGGTCGTTGTTAGGTTACCTTTTCTCCCCCTCTTTCCCCCAGCTGTGCCTTGTCTCCTCCTAACCACCTCGTCACCCCTTTTCCCACCTGTTCCCTTTTTCCCTCTGATTAGGTCCCTATATCTCTCTCTGTTTCTGCTCCTGTCCTTGTCGGATTCTTGTTTGTTGTGTTTCATGCCTGAACCAGACTGTCGTCATGTTTGCTGTAACCTTGTCTTGTCCTGTCGGAATCTGCCGGTCCGTCTGAGCCTACTTATGTTTGGTAATTAAAGAAGCTCTGTTTAAGTTAATTCGCTTTTGGGTCCTCATTCACGCACCGTAACAGAAGAATCCGACCAAGAATGGACCCAGCGACTTCGGATCCTCTCCACTCAGCCGTCGGGATCCAGGGAGCGATGCTAGGCAGACACGATCAGGAATTGTCTGCTGCTCGACATGCCGTTGAGACCCTGGCCACCCAAGTCTCCAACCTCACAGAACAGGTTCACCATCTCCGCCTCGATCCACCGGCCACTTCCAGGGCTTTCGAATCTCCGGAGCCCAGAATCAATAACCCGCCGTGTTACTCTGGGGAGCCCACTGAATGCCGCTCGTTCCTCACCCAGTGTGAAATTGTGTTTTCTCTCCAGCCCTACACTTTCTCCAGGAGCACTGCTCGTGTCGCCTACGTCTTATCTCTCCTTATTGGACGGGCTCGTGAGTGGGGCACGGCAATCTGGGAGGCAAGGGCTGAGTGTACTAACCAGTATCAGGACTTTAAGGAGGAGATGATACGGGTTTTTGATCGATCTGTTTTTGGGGAGGAGGCTTCCAGGGCCCTGTCTTCCCTATGTCAAGGTAATCGATCCATAACAGACTACTCTATTGAGTTTCGCACTCTTGCTGCCTCCAGTGGCTGGAACGAGCCGGCTTTGCTCGCTCGTTTTCTGGAGGGTCTCCGCGCAGAGGTAAAGGATGAGATTCTCTCCCGGGAGGTTCCTTCCAGCGTGGATTCCTTGATTGAACTCGCTATTCGCATTGAGCGACGGGTTGATCTTCGTCACCGAGCTCGTGGAAAGGAGCTCGCGTTCTCCGTTGCCCCCCTCTCCGCATCACTACCATCTTCCTCTGCCGGCTCGGGTGCTGAGCCCATGCAGCTGGGAGGTATCCGCATCTCGACTAAGGAGAGGGAACGGAGAATCACCAACCGCCTCTGTCTCTATTGCGGTTCCGCTGGTCATTTTGTCACTTCATGTCCAGTAAAAGGCCAGAGCTCATCAGTAAGCGGAGGGCTACTGGTGAGCGCTACTACTCCTGTCTCTCCTTCAAGATCCTGCACTACCTTGTCGGTCCATCTACGCTGGACCGGTTCGTCAGCTTCCTGCAGTGCCTTAATAGACTCTGGGGCGGAGGGCTGTTTTATGGACGAGACCTGGGCTCGGGAACATGACATTCCTCTCAGACAGTTAAAGGAGCCCACGGCCTTGTTCGCCCTGGATGGTAGTCCTCTCCCCAGGATTCAGCGTGAGACGCTACCTTTAACCCTCACTGTTTCTGGTAATCATAGTGAAACCATTTCTTTTTAAATTTTTCGTTCACCTTTTACACCTGTTGTTTTGGGCCATCCCTGGCTAGTTTGTCATAATCCTTCCATTAATTGGTCTAGTAATTCTATCCTCTCCTGGAACGTCTCTTGTCATGTGAAATGTTTAATGTCTGCTATCCCTCCTGTTTCCTCTGTCTCTTCTTCACAGGAGGAGCCTGGTGATTTGACAGGGGTGCCGGAGGAATATCACGATCTGCGCACGGTGTTCAGTCGGTCCAGGGCCACCTCTCTTCCTCCACACCGGTCGTATGATTGTAGTATTGATCTCCTTCCGGGAACCACCCCCCCCCCCGGGGTAGACTATACTCTCTGTCGGCTCCCGAACGTAAGGCTCTCGAAGATTATTTGTCTGTAGCTCTTGACGCCGGTACCATAGTCCCCTCCTCCTCTCCCGCCGGAGCGGGGTTTTTTTTTGTCAAGAAGAAGGACGGGTCTCTGCGCCCCTGCATAGATTATCGAGGGCTGAATGACATAACAGTGAAGAATCGTTATCCGCTTCCTCTTATGTCTTCAGCCTTCGAGATCCTGCAGGGAGCCAGGTTTTTCACTAAGTTGGACCTTCGTAACGCTTACCATCTCGTGCGCATCAGGGAGGGGGACGAGTGGAAGACGGCGTTTAACACTCCGTTAGGGCACTTTGAATACCGGGTTCTTCCTTTCGGCCTCGCTAACGCTCCAGCTGTCTTTCAGGCATTAGTCAATGATGTCCTGAGAGACATGCTGAACATCTTTGTTTTCGTTTACCTTGACGATATCCTGATTTTTTCACCGTCACTCCAGATTCATGTTCAGCACGTTCGACGTGTCCTCCAGCGCCTTTTAGAGAATTGTCTTTTTGTGAAGGCTGAGAAGTGCACTTTTCATGCCCCCTCCGTCACATTTCTCGGTTCTGTTATTTCCGCTGAAGGCATTAAGATGGATCCCGCTAAGGTCCAAGCTGTCATTGATTGGCCCGTCCCTAAGTCACGCGTCGAGCTGCAGCGCTTTCTCGGCTTCGCGAACTTCTATCGTCGTTTCATCCGTAATTTCGGTCAGGTGGCAGCTCCTCTCACAGCCCTTACTTCTGTCAAGACGTGCTTTAAGTGGTCCGTTTCCGCCCAGGGAGCTTTTGATCTCCTCAAGAATCGTTTTACATCCGCTCCTATCCTTGTTACACCTGACGTCTCTAGACAGTTCGTTGTCGAGGTTGACGCGTCAGAGGTGGGCGTGGGAGCCATTCTTTCTCAGCGCTCCCTCTCTGACGACAAGGTCCACCCATGCGCGTATTTTTCTCATCGCCTGTCGCCGTCGGAACGTAACTATGATGTGGGTAACCGCGAACTGCTCGCCATCCGGTTAGCCCTAGGCGAATGGCGACAGTGGTTGGAGGGGGCGACCGTTCCTTTTGTCGTTTGGACTGACCATAGGAACCTTGAGTACATCCGTTCTGCCAAACGACTTAATGCGCGTCAGGCGCGTTGGGCGCTGTTTTTCGCTCGTTTCGAGTTCGT
The DNA here is from genome assembly GCF_057628025.1 of Oncorhynchus mykiss. NCBI lineage: Eukaryota > Metazoa > Chordata > Actinopteri > Salmoniformes > Salmonidae > Oncorhynchus > Oncorhynchus mykiss. Next base: position 16,358,188 of record NC_143045.1, read on the forward strand.
GATTTCTTATCGTCCGGGCTCTAAGAACACCAAGCCTGATGCTTTGTCTCGTCTCTTCAGTTCTTCAGTAGCCTCCACTGACCCCGAGGGGATTCTCCCTGAGGGGCGTGTTGTCGGGTTGACTGTCTGGGGAATTGAGAGGCAGGTAAAGCAAGCGCTCACTCACACTCCGTCGCCGCGCGCTTGTCCTAGGAACCTTCTTTTCGTTCCCGTTCCTACTCGTCTGGCCGTTCTTCAGTGGGCTCACTCTGCCAAGTTAGCCGGCCACCCTGGCGTTCGGGGTACGCTTGCTTCCATTCGCCAGCGTTTTTGGTGGCCCACCCGGGAGCATGACACGCGTCGTTTCGTGGCTGCTTGTTCGGTCTGCGCGCAGACTAAGTCCGGTAACTCTCCTCCTGCCGGCCGTCTCAGGCCGCTTCCTATTCCCTCTCGACCGTGGTCTCACATCGCCTTAGATTTTGTCACCGGACTGCCTTCGTCAGCGGGGAAGACTGTTATTCTTACGGTTGTCGATAGGTTCTCTAAGGCGGCTCATTTCATTCCCCTTGCTAAGCTTCCTTCTGCTAAAGAGACGGCACAAATCATCATCGAGAATGTTTTCAGAATTCATGGCCTTCCGTCAGACGTCGTTTCGGACAGAGGTCCGCAATTCACGTCTCAATTTTGGAGGGAGTTTTGCCGTTTGATTGGGGCTTCCGTCAGTCTCTCTTCCGGCTTTCACCCCCAGTCTAACGGTCAAGCAGAACGGGCCAATCAGACTATTGGTCGCATCTTACGCAGTCTTTCTTTTCGCAACCCTGCGTCTTGGTCAGAACAGCTCCCCTGGGCAGAATACGCCCACAACTCGCTTCCTTCGTCTGCGACCGGGCTATCTCCTTTTCAGAGTAGCCTCGGGTACCAGCCTCCGCTGTTCTCATCTCAGTTCGCCGAGTCCAGCGTCCCCTCCGCTCAGGCTTTTGTCCAACGTTGCGAGCGCACCTGGAAGAGGGTCAGGTCTGCACTTTGCCGTTATAGGACGCAGACTGTGAGGGCTGCTAATAAGCGTAGAACTAAGAGTCCTAGATATTGTCGCGGTCAGAGAGTTTGGCTCTCCACTCAGAACCTTCCCCTTAAGACGGCTTCTCGCAAGTTGACCCCGCGGTTCATTGGTCCGTTCCGTATTTCTCGGGTCATTAATCCTGTCGCAGTTCGACTTCTTCTTCCGCGATACCTTCGTCGCGTCCACCCGGTCTTCCATGTCTCCTGCATCAAGCCCGTCCTTCGCGCCCCCGCTCGTCTTCCCCCCCCCCCCCCCATCCTTGTCGAGGGCGCACCCATCTACAGGGTCCGTAGAATTTTGGACATGCGTCCTCGGGGCCGTGGTCACCAGTACCTCGTAGATTGGGAGGGGTACGGTCCTGAGGAGAGGAGTTGGGTTCCCTCTCGGGACGTGCTGGACCGTGCGCTGATCGAGGATTTCCTCCGTTGCCGCCAGGTTTCCTCCTCGAGTGCGCCAGGAGGCGCTCGGTGAGTGGGGGGGTACTGTCATGTACTGTCATGTTGTGTCTTGTCTCTGTCCTTTCCCTTCACCCTGTCTCCCTCTGCTGGTCGTTGTTAGGTTACCTTTTCTCCCCCTCTTTCCCCCAGCTGTGCCTTGTCTCCTCCTAACCACCTCGTCACCCCTTTTCCCACCTGTTCCCTTTTTCCCTCTGATTAGGTCCCTATATCTCTCTCTGTTTCTGCTCCTGTCCTTGTCGGATTCTTGTTTGTTGTGTTTCATGCCTGAACCAGACTGTCGTCATGTTTGCTGTAACCTTGTCTTGTCCTGTCGGAATCTGCCGGTCCGTCTGAGCCTACTTATGTTTGGTAATTAAAGAAGCTCTGTTTAAGTTAATTCGCTTTTGGGTCCTCATTCACGCACCGTAACATATATAGTGAACAACTTTAGACCAGACCCCTATGAGCCATGGTCAAAAGTAGTGCACTATAAAGAGAATCTGGTGCTGTTTGGCACGCCTTGGTCCGTTTGTCCTTTTGACCCAAGAAATGCAGAGAAAAGAAACAACATGATATGGTAATGGAGGTATGAATACGCTCTCATGGACTTCTGAGAAAACACACAGGGAAGAAAGGTTACCACATCAACAACGGCACTATTAACCCAGAGTGGGCAAACAGCAGCAGGCTAAAGACTGGGAGGACACAACAAGGCTGTCTGCAGGCCATATAAACTATTATATAGAGCCCGTAAAGTAGCTACAACCATTCAGAGCCTGCTCCCCAAATGGCATCCCATTCCCCAAAGAGCTCTGGTCAAAAGTAGTGCACTATGTAGGGAATAGGGTGCCATTTGGGAAGAAAAGGGAAGCTGGAGATAGCCCTATCTTCAAATGGTTAAAAGGGCTCTTACCATAGCAGGTAAGCTGCTTAAGCCTTAGGGCACAACCTCTCTAAGTACAGACCAGGGTTCAATGGATCATACCACTTAATGTTACAGTCCATTTCTACTAATCAACTCCTTATTCAATTAACTGACCGACTCCGTATTCCATTATTTAGTCTTCACTGACGGGGGCTGCGTCTCAAATGATACCCTATTGCCTCTATCGTGCACTACTTTTGACTACAGCCCCATGGGCCCTGGTCAAAAGTAGTGCACTATATAGGGATAGTGTGCCATTTGAGACGCAGCCCCCGCCTGGCTCTAAATGCCCGGGAGGAGGGAGAAACAGCATCCTGTACCATTGTCTCTGAATCAGCTTCTAGGTAATAATACGGCAGCTATTTAAACAGAAGTGGAACATGGTATATAGAAGGTTTATCCTAATATCACTAGCCACACCCTGAACGAGTCCATTTCGAGAAGAGGGGAAAAACAACATTAGAGCCTGTGTATGAAAATGACACTGAAACGAAGGGGCTCCATCATAGCTGGTTGTCTGAATGTAGCCATTTAGAGTGATTCTGGTTTGGCTTTGATCTTGGACACTCAAGTAGGGCCATGACATTAGATATGATGACATGTTATAATTAGTGGGTAGCTGTATCTGTGGGACATGCGCTACGTTGGTCTACAACAGGGGTGTCCAACTCATTTTGCCTCGGGGGACGCATTTAGTCTACAACAGGGGTGTCCAACTCATTTTGCCTCGGGGGCCGCATTTGGTCTGCAACGAGGGCTGCACTGAAAATTCCTTGCAGTCAAAATTTTGAAAAAATTGTCCTCTATCCATCGTTTTTGGAATTTTCGATGCTCCCTACGGTCTAATGATTATCAGCGAGCTGGACAGTCAATAAACTATGAATATATGTCAATTATCATTTCTACACAGTTTTGATTTGGTTTTAGTCATTTTAAAGTATATTGAGTCCGGTTCCCTCCCCTACATAAAAATAATACAAATAAACATTTGTTTTCCTATATGTTTGACACTTCTGGACTAATAGTTGAACTCCTCTGAGAAAGATGGAAGGGAGGAGAGGAGCAGAGTGGAGAGGAAAGGGAGGTAGAGCATGGCGCTTGATTCCCGAGACCAGCCACACATACTGTAAAATGTATTCAAGCATGACCAAGTCGCTTTGGATAATAGCGTCTGCTAAATGACATATATTTCTCTCTCATCTCAACACTCCACACGTTCTCCTCCTATCCACCCCTTTCCCTCTCTCCCCTCCCCTCCTCTCCAAAAAGCGTATGAGTGTTTGCTGGGTACAGATGTGATATGTGAAGACAGCCCTGACTGGGCCTGCTGTTACACCCCTGGAACAGCAGCTCCACTCCGCAACGCAACCTGTCCATTATGTACCCCATCACTAATTCATAGCACATCTTTTATTGATACACAGACACACCCTTACGCGCAGATATGTGCGTGTGAGAATGTGAGTCACACTCTGACTATGTCTGTGTGTGTCAGAGTGTGAAAGAATGTTTAGGAGAGCCTCTATGTGCATATGCAGTGAATATATACAGTACCAGTCAAAAGTTTTAGAACACCTACTCATTCAAGGGTTTTTCTTGATTTTTACTATTTTCTACATTGTAGAATAATAGTGAAGAAATCAAAACTATGAAATAACACATATGGAATGATGTAGTAAGCAAAAAAGTGTTAAACAAATCAAAATATATTTCATATTTGAGATTCTTCAAAGTAGCCACCCTTTGCCAGCTTTGCACACTCCTGGTATTATCTCAACCAGCTTCATGAGGTAGTCACCTGGAATGCATTTCAATAAACAGGTGTGCATTATTAAAAGTTAATTTGTGGAATTTCTTTCCTTCTTAATGCGTTTGAGCCAATCAGTTGTGTTGTGACAAGGTAGGGGTGGTATACAGAAGATAACCCTATTTGGTAAAAGACCAAGTCCATATTATGGCAAGAACAGCTCAAATAAGCAAAGAGAAACGACAGAGCATCATTACTTTAAGACATGAAGGTCAGTCCATGCAGAACATTTCAAGAACTTTCTTCAAGTGCAGTCGCAAAAACCATCAAGCGCTATGATGAAACTTGCTCATGAGGACCGCAACAGGAAAGGAAGGCCCAGTTACCTCTGCTGCAGATGATAAGTTCATTCGAGTTACCACCCTCAGAAATTGCAGCCCAAATAAATGCGTCACAGAGTTCAAGTAACAGTCTCAACATCATTGCTGTAAAGAAATCACTACTAAAGGACACCAATAAGAAGAAGAGACTTGCTTGGGCCAAGGAACACAAGCAATGGACATTAGACCAGTGGAAATCTGTCCTTTGGTCTGATGAGTCCAAATTTGAGAATTTTTGTTCCAACCGCCATGACTATAACAGGACAATGACCCAACACACCTCCAGGCTGTGTAAGGGCTATTTGACCAAGAAGGAGTGATGGAGTGCTGCATCAGATGACCTGGCCACCACAATCATCCAACCTCAACCCAATTGAGAATGTTTGGGATGAGTTGGACCACAGAGTGAAGGAAAAGCAGCCAACAAGTGCTCAGTTTATGTGGGAACTCCTTCAAGACTGTTGGAAAAGCATTCCAGGTGAAGCAGGTTGAGAGAATGCAAAGCTGTCAACAAGGCAAAGGGTGGCTAATTTGAAGATTATATTTGGATTTGTTCAACACTTTTTTGGTTACTACATGATTCCATATGTGTTATTTCATAGTTTCAATGTCTTCACTATCATTCTACAATGTAGAAAATAGTAAAAAATAAAGAAAAACCCTGGAATGAGTAGGTGTGACCAACATTTTGACTGGTACTGTACATATGCACATATAGGTGTATGCATGTGTTTGAGTGTGCCAGCATAAACAAATGCTTTAGTAAATATACAGATGGATGTAGTACAATCAGTGCATTTATTAGTCATCTACTCATGCTACAGGAGAAAGGCTGTATGGCTCCAGATGGATGCGAGTCATAGGTCAAAATAGTGGAGTGAGAGTTAAAGGATACAAGTAGTAATCATACAACAGACTAAAGTGGAGCATAACTCGGAGACACCTCAGATACAGAGTCCTTTTCCTAAATTCCACTCCTCTAAAATGCCTCCTGGTTTGAAAGTGTTTCACTGCTGTCTTGTCTAGACAACCCAAAACAGACCTTAAACATCACACAGACATTTGTAAGATGTGCTTCCGACTCTCCCGGTCTCACTCTCTCTCTCCCAAGTCCTGTTTCTCTTTCCTTCTCTCTTTCTTCATGTCTCGCTCTCTTTCTTCATGAACTCTCACAGCGTCTCTCCCCTGAGCAAGCTGTTAAGTGCAGTCTACAAAAACCGCCACAGAAAGACCATTTGAGAAAGGCTAGGACACTCTGCGCCCCCCTTCTCATAACCCTAACCATAAACCTAACCCCAACCCTAATTTAACTCTAATCCCCTAAGCTTAAAATAGCCTTCTTCCTTGTGGGACTGGCACATTTTCCTTGTTTTACTATCCTTGTGAGTACTTCTGGTCCACACATGATAGTAAAACTAAACACACACCTCTAGGCTAGCAGGGCAGAGTGGCACGATAAATGCTACAATGACATCCAGGCCTAACGTATCAGTGGAGGAGAGCAAAAGAAAGGGAGGAGAGGAGAAGAGAGGGGTAAGTGGTGATGGCTCTGAATACAGGAATTATTCTTCCTCGTCTCACACTGTCACCACGGATTACTCTCACACTCTCGGCTGGCTGCAGAGAGAGGGAGAGAGAGAAAGAGAGAGAGAGAGAGAGAGAGAGAGAGAGAGAGGGAGAGAGAGAGAGAGAGAGAGAGAGAGAGAGAGAGAGAGAGAGAGAGAGAGAGAGAGAGAGAGGGAGAGAGAGAGAGAGAGAGAGAGAGAGAGAGAGAGAGGGGAAGAGAAAGAGGGGGAGAGAGAGAGAGAGAGAGGAAGAGGAAGAAAGGAAAAGAGAGAGAGAGAGAGAGAGAGAGAGAGAGAGAGGGAGAGAGAAAGAGGGGGAGGGAGAGAGAGACAGGAAGAGGAAGAGAAAGAAAGGAAAAGAGAGAGGGAGAGAGAGAGGAAGAGGGAGAGGGAGAGAGAGAGAGAGAGAGAGAGAGAGAGAAAGGGAGAGAGAGAGAGGAAGAGAAAGAGGGAGAGAGAGAGAGAGAGGAAGAGAAAGAAAGGAAAAGAGAGAGGAAAAGAGAGAGGGAGAGAGAGAGGAAGAGGGAGAGAGAGAGGAAGAGAAAGAAAGGAAAAGAGAGAGGGAGAGAGAGAGGAAGAGGGAGAGAGAGAGAGAGAGAGAGAGAGACAGAGAGCGGGAGCGACCCACCAGTGAATGGAGGAGTGCTTGGGGGCAGAAATAATGACATTGCTCTTCTTTCCCTCTCCCTTGTTTTTCCTCAGTACCATACTCTTCAGCCTCAACTCATGTCACTTTCTCTTTTCTTTCACAGGGTTCCCTTCTTTTTTTCTCTTTTCTTTTCGCAGCTCAGCTAAGTGTATTTCAGTGGTACAGAGAATGCACTCCGTGTCTTTCTCTGTCTCCAGTGAAGCAGGTTAGAACAGGACCCTGGGTTTTTCTGTCTCCAGTAAAGCAAGGTAGAACAGGACCCTGGGTTTCTGTCTCCTGTTAAGCAGGTTAGAACAGGACCCTGGGTTTCTCTGTCTCCAGTGAAGCAGGTTAGAACAGGACCCTGGGTTTCTCTGTCTCCAGTGAAGCAGGTTAGAACAGGACCCTGGGTTTTTCTGTCTCCAGTAAAGCAAGGTAGAACAGGACCCTGGGTTTCTCTGTCTCCTGTGAAGCAGGTTAGAACAGGACCCTGGGTTTCTCTGTCTCCAGTGAAGCAGGTTAGAACAGGACCCTGGGTTTCTTTGTCTCCTGTGAAGCAGGTTAGAACAGGACCCTGGGTTTCTCTGTCTCCAGTGAAGCAGGTTAGAACAGGACCCTGGGTTTCTCTGTCTCCAGTGAAGCAGGTTAGAACAGGACCCTGGGTTTCTCTGTCTCCTGTGAAGCAGGTTAGAACAGGACCCTGGGTTTCCCTGTCTCTAGTGAAGCAGGTCAAAACAGGACCCTGCGTTTCTGTCTCCAGTGAAGCAGGTTAGAACAGGACCCTGGGTTTCTCTGTCTCCAGTGAAGCAGGTTAGAACAGGACCCTGGGTTTCTCTGTCTCCAGTGAAGCAGGTTAGAACAGGACCCTGGGTTTCCCTGTCTCTAGTGAAGCAGGTCAGAAGAGGACCCTGGGTTTCTCTGTCTCTAGTGAAGCAGGTTAGAACAGGACCTTGGGTTTCTCTGTCTCCAGTGAAGCAGGTTAGAACAGGACCCTGGGTTTCCCTTTCTCTAGTGAAGCAGGTCAGAACAGGACCCTGGGCTTCTCTGTCTCTAGGGAAGCAGGTTAGAACAGGACCCTGGGCTTCTCTGTCTCTAGTGAAGCAGGTCAGAACAGGACCCTGGGCTTCTCTGTCTCTAGTGACGCAGGTTAGAACAGGACCCTGGGCTTCTCTGTCTCTAAGTGAAGCAGGTCAGAACAGGACACCGGGGGCAGGTGCCAAAATGATATACAAATTATACAAATTGTGACCCACCTGCTGGTTAACCCAACAAGTGTGAGGAGGATGGGGGGGGTGCCCCCCCTGCTCATTAACCCAACAAGTGTGAGGAGGATGGGGGGGTGCCCCCCCTGCTCATTAACCCAACAAGTGTGAGGAGGATGGGGGGGTGCCCCCCCTGCTCATTAACCCAACAAGTGTGAGGAGGGTAGAGGGGTGCCCCCCCTGCTCATTAACCCAACAAGTGTGAGGAGGACAGAGGGGTGCCCCTCCTGCTCATTAACCCAACAAGTGTGAGGAGGACAGAGGGGTGCCCCTCCTGCTCATTAACCCAACAAGTGTGAGGAGGACAGAGGGGTGCCCCCCCTGCTCATTAACCCAACAAGTCTGTATTCTCAATGGTCTAAAGCCATGTCCCCAAAGTGCAAAAAGAGGTGAAGTGAGAAGTGCGTTGATGTGGTGTACGTGTGTGTGAGTTCGCTACAGCGTATGTGTATATAACCCTGCATGTGTGTGTGTATACTGGAACCAGAAGGGAGTAATGATTGATTGGGGAAGTGGGACCTCCTACCCCATCGTGATAATGCGGTGGTCTGCTGTGTGTGTGTGTGTGTGTTTGTGTGGTGTGCTGTGTGTGTGTGTGTGTGTGTGTGTGTGTGTGTGGTGGTCTGCTGTGGTGTGTGTGTGTGTGTGGTGGTCTGCTGTGTTGTGTGTGAGTGTGTGGTCTGCTGTGGTGTGTGTGTGTGTGTTTGTGTGGTGGTCTGCTGTGGTGTGTGTGTGTGTTTGTGTGGTGGTCTGCTGTGGTGTGTGTGTGTGTTTGTGTGGTGGTCTGCTGTGGTGTGTGTGTGTGTTTGTGTGGTGGTCTGCTGTGGTGTGTGTGTGTGTTTGTGTGGTGGTCTGCTGTGGCGTGTGTGTGTTTGTGTGGTGGTCTGCTGTGGTGTGTGTGTGTGTTTGTGTGGTGGTCTGCTGTGGTGTGTGTGTGTGTTTGTGTGGTGGTCTGCTGTGGTGTGTGTGTGTGTGTTTGTGTGGTGGTCTGCTGTGGTGTGTGTGTGTGTTTGTGTGGTGGTCTGCTGTGTTGTGTGTGAGTGTGTGGTCTGCTGTGGTGTGTGTGTGTGTGTTTGTGTGGTGGTCTGCTGTGGTGTGTGTGTGTGTTTGTGTGGTGGTCTTCTGTGGTGTGTGTGTGTGTTTGTGTGGTGGTCTGCTGTGGTGTGTGTGTGTGTTTGTGTGGTGGTCTGCTGTGGTGTGTGTGTGTGTGTTTGTGTGGTGGTCTGCTGTGGTGTGTGTGTGTGTTTGTGTGGTGGTCTGCTGTGGCGTGTTTTGTTGGTCTTGTGATGGATATCTGTCTGTTAAAACAAGACTTGGTAGAAAGGAACTCAGTCAGTCACATAATCGACCTGGTAGTTTCTGCAAATGGCTACAAGAGGCTGTCCAAGTCAAACAGGAGATAGGAGCGTCATCACCAGACTACAGTAGGGAACAATAGAGGTTTTCACAGTGCTAACAGGAGGGTTGGAGTCTAGATTCTAGCCACGTGCCTTAATATACCCAATTTATCAAACATTATGAAACTGACTTCATGAAATGACTCACATATACTGGCCCCAAGAGGAATATTCATGTCCACATGCAATAAGTGAACTCTTTCTAGATATTCAGGGAGTAAAGAGTATTACTGTAAGATCAGATTGAAAAGCAGAATGCAAAAGTAAGAGGTGTTTATGTGTGTGGCAAACATGTGTATAGATAGAAAGGCCCTCTGCCCTTCTAACACGCTCTGTTTGTTCCTAAGTGGGACCCATAGACCTAACTTCATAGGTCCCCTGACAGGTCCCCAAACACACTGGAACGTACCACTCTCTTTGGTAGGGAGGAAATCCTCACTCCACACCAACAGATTACATCAACCGCTTGCTTTCTTCCAAACCACACAGTGAGACACACACTAAGACACACACTGACACACACACAGTGAGACAGACTGTGAGACAGACAGTGAGACAGACAGTGAGAAACACAGTGAGACACACAGTGAGACACACAGTGAGACAGACAGTGAGACACACAGTGAGACACACAGTGAGACAGACAGTGAGACAGACAGTGAGACAGACAGTGAGACAGACAGTGAGACAGACAGTGAGACACACAGTGAAACAGTGTGACAGACAGTGAGACAGACACGCACACGGTAATGTACATATAGACGAAAACCCAGTGCTCCATGTGATGGCAGAGGCAATGTTTTCTGTACCACGATAACATCAGATGAGAGGTGGAGCTCCTCCAAAACCAACACGCAAGAAGGTGGAATCAACCGGCCAAATCCCTCCAATAGCACACGGCAGTAGACCTAATTAATTCAATCATAAACCTATGTGGACTGCCATCCAACAATGTGCTAAATTACTTAGAACACAAGGAACTGGTATACACAGGGCCTGGAGGCGAGTCACATACTTCCTGGGTTTGGAGGGTCACACACACTGTTATTAACACAAAGCACATGCCCATTGAGGGTACAAAACATTAAGAACACCTTCCCTTTATTGAGTTGCATCCCCCTCTGCCCTCAGAACGGTCTCAAACCCAGCAGCGTTGCAGTTCTTGACACACTCAAACCGGTGCTGGCACCTACTACCATACCCTGTTCAAAGACAGATACATTTATTGTCTTGCCCATTCACCCTCTGAATGGCACACATACACAATCCATGTCTCAGCTGTCTCAAGGCTTAAAAATCGTGACAAAGTGACATCAATAAGGGATCATAGCTTTCACCTAGATTCACCTGGTCAGTCCGTCATGGAAAGAGCAGGTGTTCCTAATGTTTTGTACCCTCAGTGTATACAGACGCACACATACACATGCTTGTGCGCTCACACACACACAGTGTGTGTCCATCATTTTTGGATGCTGATAATGCTATACTGTAAATATTAGCGTTAACATGTGACGGCTGGTTGACAGAGGTAGTTGCATGTCTGACACACAGTAGATACCAGTCCCATTACAATGGCTCATAGGTCAGGGCTGGATCCTGAACGTGGCCTCCAGAAACACTGGCCTGACACTGTCTGAGGACAAAGGCTGGGTTATGTTATACTGGGGTTGGGCTGAGAGTAGACTAGGGCTGGAATATACTAAATTGCGCTGGGCTAAGAGAGGGGTCCTCCACACGGCTTCAATGGAATTCATGTTGGGTTGGCAGCATTAAGCAAAATCACATCTGCAACATTATGTTACTTGGACAAAACTAATTCCTGGAAGAGTATGTTCAGGAGTCAGGGCTTCCTGCCCCACCTCCTTATCTCCCTCTCTCTCTCCATCTATCCGTCTCTCTATCTGTCACCTGCCCCTGGCTGTGGCGACAGTAGGTCTCTGGCTCTGCGTGAGAACTCAATCTGTGTGACTGCAGGCTTTGTTCTGAGCGTGAGCCTGAGTGTGTGTGTGTGTGTGTGGTTGTGTGTTGAGGGAGAAATGTCAAAGAGGGTGATTTGTTACATCATCCAGCATTCCAATTCTCTCTCTCTGTGTGTGTGTGAGTGAGAGAAAGCCGGACAGAGAGATAATGTGTGTATGAGTGAATCCTTCAGGTCTTTGCCAATGGGGCCTGTGTGTGTGTGTGTGTGTGTGTGTGTGTGTGTGTGTGTGTGTGTGTGTGTGAGAGTGTGTGTGTGAGTGAGAGAAAGCCGGACAGAGAGATAATGTGTGTATGAGTGAATCCTTCAGGTCTTTGCCAATGGGGCCTGTGTGTGTGTGTGTGTGTGTGTGTGTGTGTGTGTGTGTGTGTGTGTGTGTGAGAGTGTGTGTGTGAGTGAGAGAAAGCCGGACAGAGAGATAATGTGTGTATGAGTGAATCCTTCAGGTCTATGTCAATGGGGCGTACAGTATGTCTAAGGATGGGGAAAGGGGAACTGGGCCCTGCACGTCGAGACACTCTCTAAGCTATACACCATCTGGCCCTGCCCATCAAAGGCCTCTCTCTCTATGAACGTAACACACATACACTTTCTCTACATTACAGTCAGCCATCAACCAGACGTCCCTATTAGATTAGCCTCCATTACGTCCCAGTTATTCCCTGCTTGAAGCTTGGTGCCACTGTCACACAAAGACACAGGCCACATCCCAAATGGTACCCTATTCCATATAGTAGGGCCCATAGGCCTCTGGTCAAAAGTAGTGCACCACATAAGGAATAGGGTGTCGTTTTGGACGCATTCACAGTAAGACAGAATGGATGTGCATGTCTCAGACCCGGCTCCAGTTGACCCCTTCCAAACAATATTTAGCCCATTCCTCTATGTCTCCCTCAGGAAAGGGTTTTAAGTTCCTGTTTATAGGAGGGCCCAAGGCAGCGAAAAATGGGGGTAGATTGGATGCAATGTGATCAGTAATGAATTTTGCGTTGCATTAGAGGGGGCTGTAGCCGTAAAGATGGAGGGATAAGCGCCGACTACAAGTGTCCAGGAGTCAGCCCTTAATCTAATGACGAGCAGAGTCATAGACACAAGCAATTATAGCGGGAAGGAGAGAGCGAGAGAACGAGCGAGAGAGGAGGGGGAGCGAGAGAGTCCCAAAGAGTGTTCATTCCATGTGACTGCTAGTGCTGCTGCAGGGGCCTAAATGAATAGGTCCAAACAGCATTACGTTGTAATAGACGGGAAATGAGAGAAAGAGAGGGATTGCAGAGAGAGGGATGAGAACAGGGAGCGAGAGAAGGGTGAGAGAGATGGAGATGAGAGGAGGGGGGGTAGTTGGTGCTAACACACATTAGGGCCTTGTGACTCTTTGCTGCTCCTAGTGGCAGTCTCCTCTCCCTATGAGAAACCCCTCTACCCCTCCACTCCCCCCATAAAAACCTCTTGTTCAGGAGAGGAAGAGCATCGCCACTTTAAAAATGAGTTCAACATTTGGATTGTCCGGATGGCTGACACACACACATGCAGGCCCACACACAAGTGTACATCCACACACTTTTTGCAAAACCTAACAAGCGTGATTAAGAGTAGCAGTTGAAGGAGAGTAAATTAAAGTTCACACAAAGCTAAGTAAATGAAGTTGACCACTATCACATTTCACTTGAGAGAACAAACGGTCAGTAAATTGGTGGAAAGATTGAAACCATTAAATTATTAATGATGACAAATGATTAATGAGTGTTTGTGTGCACACGCGCATGTACACAACCATTCAAAAGCTTGGGGTCACTTAGAAATGACCTTGTTTTTTGAAAGAAAAGCACATTTTTTGTCCATTAAAATAACATCAATTTGATCAGAAATACAGTGTAGACATTGTTAATGTTGTAAATGACTGGAAACGGCAGATTTTTTTAATGGAATATCTACATAGGCCCATTATCAGCAACCATCACTCCTGTGTTCCAATGGCACATTGTGTTAACTAATCCAAGTTGATCATTTTAAAAGGCTAATTGATCATTAGAAAACCCTTTTGCAATTATGTTAGCACAGCTGAAAACTGTTGTGCTGATTTAAAGAAGCAATAAAACTTTTGAACGGTAGTGTATGTGCGCATATGAGCAGGTACAGTGCCTTCAGAAAGTATTCAGAGCCCTTGATTTTTTACACATTTTGCTTGGTTACTTATTCTAAAATGTATCCACAAAATGTTTTCTCCTCATCAATTTCCACACAATACCCCATAATGACAAAGCAAAAAAACAGTTTTTTAAAATTATTTTTATTTTATTTTATTTTATATAAAAACGGATATATCACATTTACATAAGTATTCAGACCCTTTACTCAGTACTTTGTTGAAGCACCTTTGGCAGTGATTCTTGGGTATGATGCTACAAGCTTGGCACATCTGTATTTGGGGAGTTTCTCCCATTCTTCTCTGCAGATCCTCTCAAGCTCTGTCAGGTTGGATGGGTAGCGTTGCTGCATAGCTATTTTCAGGTCTCTCCAGAGTCGTTAGATCGGGTTCAAGTCCGGGCTCTGGCTGGGCCACTCAAGGACATTCAGAGACTTGTCCCGAAGCCACTCCTGAGTTGTTTTGGCTGTGTGCTTAGGGTTGTTGTCCTGTTGGAAGCTGAACCTTTGCCCCAGTCTGAGGTCCTGAGTGCTCTGGAACAGGTTTTCATCAAGGATCTCTCTGTACTCTTCTCTGTTTATCTTTCCCTCAATTCTGACTAGTCTCCCAGTCCCTGCTGCTGAAAAACATCCTCACAGCATGATGCTGCTACCACCATGCTTCACTGTAGGGATGGTGCCAGGTTTCCTCCAGACGTGACGCTTGGCATTAAGGCCAAAGAGTTGAATCTTGGTTTCATCAGACCAGAGAAACTTGTTTCTCATGGTCTGAGAGTCTTTAGGTGTCTTTTGGCAAACTCAAAGCGGGCCGTCATGTGCCTTTTACTGAGGAGTGGCGTCCGTCTGGCCACGCTACCATTAAGGCCTGATTGGTCAACTGCTGCAGAGATGGCTGTCCTTCTGGAAGGTTCTCCCATCTCCACAGAGGAACTCTAGAGCTCTGTCAGAGTGACCATTGGGCTCTTGGTCACCTCCCTGACCAGAACTTCTTCCATTTAAGAATGATGGAGGTCACTGAGTTCTTGGGGACCTTCAATGCTGCATAAATGTTTTGGTACCCTTCCCCAGATCTGTGCCTTGACACAGTCCTGCCTCCGAGCTCTACGGACAATTAATTCGACCTCATGGCTTGGTTTCTGCTCTGACATGCACTAACTGTGGGACCTTATATAGACAGTAGTTACCTTTCCAAATAATGTCCAATCAATTGAATTTTCCACAGGTGGACTCCAATCAAGTTTTAGAATAAGGCTGTAGCGTAACAAAATGTGGAAAAAGTCAAGGGGTCTGAAAGCCTTCCGAAGGCACTGCATGTGTGAGATTATGTGTGCGTGTCTGTGTATGGGTTAGTGTATGTTTATGACTGACCGGTAGCCGAGCCCACTATGTCTCTGGATGGTGACTCTGACATGGCATCTGCCAGCCTCTCTCTCAGCCCCTCCTCGGTGGACTCCACAGAGCTCATGTGACGCAGGCCAAAGCTCTCTGGCCAGCTGCCACACACCTCCAGCAGAGTCACACTGCGGTCAAACGTCCCTGGAACACAAACACCACCATTTAGAGACGGTCAGCACAACACAACCACACACACAGTCAATAGAAACCCAAAACCTAGTCAGTTAAGGTACACACAGTAGAAATGAGATATATGATCTGTTAAAGTGCACACTGATCAGTTTAACCATACACACTGTCAAAATACAAGCAAGAATCTTCTGATAGTCAGTATAACGGCATGCTCGCAATTGCACACTTAGTCAGTCCAACCACATACACCACAGTCAGTCCAAATTCACAACCACATTCACAACCACACACTAAATCCATATAACCACACAGATGGTCAAGTGGAGTACTGCCATCAAACACTTAAGCTGTGTTTGAATACTCATACTAACCGCACTAACTGTACTATTTGTGATGTACATTGAGTATGTAGTATGCTTATTGGTTTTAGTATGGATATAGTTATTATGCCAAATCTTCCTGGATGTCGTGCTACATTCCCCCAAAATTTGAAGAACACATGCAGTGGACACAATTCCCATGATTTTAGGGTCCATAATGCAATTCTCCAGAAAATGGGCGTGGTACCACAACATTTTCACATTTGAAGAAAATGGCGGAAAATATGCAGTCAAAGTCCGACGAGAGCGGATACAAATGTATTGCTTTAACTAATTATGACAAATTTTAAGAGACTGTTGAGCAACGTAATAAAAAAGTAATGACTTTTCAAATAAGTTACACGTTATGTTGGCTGCCAGTTAGCAACGCTAGCCTTACGAACTGCATAGCATTATAGCAGTTGCTTGCATGTACTGGTATGTTAGCTAGCTACCTAACGTTAGTTGGCTACTAGTACATCGAACTTGCCAGTATATTAACTATATGCTATCCAACTAACTACCCAACATTTATTGACTTGATTATTCACTTTATTCTTATCTAAGTGGTATATGTGTGTTCTCAATGGACATTGTTAAAGATGTCTAGTTAGTTATTTGTTATGCTAACAAGCTAGCAAGAAGTTGCATAGCAACAGCATCAACTTCCAGTAGACAGGCGAAGTGCTAGTACACTCAACTGAAATAATACAATTTGTTTACAGTACACTAACATGAACAAATAGTATGTATAGTTGAAGTCGGAAGTTTACATACACTTAGGATGGAGTCATTAAAACTAGTTTTTAAACCACTCCACAAATTTCTTGTTAATTAACAAATATAGTTTTGGCAAGTCGGTTAGGACATCTACTTTGTGCATGTGTAGCAGTGTGATGTTGCTCCCCTAGATTATGCACCAAATTGCACACAAGGACAACTTCAAATAAGCGGTCAAGAGGGGATGTTAATAATTTGATAATAATTCAGTGTGTAAAATGTAATTACAGCTGCATAGCTAATGTTATTCTTTGGTGTACAAACACTTTTTCATATCAATATTGTACATACATGTGATTGTAAAAGTTGTGTATATTTTGGTTTGGTCCATCGCGGGTTATCAGTATTTCCGTACCCCCTTATTGTTCTCTTTTGCCTGACCTTCAGCTAGAAAGGTATGTTGTCCTTGGCTCCGAAATGGTTCAATATAAAACCGTCAAAATGTTACACAATGTGCTGTTGTGCAACCATAAGTTTTGTTACAATGTGGATAATATAAAGATTTATGTTAACAAGTTTCACCAAGCTCGCTAACTAGGGTACCTATTGTAACTTGTGAGTACTTGGGACAGTGTTTGAGTGAGTTTCTATGTGCTCGCACAGGTGCCTGAGAACTGTGACTGCGCCAAGGGTTAACATAATGTGTGTTGTCTCTTCGTGTGCAGGTATGTCTTTTATTTTGTCCGAATTATGCTCTATATCATTTTACTTGTATTGTATGGTGTGCTCTTGTGCACTGAATGTGTGCACGCAGCAAGGTGCTTGAGAGCTGTGACTGCGCCAAGGGCTAAAATATTGTGTGTTGTCTCTTTGTGTGCAGGGCAAATAAAAATAATCCAACCAGCAGACCCCCAGTTGTGGCAGTGTCCTACATACACTAAGTTGACTGTGCCTTTAAACAGCTTGGAAAATTCCAGAAAATGATGCCATGGCTTTAGAAGCTTCTGATAGGCTAATTGACATCATTTGAGTCAATTGGAGGTGTACCTGTGGATGTATTTCAAGGCCTACCTTCAAACTCGGTGCCTCTTTGCTTGACATCATGGGAAAATAAAAAGAAATGAGCCAAGACCTCAGAAAAAAATGTGTAGACTTCCACAAGTCTGGTTAATCCTTGGGAGCAATTTCCAAACACCTGAAGGTACCACGTTCATCTGTACAAACAATTGTACGCAAGTATAAACACCATGGGACCACGCAGCCATTATACCCCTCAGGAAGGAGACCCATTCTGTCTCCTAGATATGAGCATACTTTGGTACGAAAAATGCAAATCAATCCCAGAACAACAGCAAAGGACCTACTGGAGGAAACAGCCAGAAGAGGACTGGCCACCCCTCACAGCCTGGTTCCTCTCTAGGTTTCTTCCTGGGTTCTGGCCTTTCTAGGGAGTGTTTCCTAGCCACCGTGCTTCTACATCTGCATTGCTTGCTGTTTGGGGTTTTAGTCTGGGTTTTAGTCTGGGTTTCTGTACAGCACTTTGTGACATCAGTTGATGTAATAAGGGCTTTATAAAGACATTTGATTGATTGATTGATTGATTGAAGATGCTGGAGGAAACAGGTACAAAATGATCTATATCCACAGTAAAATGAGTCCTATATCGACATAACCTGAAATGCCGCTTAGCAAGGAAGAAGTCACTGCTCCAAAACCGCCATAAAAAAGCCAGACTACGGTTGCAACTGCACATAGGGACAAAGATCGTACTTTTTGGAGAAATGTCCTCTAGTCTGATGAAACAAAAATAGAACTGTTTGGCCATAATGACCATCGTTATGTTTGGAGGAAAAAGGGGGAGGCTTGCAAGCCGAAGAACACCATCCCAACCATAAAGCACGGGGGTGGCAGCATCATGTTGTGGGGGCACTTAGCTGCAGGAGGGACTGGTGCACTTCACAAAATAGATGGCATCATGATGTAGGAAAATTATGTGGATATATTGAAGCAACATCTCAAGACACCAGGATGTTAAAGCTTGGTAGCAAATGGGTCTTCCAAATGGACAATGACCCCAAGCATACTTCCAAAGTTGTGATAAAATGGCTTAAGGACAACAAAGTCAAGATATTGGAGTGGCCATCACAAAGCCCTGGCCTCAATCCTGTAGAAATTTGTGGGCAGAACTGAAAAAGTTTGTGCGAGCAAGGAGGTCTACAAACCCGACTCTGTTACACCAGCTCTGTCAGGAGGAATGGGCAAAAATTCACCCAACTTAATGTGGGAAGCTTGTGGAAGGCTACCCGAAATGTTAGACCCAAGTTAAACAATTTAAAGGCAACGCTACCAAATACTAATTGAGTGTATGTAAACTTCTGACCCACTGGGAATGTGATGAAAGAAATAAAAGCTGAAATAAATCATTCTCTCCACTACTTTTCTGACATTTCACATTCTTAAAATAAAGTTGTGATCCTAACTAGCCTAAGACAGGGAGTTTTTACTAGGATTAAATGTCAGGAATTGTGAAAAACTGAGTTTAAATGTATTTGGCTCAGGTGTAACTTCAACTGTACACTCATTAAGTATGTAGTATACATACACACTGAATTAAGTCAAGAGATTTAGTAGCTGGGACAAAGGCTGCAGCTACTGACTATGGCCCTGGTTAAAGGGATACTTCGGGATTTTGGCAATGAAGCCCAGTCACTGCGCTAACGCTAGAAAACCCTGCTAGCAGGGCGAGTGGATGGGAGGGATGGCATCAAACTAGGGAAAGTTAAGAGCCACTGGACTGATAAACAGAGGAAAGAGAGAGACAGGCAGATGTTGAGAAAGACAATGACTGACAGAAAAGGAGACATGATAGAGCAGAGGAAAGAAAAAGGTAAAACAGAGAAGGAAATAGAGAGAAAAACACCAGAACAAGACTGGAATGATCTTTATCATAGAAGAACTGCTATTGTTTGGTTCTCTGGTGGTTGTTTGCTGGTTGTTATTTGGGGGTTGTTATTTGGTTCTCTCTACCTGACACCTTGTCCCCTGGCCCAGACTGGGTCTGTGTTATCAGAAGGAGCAGCGACAGTGGACTCTTTGATCTCAGAGTTAAGTTCAGTGGCTATCTAGGCCCTAGGTGTATGGAGGTCTGGCCAGCCTCAGCCACACTCCAGCCCACTGACAAGCTCTAATGCTGGGGCTAGAGCCTGCACGGGCTGCCCTGACTGGCCTGGTTTTACACACAGATAGGAAGGACCAGGTCTCCACTTGGCTATCTGCTGTTAAGACACACACTACACCGGGCCAGGCAGGAGAAGCTGATAACTTTGAACCACTTCATAAAGAATCTGTGTGTGTGACTCCTCAAAAGATCCCCCCTTGCCAGCAGGCCCACAATCAAAGCCATGGCCAAGAGCCTGTGTGCAGGGTGTTGTGGTGTGTGTGTGAGAGAGAACAGTAGCCCTGTGTGCCACAATAGCGCTCTTGAAGGTGACATGATGTTATTATGGTTACCAAGCGGTTGATTTGATGTTTTACCACAGTGTGGAATTGAATTTCCACCGTTAAAACAACCCTCCGGCAATGCTGTGAAATGTGGCCTATCTTTCTGAGACCTCACTATGCTGGTATGTGAACCGTGAGCTAGTTCATTTGTTTACATGGGCTGAGTATGTAATGAGTAAGTAATGCATGTAATTGAGGTGTGCAAGCTTGTGTTAGGCTGTGTCTGCGTGAGCGTCAGTGTGTCCTCCTGAATTCACTGTCACAGCACTTCAGACGCTCTATGGAGACTTCCTTCACAAATCTATTAACCCATCAGTCTCAATTAACATGATGGCAGGACCCTAATGGTACGACCTAATTTCTCTCTCACTCACAGTCACACACACACACACACACACACACACACACACACACCCACACACCCACCCACCCACCCACTCACTCACCCTGGGGTGTTCACATCAACAACTACAGAGCAAAAACATTAAACACAACACAGAAACCATTACACCAAAGTATGTGGTTTTAATTACTATTCCAAAACCACCATGACACTGGCCAAATTGACAATTTTGGACTATATAGATGTAACCCCCAGAGAATGATGAGCCAGATATGTAGCTGTCATGGTCAGTAGTCCCCCCCCCCCCCCTCTCTCCCTGCATCAGGGGTGATGTCTGTTCGTTTATCCCATGTGTAACTGTGTTGTTGTTTTTGTCACACTGCTGTGCTTTATCTTGGCCAGGTCGCAGTTGTAAATGAGAACCTGTTCTCAACTGGCCTACCTGGTTAAATAAAGGTGAAATAAATAAAAATGTCTCCATGCTCCAGCATGTGACAGCAAGTCCCACTCCTCCACTCCGGTCATTATCATGATGATGCTAATGAAATAACAGCCAGACTCCTCAGGGTTAGTAGGAACCGAGGGGCGTAGTGAGTGTAGAGCAGCAGGAGGGGATTCTTCCTCTGCAGGGTGGGGCTTTGCTTCTCCATCCCTCTTTTCATTTTTCACTGACAATGTTCTAGGAACAACTAAAACATGAGGACATGATGTTCACAAGCATTTTAGTGACAGGAGAGAGAGAGAAGAGACAGAGGGGAGAGAGAGAGTGAGAGAGAGAAGCGAGATGAGAAAGATAGCAGGGAGAAGAGAGAACGAGACAGGGAGGATGTGGACAGACCCACATTTTTTCATCATGGTTAAACTAAAACCCAGGCTGGATTAGTTCTCTCCCAGCTGTTGGTTCACCGCCACACCGACTGAAGATCAGGTCCTACTGATCTCTCCCAACGCTAGTTTCCTTAAAGACTTAATCAGTGTGTGTGTGTTCACATTTACAACAGGGCAACAGCTCTGGATGGCACAGCTGGACACAAACACACACTGCACGCAACGCATAACAACCGGCCACAAGCCATCATCTCTGGGCTACCTGGTTGCTAAACAGCCTAATGACGGGAGGCTAACGGTTGGCTAGCTGATAGCGGTAATTCAATTAGGCTTTACTGCAGGGGGGTGTCATTAGAGTGATGGAGCTAACGAGGCTTAGTGCTGTAAACGGAGGGTTGTGACTCTGGGACGGCAGTTATTTGTGTTGGAAAAACAAATGCCTTCTGGTAACAAACATGCCACTGCGTAAATCACGATTTGACCGGAGGGAAGGTGACAGAGGTGTACATTTGGAAAGATACAGACTAACCCTCTGAGTTGGACCTGGGCAGCCTGTACCTGGAGCAGGGAGGGCATGGCTGTCTTGGTGTGATGACTAGCTGGGATGTGAGGCGGCAGACTTGAGGTTGAGGCTGTGTCTTAATCAGTAGGCTCTGTCCTCACAGTGGTTGTGAAACACACACACTTCTTCTTACGCTGTGAACCAAGTCTGACAGAGTGTGTGTGACAGTGGCCAGGCAGGGCCATGGAGACAGGAGTCAGTGAAAGAGTGGAGAGCTGCCTGCCAGAGTAGTTTAGTGGTGGGCGACATGTTAGTGTTAATGGAGATGGATTAACAGCTGTGATAGGTAGCTAGGAGGTCTCTCTTTGCTCTTCACTAGATACCCTTTCTTTCATTACACTAGGCCCTGCTTTTAAATACATTTACCCCCCCCCCTCCCCTCTCTCTCCTGGGTCGGCTGAGTACTAGTAATCCTTTCAATAGTGGGGCTTGCCCGGGGCCAAAGACTCACGCCCGCGCACACATACACACTTACAAACACGCATGCGCGGCTGCGCTCACATAGTCATCACACAGAACACGTAAGCATGCACGCACGCACACAGACACACACACACGTAAGCGCACACACACGTAAGCACACACACACACACACACACACACACAGAGGCTCTTCACTTTGCACCTCCCTGTTTAAAGCCAGTTTAAAGGAGAGTCAGAGGCGCAATGATGGCTAGCTCACGATTAGCCTTAAACCTTTAATAGGTGAGACGGTCTCTGCACTGTGTGTGGTACTGTCAGGCAGACTTCAAAGTCTCTGAGACACATATGCACACACACATACATTAACACGCCTCTGTACTGTAGTGTGTTTACATACAGTTCTGACTAGGGTTGTTACCGTGACCATATTACCGCCACACCTGCGGTCACGAGTCATGAGGGCAGTCAAATTCCATGTGACTGTTTAGTCACGGTAACTAGGCTTCTCCAAGCGCTGATGATGCTGATGGTCATTACTAGCCTACCAAACGTGCTAACTGCCTGGTACTCAGCACACTATTGTCCCGCTAATAACTCTGACATCAAGGCAAATGTAATCGAAAATTGAATCAAACACTTCATGAGAGCTCATGTTGCCAACATTTCTATAGGCAGGCTATGAAACTGCGGAGAAAACAAAGTGAAGGTCTCTATTAAAAAGAGGATCTTTCTATTGGCTAGGTCTACTATATTTCCATCTCAACTTTCCTAATATTAAGCACATTGGTCATCTTTACAACAGGAGTATAGCCTACCTGGCTGACATCAAAATTAACCACATGAAAAGCATCCTCCCTTCCCTATTTATGTATTTTCCCCCGTTGCCCCTGTTTCGATACAGGTGCATGACAATGGTTCATTCTAAATCAAAACAAATTTCACATGTATATATTATTTAGTATATGTAAAGACAAGATTAAATCAAGAATAGTCTGATGGGTGACAATATTACCCTGTCACTCTGTGAATTATGCATTATCACTTGTGAATGATGCCAAGCATAAGAAACTGCCTTGTTTTTTGCGACTTTTTCGAATCATAGTCGCACACCTCATGTAGCCTAGCCCATAGGCCTATATGTTTTGATAAGGTTTGTATCACAACTAAAGTGGACAAATGACTTCTTAAAAGTAAGCACATTAATCCGCTTTACAAGGCTTTTCTCTTTCTTTCTCTCTCTCTTCTCTTGGAGGACCTGAGCCCAAGAACCATGCCTCAGGACTACCTGGCCTGATGACTCCTTGCTGTCCCCAGTCCACCGGGTCATGCTGCTGCTCCAATTTCAACTGTTCTGCCTGCGGCTATGGAACCCTGACCTGTTCACTGGACGTGCTACCTGTCCCAGACCTGGTCCCGGGCCTCTCTGAGGTGCTGACCTGTTGCACCCTCTACAACCACTGTGATTATTATTACCTGACCCTGCTGGTCATCTATGAATGTTTGAACATCTTGGCCATGTTCTGTTATAATCTCCACCCAGAAGAGGACTGGCCACCCCTCAGAGCCTGGTTCCTCTCTAGGTTTCTTCCTAGGTTCTGGCCATTCTAGGGAGATTTTCCTAGCCACCGTGCTTCTACACCTGCATCGCTTGCTGTTTGGGGTTTAGGGCTGGGTTTCTGTACAGCACTTTTGTGAGATCGATTGAATTTGATTGATAAGCAGCGAGTGAGTTTCAAGCTTGGGGAAGATAATTTTCACCATAAAAATGCACCTTTATAATAAAAGCATTACATGCATAATTGCAATTGTGTTGACTTTGATAATGGTGTTTTCCCGCTAATGAAACATTTGCGCTTATAAACTACTGCCATGTGCACATTGATGCGCTTATAATGTGAAGAAGGTCCAATAGTTCATCAACATTTTAAGCTAAATGTTCTGATCTGTTTCGTCAGCCACATGGCGTAAAATGTTTATGCTAGTTGTTGTATTAACTTGGGATTTATTGCACCCCACAACGTGCCCAGACTATGCTTAGAATATTTATTTCTCGCACAGAATAGGTCAACTTTTATACTAACGGGAATAGTAGATTGATATAGGCTAGTGTTTTTGCTGTTCGTTAGGCCTACTCATCTTATTGGATGACGAAACGTAAATGTGGACAGTACTTCCAATATCTTCAATATGCACCTCGGAATTGGATAAGGACATGCGCAGTTGCGTCCCTGATGTGTCTGTCTTCACTTGTAGCCTGTGAGAAAGACCTGATTATGTAATGGAGAGCCATGTGAGTGAGATGCGCTTCAGATTGCGTTGCACTCAGGGAGAAGGGCATCACGCAGCACTCAGGGAGAAGGGCACCACACAGCACTCAGGGAGAAGGGCACCACGCAGCACTCAGGGCACCACGCAGCACTCAGGGAGAAGGGCACCACGCAGCACTCAGGGAGAAGGGCATCACGCAGCACTCAGGGAGAAGGGCACCACGCAGCACTCAGGGAGAAGGGCACCACGCAACACTCAGGGAGAAGGGCACCACGCAGCACTCAGGGAGAAGGGCACCACGCAGCACTCAGGGAGAAGGGCAGCACTCAGGGAGAAGGGCACCATGCAGCACTCAGGGAGAAGGGCATCACGCAGCACTCAGGGAGAAGGGCACCACGCAGCACTCAGGGAGAAGGGCACCACGCAGCACTCAGGGAGAAGGGCATCACGCAGCACTCAGGGAGAAGGGCATCACGCAGCACTCAGGGAGAAGGGCGCCATGCAGCACTCAGGGAGAAGGGCATGACACAGCACTCAGGGAGAAGGACACAATGCAGTACTCTGGGCCACAAAAGGCATAGATTTTTTTTTAGGGTGCATTACGGCCACAAAGGGGATGTCGCCGTGAAATTCGAGGCATTATGAAGTGCTTGTCAAATTGTGAATGAGAGACTGAGTGCGTACAGACTACACAAAAAACTAAGTAGAGCTCATTCCTTTCAAGCTGCTTTTTTCAAATCATTAGTTTCATCATGCAGCCTTATAATGTACAAAAAAATCTAAACATATAGCCCAATGTTTGTAAAACAACTATAGTTACATTAATAACTAACTTAAGCATTTAGGAGTACCTATTGCTTTCTTAACCTCTCAACACAGAATAGCCACATGTGCGCACTCCCTCAAATCTAGAAAATATTTCAATTTCATTCAGCTTTGTTCAATTGTATTCTTCATACTATAAAATACTATAAAATAATGCCAAGGAATTGTAAGCAAATCTTGTTTGCTAAATGAACTAGTGTAGCCCACAGTCATTTGGCATAGCCACATCAGGACAAATCAGAGTATGCTTATCTGTTCTTCTGAAATAAACTACATCATGCTTCTTTAGATCTGTCTCAAATAAGTAAGTGATTTATTGTGAAGGTCTTGTTACATGGATTTATTAGACTTTTAAAACGTAGATGTTCCAAAAGTCTGCATCAGTGGCCTGTAGGCTATGTGTGGAAGACAGCAGATGCTAAATGTGTTTATGTTAATTAACGGTCAATTACCGTGAGACCGGCAGTTGTTTGCTTGACAATCACCGGCTGACGTAATTTCGTGACCGCCACAGCCCTATATCTGACCCACATGCTCTCTCTCGGTGGGGGGACCTTGAGGGCAACAGCATGGTCTTTGAACCGTTTCAATAGGGAAAGTAAAGGGTCTAAAAGTGGCGGAAGGTTCAGTCAGTGAGATCAAAGGATAGAAGGGAGATAAGACCTCATTGTCCCAACAACATAACCCCCATACCAGGACGGTGAGAGTGACAAGGACGCAGATATCCCAGCAGATAATCACTCTCTGTTCTCTCTCTGTGTGTGGGATTAGACCTGTGACTCAGCCTGTCTCCCTTCTAATCTGAAACTGGAACCTTCATCATCAAAATGGCTGATAACGGGATACTGCAAATGCTGCACAGATTGTGGCTTGGAAAAACTTCATGTGTGTGTGTCAATGTACACGTGACTGCACCGTGTAGTTCCCAAACACACCAGTGCCATATGTTCATGTGTTTTGACCCAATGGTACCACACATATGTGTCTGTGTTTGCACACGCATCATGTAAAAACACAGAGCACCATGTGATGTGTGTCTTCTTCAGTACTGATTATGCTGGCTTGTCAAATGAAGTGGTGTGCACACAGTTATGAGGGCACCTGAGAGGGGACAGATTGGCTATCGAGAGCACACACACACCTCCCGATATAAATTATTGATAGAGTACGAGAGGCCTGGCATGATGCAGGCTGGGTCTCTGGTGTAGAGAGCAGAAAAATATGGCAACATGGTTTATTCCTGGATAGGAATGTTCGCCATCTTATCAACACAATAAAATATAGATTTTTTTCAAAGCAGTTTTAGGTTTAAAATATTATCTTTGGAATCCAGTCATAGGTTAGTCAGAATATTGACTGGGTCGTTATTTATCATATTACAGTCTATGTTCTAACTAGGCCTACCTTACCATGCCCTGTGCCCTCCAACCTCACCCCCTCCTGTCCCTCATCATACCCCACCACAGGTTCTCCAGGTCCCCATAAGCCACCACCAAACATGGCGCTGCCGGGTCCAGTGACCGGGCCAACCTGGAGGCCAACCTGGAGCCCAACCTGGAGGCCACCCTGGAGACCAACCTGGAGGCTACCCTGGAGGCCAACCTGGAGACCAACCTGGAGGCTACCCTGGAGGCCAACCTGGAGGCCAACCTGGAGACCACTCTGGAGGCCACCCTGCCTTAAGGGGCCTGTGGATCTGGTTTGAAGGTCTGTTCTGCCGGTGTTTTGATGGCTCTGACCATTCAACAACACAGGAGAGAGACGGGGAATAAAGGGAAGTGAATGTGCCTTGCTGGGGGACAAGACCGCTGTTTTCTCCTTCTCTCGTTCTTTATCCAGGACCCTGTGCTGACATGGTGTGTGTGTTCGGGCTGTGTGGTGGTGATGATGGGTTGAGGAGGTGCCCTGGGCTTGATTAGAGGGGAGCCATGGTTTGACACAGAGAAGACCTCACCAGGGTGTGTTTCCTGACAAACGGCAGGCGTGGTCTGACAGTGACAACGTGTGTGTGTGTGTACTTCTACGGCCTGGTGCCGAGGGGTCACCCTCAGGGCGGAGAACCAAGCATTAACACTCCCTTGGTCAAACAGCAGGTTTCACTACAACCCAACATGGCAACACAGAGACACAAATAGCCTTCATATCTTTCCCCAGAATCTGGCAACCCAGCAAACACAACGGATGGATCGCAAATGAGCCCTTTGGGCTCCGGTCAAAAGTAATCTACTACAGCATATAGGGAATAGGGTGCCATTTGAGACAAATACAATCCCATGCCACTTTAACTTAACCCCTCCTAATTTAACACTTTTCTGGTTCGATCCCATTAAAAATAATGTATATAGCATCTCCCCAACCCAATCACCTTGGGGAGACTTGTCCCTTCACCTTATTACCATAAGTGGCTAACCACACCTAAACAAAGTGTGGGTCTAGGTAAAACATGGACTGTCTTTGGAAAACAAATGCCTATCTTTGGTAGTGCACTTCATGGTTTAGCAGTAGTTAAATGATTTCAGGAAGTATCATGATGCAGTGTAATTGAATGAGGCTAATGTGATGATGACGCGGTGACGGTCAGGAGTTACACACTGATGTTCAGGCCCATTTGTTTCCTTGACAGGACAGGAATGTGTCTCACTCTCTCTCACACGCTCTCTCCCTCCCTCTGTTGTCATAATCTCTCTCTTTCCCATGGTAACAACCCCATCCCCAATTGTTATAAGATCACAGAGGGGACCTACTTCCAGGAAGTCAAATCTGCTTTTGGAGAGAATCCTCTCTATTGGAGAGGATTCAACACCTAAAGTACCTCTAATCTCATTGTCAACACATAACACTGATCACCATGTACCATGGTAAGACCAGGAGTGTGTGTATGTGTGTGTCTGTGCTTGGGTTATCAATCATAGACACAAGAGGTTTGTCTTTCTTGGGTACAACTCACAATCCATCTTAAAAGGAAGTAATCTGATTGGACAAGAAACGTGTTAGGTTGTTTATCCGGACGTGGAGTGTAGAGCTTCAGTTCAGTTCTGATGTGATGTAGAGAGCTTCAGTTCAGTTCTGATGTGATGTAGAGAGCTTTAGTTCAGTTCTGATGTGATGTAGAGAGCTTCAGTTCAGTTCTGATGTGATGTAGAGAGCTTTAGTTCAGTTCTGATGTGATGTAGAGAGCTTCAGTTCAGTTCTGATGTGATGTAGAGAGCTTCAGTTCAGTTCTGATGTGATGTAGAGAGCTTTAGTTCAGTTCTGATGTGATGTAGAGAGCTTCAGTTCAGTTCTGATGTGATGTAGAGAGCTTCAGTTCAGTTCTGATGTGATGTAGAGAGCTTTAGTTCCGTTCTGATGTGATGTAGAGAGCTTTAATTCAGGCTGATATGATTGTGTCCTAAACCAAGTATTCACCTGGGACAAGTTATTTTCTCTCATCTTTGTCTCATTCTGTAATTTTCCGAAAGCCGCTTATCTGGCTGTCGCTGGACCCCTCTATACCCTCTATCCATGGGTATTCACAAAATCTGACCCTAGTCACCTACTCTTGGGATGGCATTAGTGTCAGTAGTAGTGGACTTCCGGCGCCGACAGA
This sequence comes from Oncorhynchus mykiss, assembly GCF_057628025.1. Taxonomy (NCBI): domain Eukaryota; kingdom Metazoa; phylum Chordata; class Actinopteri; order Salmoniformes; family Salmonidae; genus Oncorhynchus; species Oncorhynchus mykiss. The sequence continues at coordinate 16,386,633 of NC_143045.1, forward strand.
GATGGCCGCCTCGCTTCGCGTTCCTAGGAAACTGTGCAGTTTTTTGTTTTTTTGACGTGTTATTTCTTACATTGGTACCCCAGGTAATCTTAGGTTTCATTACATACAGTCGGGAAGAACTACTGCGTATAAGAGCAACGTCAACTCACCATCAGTACGACCAGGAATATTACTTTCCCGAAGCGGATCCTGTGTTCTGCATTTCACCCAGGACAACGGAATGGATCCCAGCCTGCGACCCAAAACAAAGATGTCTTAAAAGAGGGAAACGAAGCGGACTTCTGGTCAGGCTCCGGAGACGGGCACATCACGCACCACTCCCTAGCATACTTCTCGCCAATGTCCAGTCTCTTGACAACAAGGTTGATGAAATCCGAGCAAGGGTAGCATTCCAGAGGGACATCAGAGACTGTAACGTTCTTTGCTTCACGGAAACATGGCTCACTCGAGAGACGCTAACGGAATCGGTGCAGCCAGCTGGTTTCTTCACGCATCGCGTCGACATAAACAAACATCTTTCTGGTAAGAAGAGGGGCGGGGGCGTATGCCTTATGGTTAACGAGACGTGGTGTGGTCACAACAACATACAGGAACTCAAGTCCTTCTGTTATTCCTCACAATCGACCGCATTATCTACCAAGGGAATTCTCTTCGATTATAATCACAGCGGTATATATTCCCACCCAAGCAGACACATCGATGGCTCTGAACAAACTTAATTTGACTCTTTGCAAACTGGAAACCACATATCCTGTGGGGATTTTAACAAGGCTAATCTGAAAACAAGACTCCCTAAATTGTATCAGCATATCGATTGCGCAACCAGGGCTGGTAAAACCTTGGATCATTGCTATTCTAACTTCCGCGACGCATATAAGGCCCTCCCCTGCCCTCCTTTCGGAAAAGCTGACCACAACTCCATTTTGTTGCTCCCTGCCTACAGACAGAAGCTAAAACAAGAAGCTCCCGCGCTCAGGTCTGTTCAACGCTGGTCCGACCAATCTGATTCCACGCTCCAAGACTGCTTCCATCACGTGGACTGGGATATGTTCCACATTGTGTCCAACAACAACATTGACGAATACGCTGATTCGGTGAGCGTGTTCATTAGAAAGTGCATTGAAGATGTCGTTCCCATAGCAACGATTAAAACATTCCCAAACCAGAAACCGTGGATTGATGGCAGCATTCGCGTGAAACTGAAAGCGCGAACCACTGCTTTTAACCAGGGCAAGGTGACCGGAAACATGACCGAATACAATAGCTATTCCCTCCGGAAGGCAATCAAACAAGCTAAGCGTCAGTATAGAGACAAAGTAGAGTCGCAATTCAACGGCTCAGACACAAGAGGTATGTGGCAGGGTCTACAGTCAATCACGGATTACAAAAAGAAAACCAGCCCTGTCACGGACCAGGATGTCTTGCTCCCAGGCAGACTAAATAACTTTTTTGCCCGCTTTGAGGACAATACAGTGCCACTGACACTGCCCGCAACCAAAACATGCGGACTCTCCTTCACTGCAGCGACGTGAGTAAAACATTTAAACGTGTTAACCCTCGCATGGCTGCAGGTCCTGACGGCATCCCCAACCGCGTCCTCAGAGCATGCGCAGACCAGCTGGCTGGTGTGTTTAAGGACATATTCAATCAATCCTTATCCCAGTCTGCTGTTCCGACATGCTTCAAGAGGGCCACCATTGTCCCTGTTCCCAAGAAAGTTAAGGTAACTGAGCTAAACGACTACCGCCACGTAGCACTCACTTCCGTCATCATGAAGTGCTTTTAGAGACTAGTCAAGGACCATATCACCTCCACCCTACCTGACACCCTAGACCCACTCCAATTTGCTTACCGCCCAAATAGGTCCACAGACGATGCAATCTCAACCACACTGCACACTGCCCTAACCCATCTGGACAAGAGGAATACCTATGTGAGAATGCTGTTCATTGACTACAGCTCAGCATTTAACACCATAGTACCCTCCAAACTCGTCATCAAGCTCGAGACCCTGGGTCTCGACCCCGCCCTGTGCAACTGGGTACTGGACTTCCTGACGGGCCGCCCCCAGGTGGTGAGGGTAGGTAACAACATCTCCACCCCGCTGATCCTCAACACTGGGCCCCACAAGGGTGCGTTCTGAGCCCTCTCCTGTACTCCCTGTTCACCCACGACTGCGTCGCCATGCACGCCTCCAACTCAATCATCAAGTTTGCGGACGACACTACAGCGGTAGGCTTGATTACCAACAACGACGAGACGGCCTACAGGGAGGAGGTGAGGGGCCCTCGGAGTGTGGTGTCAGGAAAATAACCTCACACTCAACGTCAACAAAACTAAGGAGATGATTGTGGACTTCAGGAAACAGCAGAGGTAGCACCCCCTCTTTCCACATCGATGGGACAGTAGTGGAGAGGGTAGTAAGTTTTACTTTACGTTCCTCGGCGTACACATCACAGACAAACTGAATTGGTCCACCCACACAGACAGCGTTGTGAAGAAGGCGCAGCAGCGCCTCTTCAACCTCAGGAGGCTGAAGAAATTTGGCTTCTACAGATGCACAATCGAGAGCATAGTGTCGGGCTGTATCACCGCCTGGTACGGCAACTGCTCCGCCCACAACCGTAAGGCTCTCCAGAGGGTAGTGAGGTCTGCACAACGCATCACCGGGGGCAAACTACCTGCCCTCCAGGACATCTACACCACCCGATGTCACAGGAATGCCATAAAGATAATCAAGGACAACAACCACCCGAGCCACTGCCTGTTCACCCCGCTATCATCCAGAAGGCGAGGTCAGTACAGGTGCATCAAAGCAGGGACAGAGAGACTGAAAAACAGCTTCTATCTCAAGGCCATCAGACTGTTAAACAGCCACCACTAACATTGAGTGGCTGCTGCCAACACGCTGACTCAACTTCAGCCACTTTAATAATGGGAATTGATGGAAATTGATGGAAAATATATCACTAGCCACTTTAAACAACGCTACTTAATATAATGTTTACATACCCTACATTACTCATCTCATATGTATATGTATATACTGTACTCTATATCATTTACTGCATCTTTATGTAATACATGTATCACTAGCCACTTTAAACTATGCCACTTTGTTTACATACTCATCTCATATGTATATACTGTACTCGATACCATCTACTGTATCTTGCCTATGCCGTTCTGTACCATCACTCATTCATATATCCTTATGTACATATTATTTTTCCCTTTCCACTTGTGTGTATAAGGAAGTAGTTTTGGAATTGTTAGGTTAGATTACTCGTTGGTTATTACTGCATTGTCGGAACTAGAAGCACAAGCATTTCGCTACACTCGCATTAACATCTGCTATCCATGTGTATGTGACAAATGCATTTGATTTGATTTGATTTATTGTTGGCTGTAGATTTCTCCACATACAGTACTGTACATCAATATTCTGATAACGCTTCCGTGGTTTTAGAGTCTTCACATTAATCATGTAATGGAGTTTGAGCAGAGCCACCAAATGAATAGAGCACATACATATTCCATAAGAAGTTATGATCACAGCTTTCATAATGGGACATTCTGATCTTACGAGAATATTATTGTTGAGTTGTGAAGAATGTTGGGAAACATAAAGTGTGTTCCTACATAGTTAAAGGTCCAATGCAGGTCTCAATATCAAATAATTTCTGGGTAACAATTAAGTGCCTTACTGTAATTGTTTTCACTTACAATGATCAAAAAGAAACAAAAATAGCTTCTTAGCAAAGGGACATTTCTCAAGCAATAATTGTGCTAGGTCTCTTTGGGAGTGGTCTAAGTGGTGAAAGGAAAACTGACAATTTGCTGTTATTGGCAGAGAGGTTTGGAACTCGCTTTCTTATTGGATATTAACTAATTTACCGCATGGTGAAGTCACCATGAAAGGCCAAAACTCCATCCAATCAAAACAGGCTGACATTTCTGGCTGTCTTTCCAAACAGCTCTTACTAAAAAAGGACATTATCATAACTTTTACAATTTCACAGTATCATTCCAAGCTCAGTGTAATATATATATAAACCACAGAAAATCACATTTTAGACTGCAGAGGGCCTTTAAGGTCGCCTCCCTGTCATTACTCTAGTCTGGTCTATTCACCTCTCATTTATATCTCCATTCACTCATTTTGGGCAAAAACCGCTTATCTGGCTTTTGCTGAACCCCTCTGGAGGGAGGATGAGAGAACGCTCCTTCCCTCACACAATCCATCCCTAAATCAATGGTTATTCACAGAATCCAACCCTAGTCTACTACATTTGGAATGGCATTAGCAACACTAGGAGTGGACTGCACAGGCTGTAGATTCCTCAACGTGTGTGTGTGTGTGTGCAAGTATATGTGTGACTGTGTGTATGTGTGACTGTGTGTATGTGTGACTGTGTGTATGTGTGACTGTGTGTAGGTGACTGTGTGTATGTGTGACTGTGTGTATGTGTGACTGTGTGTATGTGTGACTGTGAGTGCGCCACTGTATCTACAGTAAATAAAGGAAAAAGTCACATTCTAAACATGCTCTTAATAATTGAATGGATACACAAGCATTAGTCAATGTATCTGCCTTAGCCCTGGGCCCAGCCCCTGCCTGGCCCCCAAACAAGCTCTGGAAATCCTCACCCCACATACCTGCAGTAAAAGTGTCAGGAGCTGCGCTTTTATTACGCACGCACACACACACACAGCGTTGAGGTCTCAGTAGCCCTGTCTTGATACACACACGTCCAGCCCTGCCTGTCTCTCTCCAGTCTTCCATAATGGAGATCACCAAACATTTACAGATGAATAGTCTAGATCCATATTGACATAGACAGACATGCCTTGATACAGTACTAATGCCATTAACCACACAGAGGCTGTCACAGACTCAGGCGTTATTAAGCTGTCAGTCACTGCTGCATGCCAAATGGCACCCTATTCCCTATATAGTGCACTACCTTTGACAAGAGCCTCTGATAAAAAGTATCACACTATAAAGGGTATAATGGGGCAATTTAAGATGAATAAAGTTAATATTCAGTTAAGAGTAATCAACACAATGCATATGTTTTCCCTTTATATTATAGACATGATTTCCAGTGTTCTATTTGGGACACTCCTTTTGATGGTCACTAAATTTGATACTGAACATTACGGAGGTTTTTATTTTTATTTCACCTTTATTTACAACTGCAACCTGGCCAAGATAAACAAAAGCAGTGCGACAAAAACAACAGAGTTACACATGGGATAAACAAATGCACAATAGAAAAAGTTTATGTACAGTGTGTGCAAATGTAGGAAGATTAGGGAGGTAAGGCAATAAATAGAGAATAGAGGCGAAATAATTATAATTTAGCATTAACACTGGAGTGATAGATGTGCAGATGATGATGTGCAAGTTGAGATACAGGGGTGCAAAAGAGCAAAAAAACTATATGGGGATGAGGTAGTTGGGTGGGCTATTTACAGATGGGCTGTGTACAGGTACAGCGATCAGTAAGCTGCTCTGACAGCTGATGCTTAAAGTTAGAGAGGGAGATATGTCCCCAGCTTCAGGGATTTTTGCTATTCGTTTCATTGGCAGCAGAGAACTGGAAGGAAAGGTGGCCCAAGGTGTTGGCTTTGGGGATCACCAGTGAAATATACCTACTGGAGCGCGTGTTATACGGGTAGGTGTTGCTATGGTGACCAGTGAGCTGAGATAAGGCGGGGCTTTACCTAGCAAAGACTTATAGATGACCTGGAGCCAGTGGGTTTGGCGACGAATATGTAGCGAGGGCCAACGAGAGCAAACAGGTCGCAGTGGTGGGTAGTATATGGGGCTTTGGTGACAAAATGGATGGCACTGGGATAGACTACATCCAGTTTGCTGAGTAGGGTGTTGGAGGCAATTTTGTAAATGACATCGCCGAAGTCAAGAATCGGTAGGATAGTCTGTTTTACGAGGGCAGCATGTTTAGCAGCATGAGTGAAGGAGGCTTTGCTGCGAAATAGGAAGCCGATTCTAGATTTAATTTTGGATTGGAGATGCTTAATGTGAGTCTGGAAGGAGAGTTTACAGTCTAGTCAGACACCTAGGTATTTGTAGTTGTCCACATATTCTAAGACAGAACCGTCCAAAGTAGTGATGCAGGTCGGTCGGACGGGTGCGGGCAGCAATCGGTTGAAAAGCATGCATTTAGTTTTACTAGCATTTAAAAGCAGTTGGAGGCCACGGAAGGACTGTTGTATGTATGGCATTGATGCTCGTTTGGAGGTTTGTTAGCACAGTGTCCAAAGGGCCAGATGTATACAGAATGGTGTCGTCTGCGTAGAGGTGGATCAGAGAATCACCAGCAGCAAGAGCGACATCCTTGATATATACAGAGAAAAGAGTCGGCCCGAAAATCGAACCCTGTGGCACCCCCATAGAGACTGCCAGAGGTCCGGACAACAGGCCCTCCGATTTGACACACTGAACTCTATCTGAGAAGTAGTTGGTGAACCACGCGAGGCAGTCATTTGAGAAACCAAGGCTATTGAGTCTGCTGATAAGAATGTGGTGATTGGGAGAGTTGAAAGCCTTGTCCAGGTCGATGAAGACGGTTGCACAGTATTGTCTTTTATTGATGGCGGTTATGATATCGTTTAGGACCTTGAGCGTGGCTGAGTTGCACCCGTGACCAGCTCGGAAACCAGACTGCACACTGGAGAAGGTAAGGTGGGATTCTAAATCTGTTTGTTAAGATTTTAGAAAGGCAGGGCAGGATGGATATAGGTCTATAAGGGTTCTCATATCTGTTGATAGTGATGCCAAACTGGAGGTAAAAGGAGCGAGGACACGGATCGTTATTGTATTCTGTGACCCTGTGTGGTTCTGTAGCAGCTGATGTGACTTCCTACAGGCCTCTCGGCGGGTGTTACCAGAACATTAGTTCTGTGGGATTAGAATATAAGGGCCTTCTTAGAGAATACCAGTTAGACATGTTCTCTGCTTCTATGCCGGAGGTTGTCTCCCTGTTGCAACTTGTATGAAACCAGATTGAAATATATGTTTCATTTAAACAGGCAATTCAATTAAGAACAAATTGTTATTTACAATGATGGCCTGGCAATAGACAGGGAACAATAAAACTGTAAGACAAAACAGACAACACAGACAGAAGACACTGGAAACAGCACAAATATAACAGCAAACAAACAGTGTGTGTGTGTGTGTGCACGTGTGTGTGCACGTGCAGGCATGTGTGTGGTGTTTGTGAGGTAAAACAACATGCTTCCATACATACTGCAACACCAACTAGTGACATCAGGTGACAACTAGAACCAACTACATGTCTCAACAACCAGTTCATCTATTTGTCCTTTGAACTCAAGGGACACTAGGTACTGGAGTTTGAGGTTGGCATGAAGGGAATACCAACACCAGGGGGCTGAGTAATGACCTTTTTCCATGCTCGGTTGTAATTTTCAGGAGTCTTAGCATAAATCAAGATTGAGATCTGTGCTTGTGTGCATTTTCATTTCGAGTGAACAAGAGGATAGATAAAATGGCAATTTTCCAAAAATGTCCTTATAAATAAGAATGTACCAGTGTTTGAGCCTGGTGTTGCCAACCGACAGCACTGGTGAGTTAGACGTCTCTGATTGGTGACAAAATGAAGGGCTGCATGATGCACAGAGTAACGAGCCTACAGTGTAGAGCTTGAGGCTTGCACATACATAGTCTCACCATAGTCCAATACAGAGTGAAAAGTACAACAAATCAACTATTTTCTGGCGGCAAAGGAACACTATGCTCTGGGCTGGTAATAAAACCCAATACGCAGCTTGAGTTTCCTGACAAGGTTCTCAACAAACAATTGTACGTTTTGACTTGCTCTATAAAATGGTCTTCCAAGCTAGTAATGACATGGTTTTCAGAGTGTTTAGCGTTAGAAAATACTATGCATTTTGTTTTAGAGGAATTTAGAACAAGCTTCAAATTGTACCGATTCTGATGAAGGATGTAAAAAGCTGTAAAGCCAAAGTCAAACTGCTGCCACTTGAATAAAGAACAGTGTCATCCGCATAGAGTCTCAATATGACTCCCAATGTTGTTGATCTAGATAATAAACAAGGGACCTAAAATTGATCCTTGAGGCACACCCGAGCACAACTCTCCAGAGTCCGACTTACAACCATCTGCCTTAACACACTGGGTTCTCTTTGACAGGCAGTTCAAACCAGTCCAGAGCATGACCAGTAATACCTGCTCCAAGACATGGTCCACAGTGTCAAACGCCTTTGACAAGTCTATGAATATAAATACACAATGCAGCTTCCTATCCAGTGCACAGTGAACATCATTCAAAACCTTCAAAGTTGCTGTAACAGTACTGTGGCCAGAGCTGAAACGCAATGGGAGGCACACATCAACGTCTGGTCTCCTTTTGTTTCACCCGGAAATTCCTATTATAGAGGTAACATGGTGCCTTTTGGAACGCAGTCATAGACATTGACCACCAGCTGCCCATACATACTGATCTGAAGTCAGTTTTGATAATGGACTAATTTTAGGATTTAAGGGTTGACTTGTAAGATGGGATGATGTCAAGGTGAATTTAGAGCTATGTAGGTTAGGCTCAAACACAGGAGGGATCTGCATGGGGTGATGCATCCGTGTGTCTGGAGACGGAATAGGGGGTTACTAAAGGGATAGTATATATCCACCCCCCCACCCCGTTATACAAAGACCGGACACAAACAAACACACTTTGAAGAGAAGAGCAGTGATGTGTTAGTGTGTGTCATCTGGGACTGTAATCAGTGGTTCTCTATCAAGAGCTGCCAAAGCATTTACAGATCGATCTACACTGGCCCACGCCAACACACACACACACACACACACACACACACACACACACACACACACACACACACACACACACACACACACACACACACACGTTATTTACATAAATTCTCTAAATCTAACACACACACAATGGTCATTATATATTATTGAAAGCTGCTGTTAAATGTCAAAACACATAGGTTCTTATTTAAAAAATCAGTAACAGGCCAAATGCATCAGTCACCTGTTGTGATTGATCCCCTGGCATCAACATCACACACACTCACTATAAACACAGCAGGTTGAGAAACACGCCATATTAGATTTCTGCATGAAGTTTCTGCATGAAGTAATTCTCTGCTTGCTTATTTAAAGTTTTCAGACAGATATTAAAAAGACAGCAACATAGAATCAAATGAACAAAGGGAATATTGTTTTTGGGGAGGAGCAACATTTTCAAAGAGCCCGAAATGGAGAGAAGTCATCGTGGATAAACTGGTTCCATATGGGGTTGGACAACAAGTCCGGTGCAACGAGGATACGTCATCCATTTTGTTTGGGTGACAGTCTTGTACAACAATGGAGACTAGACACATGAACAGCCACACACATCGTGCATGTGTACACAGCAACAACACAACAGTACGACAACACAGCGCGTTTGTTCACGTGCATGGGAGAGATGGAGCGGAAAATGAACAAGATCGGCTGTGCTGATTGGATATTTCATGAAGTCACAGCCAAGATGAAATGAAAGAAAACGTTGCACTGTGTGCTTTTGTGTGTGTGTGTAGCCAAGTGCAGGAGACAGCCTCCATTGAGATCTCCAATGAGCTGTGCCTCTCCTGAGACAGGAAACCACACACAAACACTATGATATCAGCTCTTCCAGCTACCTAGAATACTCTATGGCTCTGACAGTTCTGTTAAGTAACACATATTATATACAGTGCCTTGCGAAAGTATTCGGCCCCCTTGAACTTTGCGACCTTTTGCCACATTTCAGGCTTCAAACATAAAGATATAAAACTGTATTTTTTTGTGAAGAATCAACAACAAGTGGGACACAATCATGAAGTGGAACGACATTTATTGGATATTTCAAACTGTTTTAACAAATCAAAAACTGAAAAAATTGGGCGTGCAAAATTATTCAGCCCCTTTACTTTCAGTGCAGCAAACTCTCTCCAGAAGTTCAGTGAGGATCTCTGAATGATCCAATGTTGACCTAAATGACTAATGATGATAAATACAATCCACCTGTGTGTAATCAAGTCTCCGTATAAATGCACCTGCACTGTGATAGTCTCAGAGGTCCGTTAAAAGCGCAGAGAGCATCATGAAGAACAAGGAACACACCAGGCAGGTCCGAGATACTGTTGTGAAGAATTTTAAAGCCGGATTTGGATACAAAAAGATTTCCCAAGCTTTAAACATCCCAAGGAGCACTGTGCAAGCGATCATATTGAAATGGAAGAAGTATCAGACCACTGCAAATCTACCAAGACCTGGCCGTCCCTCTAAACTTTCAGCTCATACAAGGAGAAGACTGATCAAAGATGCAGCCAAGAGGCCCATGATCACTCTGGATGAACTGCAGAGATCTACAGCTGAGGTGGGAGACTCTGTCCATAGGACAACAATCAGTCGTATATTGCACAAATCTGGCCTTTATGGAAGAGTGGCAAGAAGAAAGCCATTTCTTAAAGATATCCATAAAAAGTGTTGTTTAAAGTTTGCCACAAGCCACCTGGGAGACACACCAAACATGTGGAAGAAGGTACTCTGGTCAGATGAAATCAAAATTGAACTTTTTGGCAACAATGCAAAACGTTATGTTTGGCGTAAAAGCAACACAGCTGAACACACCATCCCCACTGTCAAACATGGAGGTGGCAGCATCATGGTTTGGGCCTGCTTTTCTTCAGCAGGGACAGGGAAGATGGTTAAAATTGATGGGAAGATGGATGGAGCCAAATACAGGACCATTCTGGAAGAAAACCTGATGGAGTCTGCAAAAGACCTGAGACTGGGACGGAGATTTGTCTTCCAACAAGACAATGATCCAAAACATAAAGCAACATCTACAATGGAATGGTTCAAAAATAAACATATCCAGGTGTTAGAATGGCCAAGTCAAAGTCCAGACCTGAATCCAATCGAGAATCTGTGGAAAGAACTGAAAACTGCTGTTCACAAATGCTCTCCATCCAACCTCACTGAGCTCGAGCTGTTTTGCAAGGAGGAATTTGAAAAAATGTCAGTCTCTCGATGTGCAAAACTGATAGAGACATACCCCAAGCGACTTACAGCTGTAATCGCAGCAAAAGGTGGCGCTACAAAGTATTAACTTAAGGGGGCTGAATAATTTTGCACGCCCAATTTTTCAGTTTTTGATTTGTTAAAAAAGTTTGAAATATCCAATAAATGTCGTTCCACTTCATGATTGTGTCCCACTTGTTGTTGATTCTTCACAAAAAAATACAGTTTTATATCTTTATGTTTGAAGCCTGAAATGTGGCAAAAGGTCGCAAAGTTCAAGGGGGCCGAATACTTTCGCAAGGCACTGTAGAATATGGAGGATTCAATCTAGATTTATACTGTTTGCTTCTCCTCATGGAGAATGTAGCAGTGGCGTGTAGTTTCTGTGCATGCGTGCACATGAATGTGTGTGTGTAGCTTTGACTAAGGGTGCTACTGGGCCTCAATGGTCGAGGGTGTCGCTGATAGAAATGGATTAAATAGACTAAAGTATATTCTGTTCCCAAGGACACACAAAAACAGAGTCTAAACATCTTTCTGGACTCTCTGTATCCTTCTGAGTTACAGAGAGAAGCCAGGTCACTGGAGGAGTGATATCACAGAGAGAGGGAGAGACAGACAGAGAGACAGAGAAAGAGAGTGAGAGAGAGAGTAACAGAGAAGGCCAGACAAGTAGGCTGAGATAACCAGACCAGTGTGTGTGTTCTAGGCAGCTGCAGGGTCCTACAGAGAAACAGCAGAGTGCCTTGTCATCCCCCGCAGCCACAAAGAGAGAGAGAAAGCAAAGGGATGGAAAGAGAAAGAAAGGGAGGGAGGGGTGCTGGCCCTGAGAGTCTGTGGGATGCCTCCCCCTGTCACACATACATCAAAGAGTGTTTGGCCGGGGACAGAGACAGAGTTGTGTCGGGAAAACAACGCACATACACACACTTAGCCTGGGCCCTCTTACAGCCCTCCCCTGTCATTTACTGTATTAGCTGTGGTCTGGGCCCTCTCACAGCCCTACCCTGTCATTTACTGTATTAGCTGTGGTCTGGGCCCTCTCACAGCCCTACCCTGTCATTTACTGTATTAGCTGTGGTCTGGGCCCTCTCACAGCCCTCCCCTGTCATTTACTGTATTAGCTGTGGTCTGGGCCCTCTCACAGCCCTCCCTGTCATTTACTGTATTAGCTGTGGTCTGGGCCCTCTCACAGCCCTCCCTGTCATTTACTGTATTAGCTGTGGTCTGGGCCCTCTCACAGCCCTCCCCTGTCATTTACTGTATTAGCTGTGGTCTGGGCCCTCTCACAGCCCTCCCTGTCATTTACTGTATTAGCTGTGGTCTGGGCCCTCTCACAGCCCTCCCTGTCATTTACTGTATTAGCTGTGGTCTGGGCCCTCTCACAGCCCTCCCCTGTCATTTACTGTATTAGCTGTGGTCTGGGCCCTCTCACAGCCCTCCCTGTCATTTACTGTATTAGCTGTGGTCTGGGCCCTCTCACAGCCCTCCCTGTCATTTACTGTATTAGCTGTGGTCTGGGTGCTGAAATGGCCCATTATGTGGTCTTTCTGTGTGGATGTACAGTGCATTTGGAAAGTATTCAGACCCCTTCCCCCTTTTCCAAGATTTTGGTAAGTTACAGCCTTATTCTAAAATTGATTAAATAAAAATAATTCCTCAATCTACACACAATACCCCATAATGACAAAGCAAAAACAGATTTTTAGAGATTTTTGCAAATGTATTACAAATAAAAACAGAAATAACTTATTTACATAAGTTATGAGACTCGAAATTGAGCTCAGGTGCATCCTGTTTCCATTGATCATCCTTGAGATGTTTCTACAACTTGAGGCACACACCTGTCTATATAAGGTCCCACAAATGACCGAGCATGTCAGAGAAAAAGCCAAGCCATGAGCTCGAAGGAATTGTCCGTAGAGCTCCGAGACAGGATTGTGTCGAGGCACATATATGGGGAAGGGTACCAAAAAAATGTCTGCAGCATTGAAGGGCCCCAATAACTTAGTTGCCTCCCTTATTCCTAAATGGAAGAAGTTTGGAACCACCAAGACTCTTCCTAGAGCTGGCCGCCCGGCCAAACTGAGCAATTGAGGGAGAAGGGTCTTGGTCAGGGAGGTGACCAAGAACCAGATGGTCACTCATAGCTCCTCTGTGGAGATGGGAGAACCTTCCAGAAGGACAACCATCTCTGCAGCAGTCCACCAACCAGGCCTTTATGGTAGAGTGACCAGACTGAAGCCACTCAGTAAAAGGCACGACAGTCCGGTTGGCATTTGCCAAAAGGCACCTAAAGACTCTCAGACCATGAGAAACAAGATTCTCTGGTCTGATGAAACCAAGATTGAACTCTCTAGCCTGAATGCCAAGCGTCACATCCGGAGGAAGCCTGGCACCATCCCTACGGTGAAGCATGGTGGTGGCAGCATCATGCTGTGGGGATGTTTTTCAGCAGCAGGGACTGGGAGACTAGTCAAGATTGAGGGAAAGATGAACGAAGCCAATTACAGAGAGATCCTTGATGAAAACCTGCTCATGAGCGCTGAGGAACTCAGACAGGGGTGAAGGTTCACCTTCCAACAGGACAACGACTCTAAGCACACAGCCAAGACAACGCATGGGTTGGCTTCGAGACAAGACTCTGAATGTCCTTGAGTGGCCGAGCCAGAGCCCAGACGGGAACCCGATTGAACATCTCTGGAGAGACCTGAAAATAGCTGTGCAGCACCGCTCCCCATCCAACCTGACAGAGCTTGAGAGGATATGCAGAGAAGAAAGGGAGAAACTCCCCAAATACAGGTGTGCCAAGCTTGTAGCATCATACCCAAGAAGACTATCCTGTAATCGCTGCTAAAGGTGCTTCAACAAAGTACTGAGTAAATGGTCTGAATACTTATGTAAATGTTATAAATCAACCATTTTTTCTTTGTCATTATGGGATATTGTGTGTAGATTGATGAGGAAGAAAATAAATTTAATCCAATTTAGAATAAGGCTGTAACATAACAAAATGTGGAAGAAGGGGTCTGAATACTTTCCAAATGCACTGTACATCCACACAGAAAGACCACATAATGGGCCATTTCAGCACCAGACCACAGCTAATACAGTAAATGACAGGGGAGTGTGGAAAAAGTCAAGGGGTCTGAATACCTTCTGAATGCACTGTATGTTGTGTGTGTTTACAGTCCTAACTCTAGGGTCTAGGGCTGGAAACCAGCTGGTTATGAGTGTGGTGGCTTTTGGTCCAAATATGAGCGAAGAGTGAGGGCTTGATGAAACAGCGTGGGTTCAAACCTGTTCTTAAGGCTCTGCACACATCACACAAAAACACTGATTAAAGCTCTGGGTCTAGCAGCTCAATTCCACCGGACTTACTTACACGCACGCACGCACGCAAACACACACACACACACACACGCAAACACACACACACACACACACACACACACACACACACACACACACACACACACACACACACACACACACACACACACACCCACACACACACCCACACACACACACACAACTCTCTTCATCACTTTCAGGATAATGTCCCAATGGAAATGGAGTTGCCATCTATAGGCAGAAAACATATATAATACCTTGGAGTTCATTACATAGCTAATCTCAGATATTTGGTATGAGCACAACACTAAGCATTTAATAACCGTTATACTGCCACAGCTCTCTCTCAGGGTTGGGCTAGATTACCTGGCTGGAGGGTGTGTGTGAGTTTGTATGGAATGTGTTTATGTGTAAATAGTATGCATTTGTGAATGTATGTGATGTGTGTATGCAGTGTATGTACCTCACAAGTACTTATGGTGTGCAAGTGTTTTCAGTGTGGGTGGGTGTGTGTGTGTGTGCTCCCCGTCTCCAGCGCCCATATATCAAATCTCCCACCATGCCTGTGCCTCCACCCCCGCTGTGCAAATTTGTCCAATTAGCCACGGCCCCACGGGACACACACACACACACACACTCCACAGGGGAGGAATCCAGTGTGAAATGAGGGCTGCCACTGTGGGCAGATTAACCAATAATAAAGTGCATTTCACAGACACGCTGGCTCATTGAGGGGCCTGACGGCTCTAAGACCAAGACAGAGGATGGAGGGTCTGCTCCAAATACCCCCTCCCCTCCGGCCTCACTCACACCCTCCTTCACTCAGTAAGCTACAATCCACACACACCTTCCCCAGTCTACCCTCCAAGCCCAAGTGCCCACATACAGCCCTAAAACTCAAAATCAAATCAACGTTTATTGGTCCCGTACACAGATTTGCAGATGTTATCGCAGGTGCAGCAAAATGCTTGTGTTTCTAGCTCCAACAGTGCAGTAATACCTAACAAAACACAACAATACACACATCATCTAAAAAGTTAAAAAATAAAGAATTGAAGAAATATCAGAACTCCACCCCTACTGATCCTCAGAGCGGGGGTCGATGTGTGTGTGATCCTGGCCTCTCGCACCTCGTCCGGATCCTCCCGACACCCCTGGTCTGGGTGGGCGACGTAAGACCCCTGGCTGAGCCCAGATTATCCCTCTAAGAGCCTTACACAGGACCCAGACCCAGGGTAGGGAGACAGATGACCGTTTACACACAATAATACAGGATACCAACTCAACTGTGAATACCAGACTGTTACATATAACACACGACACAGCACTCCCCCAGGTATTAATGACAGAGCAGGAGACAAAACAGCCAACCACACAGCAGAAAAACATGCTAAAATGACGCGTTGATGAGAACACACGTATTGAGACAGAGACCTAGACTCAATGTGTGTGTTTTTAGGCTTAAAGAAAATACTTAGGCGTTCCAATCAGTCCCTCACATAAACACATGGCCACTCCTCCACACACTGTTTAGACTACACACATACACACACATCTTCCACTACCTATGATGCCACCAACCAGCGCCACTACACTTGTTCATCATCTGGGATGCATCACTGACCAGACAAATAGAGGAGAGGAAAACGGATCATTTGGTGAGAAGGATTAGTTAGAAAACAACATTTCTACAATATATAGGATTAGTCAAGGAAAACTCAAAGGACTAGTTGGCTCCCTAATCTAGAGTTTGCTGGAAGGAAAGGAGAAGGAGAAAAGCGAGGGAGGGAGAAAGGAGGAGAGGAGGGAAAGGAAAGTTCCTGTCGTATTATAGTAAACTAACACAAAAACTAATCATGAAAAATCTATTTAGTAAACTGAAATAAAATAATGAACAAACCTGTTTGAAAAACCAAAACTATACTGAAACTATTGTCGTAAACAACAAAGAAAAAATGTAAACAATCATGAATTATGTTCAGTTTGAGTTTTTGGGCAAAGATCGAATGGGTTTCCAATGCTTTTTAAAATGGGGTTTTGAAGCTTCTGAATCTGGCCGGTCACATCGAGATGGACTCATTTAAAGGTGTGAGATCACACTGCCACGAGCAGCACCGCAGATATCGCTTGTTTTCCCCGGCTCAGACGTGCATCAGCTCATGGTTGCGGGTCACGTCGTGGCCTGTGCAGTCGGGCACCAGACTGCTATACCATGTTCCACTGCTCTGATGTTGCTGCCGACGCATGCCAGATCTTGCAACGCCTGGATAGGTATTTTACATATCAACTAACCACATCATATGTTATAACAATCTGGTGCCCAACTGCACCATCGATGACGTGGCATGAAACCATTGGTAGATGCATGCAACGTCTGAGCAGGTGAATACGACCATGTGGTGGTCAGCTAATACTTAAAATATCTATCAAGGTGTTGCAAGACCTGGCATGCATCAGCAACGTCTGAGCCGAGAAACACAGCCATTGATATGAGCGCGTTGCAAGACTTTGCTCTCACACAGTGTATCTGTGCATATGCAACAGTGTGCTACAACGGAGCGATTCAAAGCTCCTGGTTGTTGCGGAAACTGACCCACTACTACTGTTTACTTGGTGCATCTACGTCTACCTTTAAAGCTAGCTTAACCTATGACATGACCCATCATCTTATGCATTACTGCCCCACAGTGGCAAGACGTGACATCCCCCAAACACCAAAAACTACACAAACACCTAAATACCTCCAATGCACAAGCTACTTTCTGTCCCTAATACTAAAAAACATAAAAACGAAATAAAAATGTTTGTATAAAACTTAAACTAAATAAAAACCAGTAAATCTGACCGGAAAACTAAATGAAACTAAACTGAATTTCAAATAAAAATGGTAAAAGTATATAGTAGAAATAAAATGGAACAGAAAAACACCAGACCTGTAATAACGTTGGTGTCATGTTTGTGTGTTGTCTGGCAGTGTTGTTGGGACTGTGTGTCTGTATATATTTGTGTGTGTGTGTAGGGATGGGGGGGCTGTTTTGACAGATCTGGTCGTGTTATCTGGCGAGGTAAATCCGCCTAAACCTGGCGCTAATGTCTTGGTGGGGGGATGTGATGGGGGTGAGGGAGATTATTAAGGAATCGCTCCAAACGGCTTTAGAGCCACTAAGATTCTTAACCCAGTTAACCTCCCTTGGCGGTGGTGATGATGGTGAATGTAGAATGTTTGTGTTCACGTAATAGCAGTTATATTGGTTTGATTTAGCTGCAGTATCAATCCCTCCCTGAGGTTTGTAGGTCAGGTTTTTGGACCAGGGAATGACAGAGAAGTGGCATAGAACAGCGTGTCATATCTCCATAGCTAATGTAGGAAATAGACCAAAATTATATACATTTGATTTTACATGAGTTGGAATGTCTGGTTAGTTTACTGTATTTGTCAATTTTAGTGTCTGCTCTATGATCGAGCAAGGTCCAGGCAGAAGCTTGATCGTAAATGGTTTAACATTTAACCTTTCTTTTGTTTGCCCTCTGGAGGAAGGTAATCCTTGTGTTTGGCTGTCAATCATTATTTTGCTCTCTTTCCCTCCCTCTCTTCCTCCCTTTTTCCCTCCCTTTTTCTCCCTCCCTTTTTCTCCCTCCCTCTCTCCCTCCCTTTTTCTCCCTCCCTCCCTTTTTCTCCCTTCCTCCCTTTTTCTCCCTCCCTCCCTTTTTCTCCCTCCCTCTCTCCCTCCCTTTTTCTCCCTCCCTCCCTCCCTCCCCTTTTCTCACTCCCTCCCTTTTTCTCCCTCCCTCTCTCCCTCCCTTTTTCTCCCTCCCTCCCCTTTTCTCCCTCTCTCTCTCCCTCCCTCTCTCCCTCCCTTTTTCTCCCCCCCTCCCTTTTGCGGATTGGATCTTTAACACAGACACTATACACACCGAGATGTAAGAAGCTCTCCAGAACTCAACACACAACTTGAGATATGGAAATGATGTACTTCATCATATAAGGGACTTGCCTTAGGTCAAGAGCAATGACAATGCTTCTTCAGATTTACCGCATACAAGTATTCCAGCAGGCTAAAATAGCAACAAAGAATGAACTACCAAACACATGATATGATGCCTACATCAGCCAGAGTAGATCCGCAGGCCTGTAAATCAATATAACCCTGGGCACCTACAGACAGGACAGCGTCAGCGTATTGTGAAGGGACCGCCAATGTCCTGACAACACCGGAGGTAAACAGATACAACTATTCACGGCTAACGCAAGCACACACACACAGTAATGCCTTGCCTTGTAAATGCATCAGTCCTAGCCCTTGGCAGTGTGAGGTGTAATATTTCCTTAATGTAATGGGGTTTGATCGGGGGTGTTGGGTGTCCGATAGGCCTGTTGTTTTATTAGCACAACGAGCACTCTGGGGGTCTCCGGTTCATGATGTCCTGCCCCACCCGAGCTCTCTCTGACACAACACACACATTGCTGTTAAAGCTGGTCTGTTTTGCCCGTTAACCACAGAAGGATCGGAGAAAGCCTTGTGCAAAACAATACACTCCCAGTGTGTGTGTGTGGAGAATGAGTGGTGGCTCCAGATACCGGATCGAGATGAAGCACAGACACCACTCACCCCCTCCAAACCCAACCACCATTCCTATTCCACAACCCTCCACACCCTACCAGTAGAAATAGTGCTGTTTCTACATTGTCTAAACCTCCATGCAAGAATGGAACGTTGAGAACCCAGACCATTCAGCCCTCAACCTGAGCTCATTCAGCAGGATCAGGAAGTATGGAGCCATCAACAGAAACTGGGAGATATTTCCTAGGCAACCAAAACACTATCACTGTGCGTCCCAAATGGCATATTATTCCTTACATAGTGCACTACTTTAGTGCAGAGCCCTATTGGTCCTGGTTAAAAGTAGTACACTATATATGGAATAGGGTGCCATTTGCGAAGAGACTCATTGTTTCTGAATGTCAAATAAAATTGATTATTCCAAAGATTTGCCATATGGCCTAAAAGCTTTGATATGTGATCCACTCACCCTACTGGATAATGTTAGGGCTCAGAGAACTACCATCAGTTCCCTGACTACACACAGAAAAAGACACCCTACTGGATAATGTTAGGGCTCAGAGAACTACCATCAGTCCCCTGACTACACACAGAGAAATACACCCTACTGGATAATGTTAGGGCTCAGAGAACTACCATCAGTCCCCTGACTACACACAGAGAAAGACAATGTGAAATATGAACATCATCATTTGAACAGCTGGGGTTTCCTAAGAGCTTCCTATGGAGTAGAAAACACTATCTAGGGAGTACCATCAATCTGAGTATAGAAGTGGTCCAGACACTGAGTATAGGATCCAGTATGATATTTATTTTGGATGGCTGATGATTCAGTTCATAACATATTATATTCATTTCCAGTGCTATTACAGGGGTATGTGTCTTGGTTGAATGGGATGGAGTTGGCACTGGGAAAAAGAAAGTTACAGATCAATACCAGTGTTCCCATAACGGGTTGGAGGTGAGTCAGCTGCAGCATTCCTGGAAGGGAAGTTGTGTGGAAAGCACCGGAATAACTGTGGAATAACTTGGCCAGTGGGAGTCTGGGACGACACCGAGACGACAGCAGCGACGACGAGACTGCTGACCTCTGAGATACAATTTTACCCAGACACAACATTCTCCAGAACCCCCTGCTGCTGCAAGTTCCCACCCCTCCCCCCTCCTGATGGATTACCCCTGCCCAGGGGGTCACACAGGGATGGACCGGCTCATCTTCCAGAGACAGGGGGCTGGACATGGGACTGAGGAGTGGGCCTACCCTAACCCCACATTCAGATAGGCTTGGGGTTATTTAAACCCATGTGAAGATAACAAATTAGTGTGTGTGTCAGTGTTGCTGCTGACACTTCTGGCAGGGCCTGAGAAACATGTCCTGAATTCTTCAGGGGGAGCCCCAAGCCATGGGTGTAAATATCACGTCCTTCTCAATCACAACGACGGGCATGAGCGTGGGCTACCTGAACCGGTGACCACCTGCCCTCCCCCCAACCGTCACCGCCCTAGCCTCGACACTTTAGACTGATTGGACCACGGCAACTGCAACAGCTGGCTAGGGATTAGGTGTGTGCGTGCGTTCAGGGGGGTTAGCTAGCGGCAGGCTGACAGACTAGTGGGTCCTGGCCAGCCCCCAGCACCTGTCACCCCAATGCCCCCAGACCTCAATCCCCCAACTGTGTGGAGTACAGCACTAACCCCACATGGTCCTATCTGGCCCTGGCCTTCTCACCTAAACTGGACTGGCTGAGCTGAGCGCCCCAATAAAGGTTCATAGAAACGCAAGCCCACATATTACAATCACAAACACCTACTCGTGCAGACTGACACACGCACAGACACACTCGGTACAGCTGCAGAGCTACTGTAGGACTAGTATTCATATAGGACCTATCAACACATTCTGCGGGTGAAAAAGGACTGGCGATTTTACACCCTGATCCACAACCAACTCCCCTGCTTCTGCTGAAGGCCACGGCACAGGTCTTACCAGTCAGCACTGCCTGTGACAGCTTTATCAAGATCGATACACACATACAGATGCAATGCACCTCAACAGCCACTGCCCATTGTTGAGATAGCTTGGCTAAATATGAGGCACTAAACTGTAGTCTGACGTTATGTCACACTATACTGAATTTGTGTATATTTTGTGTATCTATTGCAATGCGATGGTGATTTTTTCTCTCCAAATATATAGTTAGGTTATAGTTATTATTATTATTCCCTGTTCACCCACCCCTGGGCTGCTGGTGGTGGTAGAAGGTCTGGCCCTGGGTAGTTCTCTGTGATGAAGACCAGACCTGGGCTGCTGAGGGTGGTAGAAGGTCTGGCCCTGGGTAGTTCTCTGTGATGAAGACCAGACCTGGGCTGCTGAGGGTGGTAGAAGGTCTGGCCCTGGGTAGTTCTCTGTGATGAAGACCAGACCTGGGCTGCTGGTGGTGCTAGAAGGTCTGGCCCTGGGTAGTTCTCTGTGATGAAGACCAGACCTGGGCTGCTGGTGGTGGTAGAAGGTCTGGCCCTGGGTAGTTCTCTGTGATGAAGACCAGACCTGGGCTGCTGGTGGTGGTAGAAGGTCTGGCCCTGGGTAGTTCTCTGTGATGAAGACCAGACCTGGGGCTCTGCTTCCACTCACACCATGCTCACATCGCATCCAAAGACCAGAGCAATCTCACGCATACACACAGCTCCAGCCCTGTCAGGCCCTTTACCAAGGATAGATTGCATTACACACAGAGAGAGAGAGAGGAGGGGATTTTACACAGTGTCTGGCTGCTGTGTCAATATGAACAGTCATTAAGTGAAAAAGGATAACTGGGAAAAGATAAAACATTCTCAAGCAGCTTTGGCCAAGACACAGACCCACTCCCCTGGCCAGGATACAGACCCACTCCCCTGGCCGGGACACAGACCCACTCCCCTGGCCAGGATACAGACCCACTCCCCTGGCCAGGACACAGACCCACTCCCCTGGCTGGGATACAGACCCACTCCCCTGGCCGGGACACAGACCCACTCCCCTGGCCAGGATACAGACCCACTCCCCTGGCCTGGACACAGACCCACTCCCCTGGCTGGGACACAGACCCACTCCCCTGGCCGGGACACAGACCCACTCCCCTGGCCGGGACACAGACCCACTCCCCTGGCCAGGACACAGACCCAGTCCCCTGGCTGGGACACAGACCCACTCCCCTGGCCAGGACACAGACCCACTCCCCTGGCTGGGATACAGACGCACTCCCCTGGCTGGGATACAGACCCACTCCCCTGGCTGGGATACAGAACCACTCCCCTGGCTGGGATACAGACCCACTCCCATGGCCAGGACACAGACCCACTCCCCTGGCTGGGATACAGAACCACTCCCCTGGCTGGGATACAGACCCACTCCCATGGCCGGGACACAGACCCACTCCCCTGGCTGGGATACAGACCCACTCCCATGGCCAGGACACAGACCCACTCCCCTGGCTGGGATACAGAACCACTCCCCTGGCTGGGATACAGACCCACTCCCCTGGCTGGGATACAGAACCACTCCCCTGGCTGGGATACAGACCCACTCCCCTGGCCAGGACACAGACCCACTCCCCTGGCCAGGATACAGACCCACTCCCCTGGCCAGGATACAGACCCACTCCCCTGGCCGGGACACAGACCCACTCCCCTGGCCGGGACACAGACCCACTCCCCTGGCCAGGACACAGACCCACTCCCCTGGCCGGGACACAGACCCACTCCCCTGGCCGGGACACAGGCCCACTCCCCTGGCCGGGATACAGACCCACTCCCCTGGCTTTCTCCCTGGCCGGGATACAGACCCACTCCCCTGGCTTTCTCCCTGGCCGGAACACAGACCCACTCCCCTGGCTTTCTCCCTGGCCGGAACACAGACCCACTCCCCTGGCTTTCTCCCTGGCCGGAACACAGACCCACTCCCCTGGCTTTCTCCCTGAGCCGGGACATAGACACACTCCCCTGGCTTTCTCCCTGGGCCGGGACACAGACCCACTCCCCTGGGCCGGGACACAGACCACTCCCCTGGCTTTCTCCCTGGCCGGGACACAGACCCACTCCCCTGGGCCGGGACACAGACCACTCCCCTGGGCCGGGACACAGACCACTCCCCTGGGCCGGGACATAGACCACTCCCCTGGGCCGGGACACAGACCACTCCCCTGGCTTTCTCCCTGGCCGGGACACAGACCACTCCCCTGGGCCGGGACACAGACCCACTTCCCTGGCCGGGACACAGACCCACTCCCCTGGCCGGGACACAGACCCACTCCCCTGGCCGGGACACAGACCCACTCCCCTGGCCGGGACACAGACCCACTCCCCTGGCTTTCTCCCTGGGCCGGGACACAGACCCAATCCCCTGGTCGGGACACAGACCCACTCCCCTGGAATTTCATAAGATCCACAGGAGTGCTGGCCCAGGCCGTAAAGCAGAAAGTAGACTTTACAAGGCTGCTCCTTTCTGTTTGAACACCGAGTCAGCATCACAATAATGTCACGCTACAGCAGTAAATGTCAGGAGGCCAATTTTCACCATGGCTGCATATCACATGACACCCTATTCCCCTATAAAGTGCACTCTTTTTGACCAGAGCCCAATGGGCTCGTGCACTATGTAGGGAACAGGGTGCCATTTGGAACACATCCCATGTCTCTCCTACAGAGTGTTAGTCTGTCTGGCCAGTCTCATATTAGCTGGTAGCAACATCGCTGATGGGAGAAAAAACACCAAGCAATCAAGTCCTGCTATGAATCACAAGTACGTTTTGGGAAAAAAGCTTGGTCTCTCTTAAACATCACTCTAACGCAATATAAACTTTTATACGCATCCCCCCGCGTACACGCACACACAGAAAGACGAGACGGTCCATCCACCTAACAACCCGTAACGGTCCATCCACCTAACAACCCGTAACGGTCCATCCACGTAACAACCCGTAACGGTCTATCCACGTAACAACCCGTAACGGTCCATCCACATAACAACCCGTAACGGTCCATCCACCTGACAACCCGTAACGGTCCATCCACCTGACAACCCGTAACGGTCCATCCACCTGACAACCCGTAACGGTCCATCCACGTATCAACCCGTAACGGTCCATCCACCTAACAACCCGTAACGGTCCATGCACCTAACAACCCGTAACGGTCCATCCACGTAACAACCCGTAACGGTCCATCCACGTAACAACCCGTAACGGTCCATCCACGTAACAACCCGTAACGGTCCATCCACGTAACAACCCGTAACAGTCCATCCACCTAACAACCCGTAACGGTCCATCCACGTAACAACCCGTAACGGTCCATCCACGTAACAACCCGTAACGGTCCATCCACCTAACAACCTGTAACGGTCCATCCACGTAACAACCCGTAACGGTCCATCCACGTAACAACCCGTAACGGTCCATCCACGTAACAACCCGTAACGTTCCATCCACGTAACAACCCGCAACGGTCCATCCACCTAACAACGCGTAACGGTCCATCCACCTAACAACCCGTAACGGTCCATCCACGTAACAACCCGTAACGGTCCATCCACGTAACAACCCGTAACGGTCCATCCACGTAACAACCCGTAACGGTCCATCCACGTAACAACCCGTAACGGTCCATCCACCTAACAACCCGGAACGGTCCATCCACGTAACAACCCATAACGGTCCATCCACCTAACGACCCGTAACGATCCATGCACCTAACAACCCGTAACGGTCCATCCACGTAACAACCCGTAACGGTCCATCCACGTAACAACCCGTAACGGTCCATCCACCTAACAACCCGTAACGGTCCATCCACCTAACAACCCGTAACGGTCCATCCACGTAACAACCCGTAACGGTCCATCCACGTAACAACCCGTAACGGTCCATCAACGTAACAACCCGTAACGGTCCATCCACGTAACAATCCGTAACGGTCCATCCACGTAACAACCCGTAACGGTCCATCCACGTAACAACCCGTAACGGTCCATCCACGTAACAACCCATAACGGTCCATCCACGTAACAACCCATAACAGTCCATCCACGTAACAACCCGTAACGGTCCATCCACCTAACAACCCGTAACGGTCCATCCACCTAACAGCCCGTAACGGTCCATCCACGTAACAACCCGTAACGGTCCATCCACGTAACAACCCGTAACGGTCCATCCACGTAACAACCCGTAACAGTCCATCCACCTAACAACCCGTAACGGTCCATCCACGTAACAACCCGTAACGGTCCATCCACTTAACAACCCGTAACGGTCCATCCACCTAACAACCCTTAACGGTCCATCCACGTAACAACCCGTAACGGTCCATCCACTTAACAACCCGTAACGGTCCATCCACCTAACAACCCGTAACGGTCCATCCACCTAACAACTCTTAACGGTCCATCCACGTAACAACCCGTAACGGTCCATCCACTTAACAACCCGTAACGGTCCATCCACCTAACAACCCTTAACGGTCCATCCACGTAACAACCCTGAAAAGTGGCACAAGTTTCACTGGTCAAAGAGAAGTGTTAACAGAGACAGAGCTATGCTCACTCCTTACTGCTAGGAAGATTTCTACTTTGATATGAATGAACAAAGAAAGAAACATCTGATGTGAGTTAGACCACTGACTGCTGCACACCTCCTCCTTTAGACAAGATATTTACTGGTCTGAACACTCCCTCCTGTTTGATCCTAGAAGACAACAGTTGCAAGGGGTACGTCCCAAATGGCACACTATTCCCTCCTACTTTTGACCAGAGTACTACACAGGAAATAACATGCCATTTGAGAGGAAGACATTATGCTAGCAGAACGTGCGGTTGAGGTCCGACATGTACCGTCTGTTTCCTATTGCTCTGTTGCCTCGGCCAATGGTGATTTATGGGGGTCATCAGAACCACTCTCCATAACAATAGAGTATTATTATCTAAGCTAATGTCGCTGTAATTCAGACAAGATCAAACACAAACCAAACCTCCTCTCTGGGAACCAACTCTGGTTTATTTCACTATTTGGGATGATGACTGTGCAACGATAAAAACAATAGTTTGGGCTGCATACTGTAGAAGTTCTACAGAGCAAGATAAACCAATGCACCTTGGTGAGAGGAAAAAGAGAGTGAAAAACTCCCCACAAAACGGTGATGATTTTTCACCTCATCCTTCAAGATTGCAAAGCCCAGTTTACACTCCTCCACCCCCCCCCCCCCCTAACTAATGGCTCTGGTTTGGTAAGAGGATAAGTGGCCCAGACTCCAAACACCTCTCTCCTCTAGAGAGTGAGGGAGGGGTAAAGGGAGGGATGGGGGGACATGGAGTCTCCTCTAGAGAGTGAGGGAGGGGTAAAGAGACATGAAGTCTCCTCTAGAGAGTGAGGGAGGGGTAAAGGGAGGGATGGGGAGACATGGAGTCTCCTCTAGAGAGTGAGGGAGGGGTAAAGAGACATGAAGTCTCCTCTAGAGAGTGAGGGATGGGTAAAGAGACATGAAGTCTCCACTAGAGAGTGAGGGAGGGGTAAAGGGAGGGATGGAGAGACATGAAGTCTCCTCTAGAGAGTGAGGGAGGGGTAAAGAGACATGAAGTCTCCGCTAGAGAGTGAGGGAGGGGTAAAGGGAGGGATGGGGAGACATGAAGTCTCCTCTAGAGAGTGAGGGAGGGGTAAAAAGACATGGAGTCTCCTCTAGAGAGTGAGGGAGAGGTAAAGGGAGGGATGGGGAGACATGGAGTCTCCTCTAGAGAGTGAGGGAGGGGTAAAGGGAGGGATGGGGAGACATGAAGTCTCCTCTAGAGAGTGAGGGAGGGGTAAAGAGACATGGAGTCTCCTCTAGAGAGTGAGGGAGGGGTAAAAAGACATGGAGTCTCCTCTAGAGAGTGAGGGAGGGCTAAAGGGAGGGGTAAAGAGACATGGAGTCTCCTCTAGAGAGTGAGGGAGGGGTAAAGAGACATGGAGTCTCCTCTAGAGAGTGAGGGAGGGGTAAAGAGACATGGAGTGTCCTCTAGAGAGTGAGGGAGGGGTAAAAAGACGTGGAGTCTCCTCTAGAGAGTGAGGGAGGGGTAAAGAGACATGGAGTGTCCTCTAGAGAGTGAGGGAGGGGTAAAAAGACATGGAGTCTCCTCTAGAGAGTGAGGGAGGGGTAAAGGGAGGGAGGGGGGGACATGAAGTCTCCTCTAGAGAGTGAGGGAGGGGTAAAGGGAGGGATGGGGGGACATGAAGTCTCTTCTAGAGAGTGAGGGAGGGGTAAAGGGAGGGATGGGGAGACATGGAGTCTCATCTAGAGAGTGAGGGATGGGGGGACATGAAGTCTACTCTAGAGAGTGAGGGAGGGGTAAAGAGACATGACGTCTCCTCTAGAGAGTGAGGGATGGGTAAAGAGACATGAAGTCTCCACTAGAGAGTGAGGGAGGGGTAAAGAGAGGGATGGAAAGACATGAAGTATCCTCTAGAGAGTGAGGGAGGGGTAAAGAGACATTAAGTCTCCGCTAGAGAGTGAGGGAGGGGTAAAGGGAGGGATGGGGAGACATGAAGTCTCCTCTAGAGAGTGAGGGAGGGGTAAAGAGACATGGAGTCTCCTCTAGAGAGTGAGGGAGGGGTAAAAAGACATGGAGTCTCCTCTAGAGAGTGAGGGAGGGGTAAAGGGAGGGATGGGGAGACATGGAGTCTCCTCTAGAGAGTGAGGGAGGGGTAAAGGGAGGGATGGGGAGACATGGAGTGTCGTCTAGAGAGTGAGGGAAGGGTAAAGGGAGGGATGGGGAGACATGAAGTCTCCTCTAGAGAGTGAGGGAGGGGTAAAGAGACATGGAGTCTCCTCTAGAGAGTGAGGGAGGGGTAAAGAGACATGGAGTGTCCTCTAGAGAGTGAGGGAGGGGTAAAAAGACATGGAGTCTCCTCTAGAGAGTGAGGGAGGGGTAAAGGGAGGGATGGGGAGACATGGAGTCTCCTCTAGAGAGTGAGGGATGGGAGGACATGAAGTCTCCTCTAGAGAGTGAGGGAGGGGTAAAGGGAGGGATGGAGAGACATGAAGACTCCTCTAGAGAGTGAGGGAGGGGTAAAGAGACATGACGTCTCCTCTAGAGAGTGAGGGATGGGTAAAGAGACATGAAGTCTCCACTAGAGAGTGAGGGAGGGGTAAAGAGACATGAAGTCTCCTCTAGAGAGTGAGGGAGGGGTAAAGTGAGGGATGGGGAGACATGAAGTCTCCTCTAGAGAGTGAAGGAGGGGTAAAGGGAGGGATGGGGAGACATGGAGTCTCCTCTAGAGAGTGAGGGAGGGGTAAAGGGAGGGATGGGGAGACATGAAGTCTCCTCTAGAGAGTGAGGGAGGGGTAAAGGGAGGGATGGGGAGACATGAAGTCTCCTCTAGAGAGTGAGGGAGGGGTAAAGAGACATGGAGTCTCCTCTAGAGAGTGAGGGAGGGGTAAAGAGACATGGAGTGTCCTCTAGAGAGTGAGGGAGGGGTAAAAAGACATGGAGTCTCCTCTAGAGAGTGAGGGAGGGGTAAAGGGAGGGATGGGGAGACATGGAGTCTCCTCTAGAGAGTGAGGGAGGGGCAAAGGGAGGGATGGGGAGACATGAAGTCTCCTCTAGAGAGTGAGGGAAGGGTAAAGGGAGGGATGGGGAGACATGAAGTCTCCTCTAGAGAGTGAGGGAGGGGTAAAGAGACATGAAGTCTCCTCTAGAGAGTGAGGGAGGGGTAAAGAGACATGGAGTGTCCTCTAGAGAGTGAGGGAGGGGTAAAAAGACGTGGAGTCTCCTCTAGAGAGTGAGGGAGGGGTAAAGGGAGGGATGGGGGGACATGAAGTCTCCTCTAGAGAGTGAGGGAGGGGTAAAGGGAGGGATGCGGGGACATGAAGTCTCTTCTAGAGAGTGAGGGAGGGGTAAAGGGAGGGATGGGGAGACATGGAGTCTCCTCTAGAGAGTGAGGGATGGGGAGACATGGAGTCTCCTCTAGAGAGTGAGGGATGGGGGGACATGAAGTCTCCTCTAGAGAGTGAGGGAGGGGTAAAGGGAGGGATGGAGAGACATGAAGACTCCTCTAGAGAGTGAGGGAGGGGTAAAGGGAGGGATGGGGAGACATGAAGTCTCCTCTAGAGAGTGAGGGAGGGGTAAAGAGACATGGAGTGTCCTCTAGAGAGTGAGGGAGGGGTAAAAAGACATGGAGTTTCCTCTAGAGAGTGAGGGAGGGGTAAAGGGAGGGATGGGGAAACATGGAGTCTCCTCTAGAGAGTGAGGGAGGGGCAAAGGGAGGGATGGGGAGACATGGAGTCTCCTCTAGAGAGTGAGGGAGGGGTAAAGAGACATGGAGTCTCCTCTAGAGAGTGAGGGAGGGGTAAAGAGACATGGAGTGTCCTCTAGAGAGTGAGGGAGGGGTAAAAAGACGTGGAGTCTCCTCTAGAGAGTGAGGGAGGGGTAAAGGGAGGGATGGGGGGACATGAAGTCTCCTCTAGAGAGTGAGGGAGGGGTAAAGGGAGGGATGGGGGGACATGAAGTCTCTTCTAGAGAGTGAGGGAGGGGTAAAGGGAGGGATGGGGAGACATGGAGTCTCCTCTAGAGAGTGAGGGATGGGGAGACATGGAGTCTCCTCTAGAGAGTGAGGGATGGGGGGACATGAAGTCTCCTCTAGAGAGTGAGGGAGGGGTAAAGGGAGGGATGGAGAGACATGAAGCCTCCTCTAGAGAGTGAGGGAGGGGTAAAGAGACATGACATCTCCTCTAGAGAGTGAGGGATGGGTAAAGAGACATGAAGTCTCCACTAGAGAGTGAGGGAGGGGTAAAGAGAGGGATGGAGAGACATGAAGTCTCCTCTAGAGAGTGAGGGAGGGGTAAAGAGACATTAAGTCTCCGCTAGAGAGTGAGGGAGGGGTAAAGGGAGGGATGGGGAGACATGAAGTCTCCTCTAGAGAGTGAGGGAGGGGTAAAGTGAGGGATGGGGAGACATGAAGTCTCCTCTAGAGAGTGAGGGAGGGGTAAAGGGAGGGATGGGGAGACATGGAGTCTCCTCTAGAGAGTGAGGGAGGGGTAAAGGGAGGGATGGGGAGACATGAAGTCTCCTCTAGAGAGTGAGGGAGGGGTAAAGAGACATTGAGTCTCCTCTAGAGAGTGAGGGAGGGGTAAAAAGACATGGAGTCTCCTCTAGAGAGTGAGGGAGGGGTAAAGGGAGGGATGGGGGGACATGAAGTCTCCTCTAGAGAGTGAGGGAGGGGTAAAGGGAGGGATGGGGAGACATGGAGTTTCCTCTAGAGAGTGAGGGAGGGGTAAAGGGAGGGATGGGGAGACATGGAGTCTCCTCTAGAGAGTGAGGGAGGGGTAAAGAGACATGGAGTCTCCTCTAGAGAGTGAGGGAGGGGTAAAGAGACATGGAGTGTCCTCTAGAGAGTGAGGGAGGGGAAAAGAGACATTAAGTCTCCGCTAGAGAGTGAGGGAGGGGTAAAGGGAGGGATGGGGAGACATGAAGTCTCCTCTAGAGAGTGAGGGAGGGGTAAAGAGACATTAAGTCTCCGCTAGAGAGTGAGGGAGGGGTAAAGGGAGGGATGGGGAGACATGAAGTCTCCTCTAGAGAGTGAGGGAGGGGTAAAAAGACATGGAGTCTCCTCTAGAGAGTGAGGGAGGGGTAAAGGGAGGGATGGGGGGACATGAAGTCTCTTCTAGAGAGTGAGGGAGGGGTAAAGGGAGGGATGGGGAGACATGGAGTCTCCTCTAGAGAGTGAGGGATGGGGGGACATGAAGTCTCCTCTAGAGAGTGAGGGAGGGGTAAAGGGAGGGATGGAGAGACATGAAGACTCCTCTAGAGAGTGAGGGAGGGGTAAAGAGACATGACGTCTCCTCTAGAGAGTGAGGGATGGGTAAAGAGACATGAAGTCTCCACTAGAGAGTGAGGGAGGGGTAAAGAGAGGGATGGAGAGACATGAAGTCTCCTCTAGAGAGTGAGGGAGGGGTAAAGAGACATTAAGTCTCCGCTAGAGAGTGAGGGAGGGGTAAAGGGAGGGATGGGGAGACATGAAGTCTCCTCTAGAGAGTGAGGGAGGGGTAAAGTGAGGGATGGGGAGACATGAAGTCTCCTCTAGAGAGTGAAGGAGGGGTAAAGGGAGGGATGGGGAGACATGAAGTCTCCTCTAGAGAGTGAGGGAGGGGTAAAGGGAGGGATGGGGAGACATGAAGTCTCCTCTAGAGAGTGAGGGAGGGGTAAAGAGACATGGAGTCTCCTCTAGAGAGTGAGGGAGGGGTAAAAAGACATGGAGTCTCCTCTAGAGAGTGAGGGAGGGGTAAAGGGAGGGATGGGGAGTCATGGAGTCTCCTCTAGAGAGTGAGGGAGGGGCAAAGGGAGGGATGGGGAGACATGGAGTCTCCTCTAGAGAGTGAGGGAAGGGTAAAGGGAGGGATGGGGAGACATGAAGTCTCCTCTAGAGAGTGAGGGAGGGGTAAAGAGACATGAAGTCTCCTCTAGAGAGTGAGGGAGGGGTAAAGAGACATGGAGTGTCCTCTAGAGAGTGAGGGAGGGGTAAAAAGACGTGGAGTCTCCTCTAGAGAGTGAGGGAGGGGTAAAGGGAGGGATGGGGGGACATGAAGTCTCCTCTAGAGAGTGAGGGAGGGGTAAAGGGAGGGATGGGGGGACATGAAGTCTCCTCTAGAGAGTGAGGGAGGGGTAAAGGGAGGGATGGGGAGACATGGAGTCTCCTCTAGAGAGTGAGGGATGGGGAGACATGGAGTCTCCTCTAGAGAGTGAGGGATGGGGGGACATGAAGTCTCCTCTAGAGAGTGAGGGAGGGGTAAAGGGAGGGATGGAGAGACATGAAGACTCCTCTAGAGAGTGAGGGAGGGGTAAAGGGAGGGATGGGGAGACATGAAGTCTCCTCTAGAGAGTGAGGGAGGGGTAAAGAGACATGGAGTGTCCTCTAGAGAGTGAGGGAGGGGTAAAAAGACATGGAGTTTCCTCTAGAGAGTGAGGGAGGGGTAAAGGGAGGGATGGGGAAACATGGAGTCTCCTCTAGAGAGTGAGGGAGGGGCAAAGGGAGGGATGGGGAGACATGGAGTCTCCTCTAGAGAGTGAGGGAGGGGTAAAGAGACATGGAGTCTCCTCTAGAGAGTGAGGGAGGGGTAAAGAGACATGGAGTGTCCTCTAGAGAGTGAGGGAGGGGTAAAAAGACGTGGAGTCTCCTCTAGAGAGTGAGGGAGGGGTAAAGGGAGGGATGGGGGGACATGAAGTCTCCTCTAGAGAGTGAGGGAGGGGTAAAGGGAGGGATGGGGGGACATGAAGTCTCTTCTAGAGAGTGAGGGAGGGGTAAAGGGAGGGATGGGGAGACATGGAGTCTCCTCTAGAGAGTGAGGGATGGGGAGACATGGAGTCTCCTCTAGAGAGTGAGGGATGGGGGGACATGAAGTCTCCTCTAGAGAGTGAGGGAGGGGTAAAGGGAGGGATGGAGAGACATGAAGACTCCTCTAGAGAGTGAGGGAGGGGTAAAGAGACATGACATCTCCTCTAGAGAGTGAGGGATGGGTAAAGAGACATGAAGTCTCCACTAGAGAGTGAGGGAGGGGTAAAGAGAGGGATGGAGAGACATGAAGTCTCCTCTAGAGAGTGAGGGAGGGGTAAAGAGACATTAAGTCTCCGCTAGAGAGTGAGGGAGGGGTAAAGGGAGGGATGGGGAGACATGAAGTCTCCTCTAGAGAGTGAGGGAGGGGTAAAGTGAGGGATGGGGAGACATGAAGTCTCCTCTAGAGAGTGAGGGAGGGGTAAAGGGAGGGATGGGGAGACATGGAGTCTCCTCTAGAGAGTGAGGGAGGGGTAAAGGGAGGGATGGGGAGACATGAAGTCTCCTCTAGAGAGTGAGGGAGGGGTAAAGAGACATTGAGTCTCCTCTAGAGAGTGAGGGAGGGGTAAAAAGACATGGAGTCTCCTCTAGAGAGTGAGGGAGGGGTAAAGGGAGGGATGGGGGGACATGAAGTCTCCTCTAGAGAGTGAGGGAGGGGTAAAGGGAGGGATGGGGAGACATGGAGTTTCCTCTAGAGAGTGAGGGAGGGGTAAAGGGAGGGATGGGGAGACATGGAGTCTCCTCTAGAGAGTGAGGGAGGGGTAAAGAGACATGGAGTCTCCTCTAGAGAGTGAGGGAGGGGTAAAGAGACATGGAGTGTCCTCTAGAGAGTGAGGGAGGGGTAAAGAGACATTAAGTCTCCGCTAGAGAGTGAGGGAGGGGTAAAGGGAGGGATGGGGAGACATGAAGTCTCCTCTAGAGAGTGAGGGAGGGGTAAAGAGACATTAAGTCTCCGCTAGAGAGTGAGGGAGGGGTAAAGGGAGGGATGGGGAGACATGAAGTCTCCTCTAGAGAGTGAGGGAGGGGTAAAAAGACATGGAGTCTCCTCTAGAGAGTGAGGGAGGGGTAAAGGGAGGGATGGGGGGACATGAAGTCTCTTCTAGAGAGTGAGGGAGGGGTAAAGGGAGGGATGGGGAGACATGGAGTCTCCTCTAGAGAGTGAGGGATGGGGGGACATGAAGTCTCCTCTAGAGAGTGAGGGAGGGGTAAAGGGAGGGATGGAGAGACATGAAGACTCCTCTAGAGAGTGAGGGAGGGGTAAAGAGACATGACGTCTCCTCTAGAGAGTGAGGGATGGGTAAAGAGACATGAAGTCTCCACTAGAGAGTGAGGGAGGGGTAAAGAGAGGGATGGAGAGACATGAAGTCTCCTCTAGAGAGTGAGGGAGGGGTAAAGAGACATTAAGTCTCCGCTAGAGAGTGAGGGAGGGGTAAAGGGAGGGATGGGGAGACATGAAGTCTCCTCTAGAGAGTGAGGGAGGGGTAAAGTGAGGGATGGGGAGACATGAAGTCTCCTCTAGAGAGTGAAGGAGGGGTAAAGGGAGGGATGGGGAGACATGAAGTCTCCTCTAGAGAGTGAGGGAGGGGTAAAGGGAGGGATGGGGAGACATGAAGTCTCCTCTAGAGAGTGAGGGAGGGGTAAAGAGACATGGAGTCTCCTCTAGAGAGTGAGGGAGGGGTAAAAAGACATGGAGTCTCCTCTAGAGAGTGAGGGAGGGGTAAAGGGAGGGATGGGGAGTCATGGAGTCTCCTCTAGAGAGTGAGGGAGGGGCAAAGGGAGGGATGGGGAGACATGGAGTCTCCTCTAGAGAGTGAGGGAAGGGTAAAGGGAGGGATGGGGAGACATGAAGTCTCCTCTAGAGAGTGAGGGAGGGGTAAAGAGACATGAAGTCTCCTCTAGAGAGTGAGGGAGGGGTAAAGAGACATGGAGTGTCCTCTAGAGAGTGAGGGAGGGGTAAAAAGACGTGGAGTCTCCTCTAGAGAGTGAGGGAGGGGTAAAGGGAGGGATGGGGGGACATGAAGTCTCCTCTAGAGAGTGAGGGAGGGGTAAAGGGAGGGATGGGGGGACATGAAGTCTCCTCTAGAGAGTGAGGGATGGGAAGACATGGAGTCTCCTCTAGAGAGTGAGGGATGGGGGGACATGAAGTCTCCTCTAGAGAGTGAGGGAGGGGTAAAGGGAGGGATGGAGAGACATGAAGACTCCTCTAGAGAGTGAGGGAGGGGTAAAGAGACATGACGTCTCCTCTAGAGAGTGAGGGATGGGTAAAGAGACATGAAGTCTCCACTAGAGAGTGAGGGAGGGGTAAAGAGAGGGATGGAGAGACATGAAGTCTCCTCTAGAGAGTGAGGGAGGGGTAAAGAGACATTAAGTCTCCGCTAGAGAGTGAGGGAGGGGTAAAGGGAGGGATGGGGAGACATGAAGTCTCCTCTAGAGAGTGAGGGAGGGGTAAAAAGACATGGAGTCTCCTCTAGAGAGTGAGGGAGGGGTAAAGGGAGGGATGGGGAGACATGGAGTCTCCTCTAGAGAGTGAGGGAGGGGTAAAGGGAGGGATGGGGAGACATGAAGTCTCCTCTAGAGAGTGAGGGAGGGGTAAAAAGACATGGAGTCTCCTCTAGAGAGTGAGGGAGGGGTAAAGGGAGGGGTAAAGAGACATGGAGTCTCCTCTAGAGAGTGAGGGAGGGGCAAAGAGACATGGAGTCTCCTCTAGAGAGTGAGGGAAGGGTAAAGGGAGGGATGGGGGGACATGGGAGGATTACCGGTAGGAGGTGAAGTCTCCTCTGACACACACACACACACACACACACACACACACACACACACACACACACACACACACACACACACACACACACACAGATCAGCGCCTCAGACAGTGGAGAGTGGATCCTGAAGTGTGTGTGCGTGTGTCTGGACTGGCCCACTCTGTCTAGGCTGAGTCAATGGTGGGCTTAGCCCCCATCCAAGACAGGGCCCGACACACTAACTCACACACAGATACTGCCTGCCCCCAAACATACGATGACAAAACATACACACCAAACACACACTTTAAGCCCCCCAGTCAGGGGGAGTACTTCAGTAGCCTTGAGTGTAAACCAGCCATAGTACTAACCAAACAGTGGGAGTTGATGACATGTTAGATATATGAGTGGTTTTCTTTAGCAGTGTGTGTGTGTATGGACTTCACCTCTACTTCCTAAGAGCTCAACCTCTCCCCTCCTCCTCAGAACCAGTGATTGATTTGCAGTAAGTCTCCCCATCACTCTCCTCTTTTGCATTAAGAGACTGAAGGTGCCAGCTTGTGCTCTCACACAAAATGTTTCTGAGTCTCCCAGCGCTTTAAACCACTGCTTGTGTGTCCACTCCTTCCTGCAGCCTGTGGGACAGACCTGTCTGCTCACACCTCACACACGTGGCAGTGTTTGGGTGGTCCACACATGTCACAGGCTAATTAGTTCAACGCTCCATGTGGTGACAGTTTCACCCCATGGGGGGGGGGGGGGGGGGGGTGACGGCCACAGGCACAGTTAGTCCACCGGTGTGTGTGCATGTGTCTGGGGGAGGTGGAGAGGGTGTCATTCTCATGTGTCAAAGATATCTTTAACACCTCATCACCCTGGATCTCTCTGGGGCTTTGACATGAATAACAACACACACACCAGACACACAGCTCACACACCAGACACACAGCTCACACCCCAGACACACAGCTCACACCCCAGACACACAGCTTACACCCCAGACACACAGCTCACACACCAGACACACAGCTTACACCCCAGACACACAGCTTACACCCCAGACACACAGCTCACACACCAGACACACAGCTCACATCCCAGACACACAGCTCACACCCCAGACACACAGCTCACACCCCAGACACACAGCTCACACACCAGACACCCAGCTCGCACCCCAGACACACAACTCACACTACAGACACAACTCACACCCCAGGCCAGACGCAGTGCTTCAAATGTATATTGTAGGGTTTCAAAGAGAGCAAGAGTAACTTCTTGTTTTAGCACAGGCTCTTACTGGACAGCTTGGTAAATCTGGTGCCCTGCCACCCAGCCTGTGTGGATCCAACATGGCCACCGCCAGCCCAGAGTGACAGCATGCCACAAGACTAGCCAGACCACCTAGAACTGGACTTGGAGCCACGGGATAGCTTACTGTGTGTGAAGGCTTTGATTATTAGAACTGCACTCCCTGCCATAGCTTTAAGTGTTCCCATAAAGTGTATCACAAATAAGACTTGGGAATGACCTGGCCCGAGGGGGAGAGGGAATGTGTGTGAATGAGAAGGGGGGTGTTTGTTAAAGGTCCTCTCAGTGGTCAGAGCTGTCGCACAGTCCGGGGATAATAATAGTATGTGTAATGCTCAGCTCTCTGGGCTAAAGCTGGACTTCCCACGTTTCCCTCTACTTGCTCGCTGGTGACACTAGTATCATGTTTTACCATCCTCTTCCCTCCTCTTCCTCCCTCCCCCTCTTCCCTTGAGTATTCACAGGACTTGTAAGCAAGAAAAAAAATATACAAAAAAACAACAACACTTTCAGGCTACCCCTAGTTCAGACAGTTCCCATGGAAACTGCACATTCCTTGTTTATCTTCAATTATAAATAACTTTGGGAAGAGAGGGATCAATACGTTCCCTCAGACAAGATGAGGGGAAAAGATAGAGAAGGAGGAAGAAGAAAAAAAGCGTGAGAAATTTGACGACATTTGGCATCTCTCAGTGACAGGTCCCAGCGTGTCTTTCCCATGGCCTTTCATACAGTAGCTGAGTCCTGCTGTACTACTCACTTCTCCTCTGTTTTAACACTGACCCCAACATGGCTGCCAAGGAGCCACACCAAGGCTGTAGTCTGCACTGTAAAACAGGACTCAGGAGAGAAACTGGGAGCTTGGTAGTGTACAGTATAAAGACTTAAACCCAGGCATTAAAAGGGAAAATCAAGGTCACCAGTCCTAGGCTGTGTACCAAATGGCACCCTAAGCCCTATGGGCCCTGGTAAAAAGTAGTCCACTATGTAGGGAATAGGGTGCCATTTGTGACATAGTCCTAGTGCTTGACTTGGCTCCCTGCTCTCTTTTCAAAGGATTTCCTCATGGTTTCTGTCAGAGACTCTAGGCGGCCATCTTTCAGCTGTCATCAGAAGCTATCCATCCTTACCACAGGACTGAAAGCTATAATTGACTTTCAGGGGGAAAAAAAGTTGTCAAAACACAATTAAATGCAAAAATATGGAGAGAGTGAGAATGAGAGAATGTTGGAAAGCCATAATATAATATCACAGTCTTTCTTTGCCCTAAAATAGGAAAGAATAAACAGTGAAACCCTTACCATCAGACGAGCGATTCGGAGGGGAAATTATGTGAATCTTTATAGTGGCTAACAAAATACAAAGCAACTTGGACTTTAACAGTTCAACAACACAGATGGTTTCTTGTGGTCTGTAATACAACAACTACATAACAACTCAACCATCCATTCAGTTCTCAGGCAGGTCAATGGTTTTAGTTTCCTCAGTGCTGCTGTGTTGCAACAGATACCCTGTAAAAGTCATCTCAGTCCACCCCTCGCCCTGCGCTCCCTCCACTACAGGAAAGATGATCATCTGGCTCTATCGCTCTATTTTATTTCACAGGGATTTAATGAAGAGGAGAGGCACTGGAACTGTTCTGTTAAACAGGAGACATGGTTGGAGATAGGACACAGGGCTGGGGGATAGTGCTAGGACAGTAGAGGAGACAGTTGGAGATAGGACACAGGGCTGGGGGATAGTGATAGGACAGTAGAGGAGACAGGGTTGGAGAGAGGATACAGGGCTGGGGGATAGTGATAGGACAGTAGAGGAAACAGGGTTGGAGAGAGGATACAGGGCTGGGGGATAGTGATAGGACAGTAGATGAGACAGGGTTGGAGAGAGGATACAGGGCTGGGGGATAGTGATAGGACAGTAGATGAGACAGGGTTGGAGAGAGGATACAGGGCTGGGGGATAGTGATAGGACAGTAGAGGAGACAGGGTTGGAGAGAGGATACAGGGATGGGGGATAGTGATAGGACAGTAGAGGAGACAGTTGGAGATAGGATACAGGGCTGGGATATTGTGATAGGACAGTACAGGAGACAGGGTTGGAGAGAGGAGACAGGGCTGGGGGATAGTGATAGGACAGTATAGGAGACAGTTGGAGATAGGACACAGGGCTGGGGGATAGTGATAGGACAGTATAGGAGACAGTTGGAGATAGGACACAGGGCTGGGGGATAGTGATAGGACAGTAGAGGAGACAGGGTTGGAGAGAGGATACAGGGCTGGGGGATAGTGATAGGGCAGTAGAGGAGACAGGGTTGGAGATAGGACAAAGGGCTGGGGGATAGTGATAGGACAGTAGAGGAGACGGTTGGAGAGAGGACAGAGGCTGGGGGATAGTGATAGGCCAGAAAAGAAGACAGGGTAGGAGAGTGGATGGTGATACTCTTAGGTTAGCAGTGCTGGGTCTGGTTCTGGGCCCAGCGGTAGGTCCTGGGTCTGGGCCCAGCGATAGGGCTGGGTCTGGTTCTGGGCCCAGCGGCAGGGCTGGGTCTGGTTCTGGGCCCGGCGGTAGGGCTGGGTCTGGTTCTGGGCCCAGCGGTAGGGCTGGGTCTGGGCCCAGCGGTAGGGCTGGGTCGGTAGGGCTGGGTCTAGGCCCAGCGGTAGGTCTGGGTCTGGGCCCAGCGATAGGGCTGGGTCTGGGCCCAGCGGTAGGGCTGGGTCCGGTTCTGGGCCCAGCAGTAGGTCTGGGTCTGGGCCCAGCGATCTGGATCAGGGTCTAGGTGTGGATCAGGGTCTAGGTGAACTGCAGTTCTACAGTAGGTCTGAGACATTAACCAGAGCGGTCTGTGGTGCAGTGGAGCGGTCCAGCTGTCTCTCTCTCTCTCCTTCCTCCTCTCTGTCACTGTAATCTGCTCTGATTTATAGTCTCTCTATTCCTGCCTCTGTGGTGCTGGGGAGGGCCTCCCTGCCTGAGACAGCCTGGCGTCCCCCCGACAGACAGACAGACAGACAGACAGACAGACAGACAGACACACAGACACACAGACACACACACACACACACACACACACACAGCAGTCCAGTACTCATATACTGTGGTGCAGTAATCCTACCCCTGCAGGAAAATAAACACACAGCACACCTATTAACTATTGCTGCACATATATACATTCTATCCTGCATATTCTTCAGATATACTACATATTCTGTCCACAATATACTGGTCATAATGTCTATTCATCCCATCATATATATATATACACTACCATTCAAAAGTTTGGGGTGCCTTAGAAAATAACATAAAGTTTATCAGAAATACAGTGTAGACATTGTTAATGTTGTAAATTACCATTGTAGCTGGAAACGGCAGATTTTTTAATGGAATATCAACATGTACAGAGGCCCATTATCAGCAACCATCACTCCTGTGTTCCAATGGCACGCTGTGTTAGCTAATACAAGTTTATAATTTTAAAAGGCTAATAGATCATTAGAAAACCCATTTGAAATGAAGCTAGCACAGCTGAAAACTGTTGTACTGATTAAAGAAGCAATTAAACTGGCCTTCTTTAGACTAGTAGAGTATCTGGAGCATCAGCATTTGTGGGTTCGATTACAGGCTCAAAATGGCCAGAAACAAAGAACTTTCTTATGAAACTCGTCAGGCTATTCTTGTTCTGAGAAATGAAGGCTATTCCATGCAAGAACTTGCAAAGAAACTGAAGATCTCGTACAACGCTGTGCACTACTCCCTTCACAGAACAGTGCAAACTGTCTCTATCCAGAATAGAACGAGGAGTGGGAGGCCCCGGTGCACAACTGAGCAAGAGGACAAGTACATTAGAGTGTCTAGTTTGAGAAACAGACCCCTCACAAGTCCTCAACTGGCAGCTTCATTAAATAGTATCCAAAACACCAGTCTCAACGTCAACAGTGAAGAGGTGACTCGGGGATGCTGGCCTTCTAGGCAGAGTTGCAAAGAAAAGGCCATATCTCAGACTGGCCATTAAAAAATGAAGATAATAATAATAAGAGGAACTCTGCCTAGAAGGTCAGCATCCCGGAGTCGCCTCTTCACTGTTGACGTTGAGACTGGTGTGATGGTTGCTCATAATGGGCCTCTGTACGCCTATGTAGATATTCCATTAAAAAATATGCCGTTTCCAGCTACAACAGACATTTACAACATTCTGATCAATTTGACGTTATCTTAATTGACAAAATGTGTTGCTTTTCTTTCAAAACAAGGACATTTCTAAGTGACTCCAAACTTTTGAACGGTAGGTTCTATCCTGTGTATTCTTAAGATATATTACACATTATATCCATAATATACTGTCTATAATGTGTATTCATCCCATCATATACATATATATACAATTGAAAACGGAAGTTTACATACAATTAAAACTTGTTTTTCAACCACTCCACAAATTTCTTGTTAACAAACTATAGTTTTGGAAAGTCGGTTAGGACATCTACTTTGTGTATGACACAAGTCATTTATCCAACTATTGTTTACAGACAGATTATTTCACTTATCATTCACTGTATCACAATTCCAGTGGGTCAGACGTTTACATACACTAAATTGACTGTGCCTTTAAACAGCTTGGAAAATTCCAGAAAATGATGTTATGGCTTTAGAAGCTTCTGATGGGCTAATTGACATAATTTGAGTCAATTGGGGGTGTACCTGTGGATGTATTTCAGGGCCTACCTTCAAACTCAGTGCCTCTTTGCTTGACATCATGGGAAAATCAATAGAAGCTAACTTAGTTACTCATCTAGGTACAACATTCATCTGTACAAACAATAGTACGCAAGTATAAACACCATGGGACCACGCAGCCATCATACCGCTCAGGAAGGAGACGCGTTCTGTTTCCTAGAGATGAACGCACTTTGGAGCCCTGACCTCAATCCTCTGTCAGGAGGAATGGGCCAAATTTCACCCAATTTATTGTGGGAAGCTTGTGGAAGGCTACCCGAAACGTTTGACCTAAGTTAAACAATTTAAAGGCAATGCTACCAAAAACTAATTGAGTGTATGTAAACTTCTGACACACTGGGAATGTGATGAAAGAAATAAAAGCTGAAATAAATCATTCTCTCTACTATTATTCTGACATTTCACATTCTTAAAATAAAAGTGACTTAAGACAGGGAATTTTTTACTAAGATTAAATGTCAGGAATTGTGAAAAACTGAGTTTAAATGTAGTTGGCTAAGGTGTATGTAAACTTCCAACTTCAACTGTATTCCGGATGCTGACATTGCTCGTCCATTATTTTGTGTATTGTTAGGCATTACTGCACTGCTGGAGATAGAAACACAAGCATTTCTCTACACCTGCAATAACATCTGCTAAATATGTGTATGTAACCAATAACCACACACACACACACACACACACACACACACACACACACATCCATTTGTTCAGGGTTGTGAAATATGGGAGAGGATTCCTGCTCTCTCTTTGCTTTACTCTTCACGTTGCCACAGCAGACATGGCCCCACACCATTAATTCCCTATCATCATGTGTAAAGACATAGCGATAGCATACCAGTGTAGGAAAGTCCATTCATAATACCACTGGCCCTTTCTATCTAACTCCTGTCTAATCCTATGGTGAGAAAACACAGTCCACAAATATACCACATGGCCGATGACTTGACCAAAGCACATACCAGTCAGTGCCTTCAGTGTTTCCCCTAGCATTACTTACATTGGGTGGACCAACCAGCAATATACATACACTCACACAGGCACGCACGCTCACACACACACAAATTCACACCCACTCACTACTTCACCAGAACACTGTGTGCTACCTGTGTGATTAAAGTGTGAGTGACATCAGATAGCAAGCTAGTAGGAGCTGGGGAGGG
This sequence comes from Oncorhynchus mykiss, assembly GCF_057628025.1. Classification (NCBI taxonomy): domain Eukaryota; kingdom Metazoa; phylum Chordata; class Actinopteri; order Salmoniformes; family Salmonidae; genus Oncorhynchus; species Oncorhynchus mykiss. The sequence continues at coordinate 16,428,912 of NC_143045.1, forward strand.
GAACAGAACATGTCGGAGGGTAGACATTGTTCTAACCCCAGGTAGCATGTCTGGGATGTAGAATATGAGGGGATGCCTCCCAAATGCCTCCCTTTTCCCATTAGAGTGCACTACTTTTGACCATGGCACATAGAGCTCTGGTCTAAAGTAGTGCCATATATAGGGAAAAGGGTACCATTTGGGAGGCAGTGGAGGGGGTATCAAGCACAGAACAGTCTGCTCCTACTGGCTTTTAATTGTCTCCCGGGGGAGAGGCAGCCATTCAAATGAAATTGGCAACATCATCAAAGCAGACCTGGGGGGGGTCAGGCAAAGTTCAGACCTTGGAGACACGCACGCACGCGCACACACACACACACCCGCACCCGCAGATGCACATACACTTACACACATAAGCACGCAGACAAAGACACACCCTCTCCCTGCCTGCTTCCCCTGGCCTCAACTACTACTACTGTTTGAGATGGGCTACATTCTATTTTCAAAGACGTTTCCCCCCTTCCTCTCCTCTCTCTGTCTTTGTTAACTCCCCTTGTGGATTTGAAACCACTGGGTAGGAATAAGCAACAGCTGTACCTCGTTTCCACCATGTTCATTTCACCTATCCCGTCCTGTGAGATTTGTGAAAAGGAAGTGAACAAGGAGTAGATGGGAGGGGATACAACCTTTGGAATGAAACTCAGCCCAAGGCTTTGAAAACCGTGCTCCTATCTCCACTGTTCTGTCAGACAAGACTTAGTGTGTGAAAGTGACCTCTTTTAACAGTCATTCTCAGGCAGAGGGAGGAGAGGGATAGAGGGTGAAGAGGGATGAGGGAGGAGAGGGATGAGGGAGGAGAGGGATGGAGGGAAGAGAGAGATGGCGGAGGAGAGGGATGGAGGGAGGGCAGAGGAGAGGGCTTGGCGAGCCAGAGCAGCAGCCAGAGTTCAGCCTAAGCTTCATTTTTATATCGCTCCATCTCTCTTTCTCGCTCTGTCATAAAAAGAAGGGACCCTGATCGGTGGGAAGCTGCATAGGGTGCGTGACCTGAGGCAGGAAGAGAGCTGTGTGTGTGGGTGGGTGTGTGTCCGGACGTCCCGCGGGAGTACAGCCTGGTAAGACATTAGCGATTGCATTCCCACCCTGCGGCAATCCCCTCCTCTGTCACCCAGTTTGCCCTCCATCCCCGGCCCCTCCCCCGGCTCTCTAACCCCAGGCCAGAGGGTCCAGGCTTTTCCCAGGGCTATGCCCAGCTTCCCACAATATTTCTTCCTCTTCTGTCTCTCTCTCTCTACTTATTCACTTACTCCACCCTTCTCTCTCTCCATCTTTCTTATCTATCTCTGTCACACCCCCCACCTCAGCTTCTTGCCTTTCCCAGGGCTGGTCCTGGTCCTCCTTGGGTATCACCTCTATTTGACCAGATCTCTTTAATGAGAGGAGAGGCCCTTGAGGACTGACCTAGCCACATACACTGTCTGGACCCAGGTGGAACATACACTGTCTGGACCCAGGTGGAACATACACTGTCTGGACCCAGGTGGAACATACACTGTCTGGACCCCGGGGGAACATACACTGTCTGGACACCAGTGGAACATACACTGTCTGGACCCCGGGGGAACATACACTGTCTGGACCCCAGTGGAACATACACTGTCTGGACCCCAGTGGAACATACACTGTCTGGACCCCGGGGGAACATACACTGTCTGGACCCCGGTGGAACATACACTGTCTGGACCCAGGTGGAACATAGACTGTCTGGACCCAGGTGGAACATACACTGTCTGGACCTCGGTGGAACATAGACTGTCTGGACCCCGGGGGAACATACACTGTCTGGACCCCGGTGGAACATACACTGTCTGGACCCAGGTGGAACATAGACTGTCTGGACCCAGGTGGAACATACACTGTCTGGACCCAGGTGGAACATAGACTGTCTGGACCCCGGGGGAACATACACTGTCTGGACCCCGGTGGAACATAGACTGTCTGGACCCCGGTGGAACATACACTGTCTGGACCCCGGTGGAACATAGACTGTCTGGACCCAGGTGGAACATACACTGTCTGGACCCCGGTGGAACATACACTGTCTGGACCCCGGGGGAACATACACTGTCTGGACCCCGGTGGAACATACACTGTCTGGACCCCGGTGGAACATACACTGTCTGGACCCCGGTGGAACATACACTGTCTGGACCCAGGTGGAACATACACTGTCTGGACCCAGGTGGAACATACACTGTCTGGACCCCGGGGGAAAATACACTGTCTGGACCCCGGTGGAACATACACTGTCTGGACCCAGGTGGAACATAAACTGTCTGGACCCCGGTGGAACATACACTGTCTGGACCCAGGTGGAACATACACTGTCTGGACCCCGGGGGAAAATACACGGTCTGGACCCAGGTGGAACATACACTGTCTGGACCCCGGTGGAACACAGACTGTCTGGACCCAGGTGGAACATAAACTGTCTGGACCCCGGTGGAACATACACTGTCTGGACCCCGGTGGAACATACACTGTCTGGACCCAGGTGGAACATACACTGTCTGGACCCAGGTGGAACATACACTGTCTGGACCCAGGTGGAACATACACTGTCTGGACCCCGGTGGAACATACACTGTCTGAACCCCAGTGGAACATACACTGTCTGGACCCAGGTGGAACATACACTGTCTGGACCCAGGTGGAACATAGACTGTCTGGACCCCGGTGGAACATAAACTGTCTGGACCCAGGTGGAACATACACTGTCTGGACCCAGGTGGAACATACACTGTCTGGACCCAGGTGGAACATACACTGTCTGGACCCAGGTGGAACATAGACTGTCTGGACCCAGGTGGAACATACACTGTCTGGACCCCGGTGGAACATCCACTGTCTGGACCCAGGTGGAACATACACTGTCTGGACCCCGGTGGAACATAGACTGTCTGGACCCCGGTGGAACATACACTGTCTGGACCCCGGTGGAACATACACTGTCTGGACCCAGGTGGAACATACACTGTCTGGACCCAGGTGGAACATACACTGTCTGGACCCAGGTGGAACATACACTGTCTGGACCCCGGTGGAACAGCCAGACAATAAATGTGTGTGTACACCCGTGTGTGCAATAATGTGTGTGAGACTGAATCACATGTATACTGTATGTGTGCACATGCATGCCTCTCTTCATGTGTGTGTAGCAGAGTGGATGTATTGGGGGGGTGTCTGGTGAGGAGGTAATTGTGACGTGTGCCACCCAAGGTGTCAGGAGAGATCCAGATTTTGCCAAGGCAGACGGTCTTAAGCGAGGTGTGTGTATGTGTGTTGATGTGAGGAGAGTGGAGGAGACAGTGGGACAGCTAGCCAAGCGGGCTAGACTAGAGGTGTCACAAACACTTTCTCTCCTTTAACAAGGGAGTTGTGCTCATGCCAGCAGCAGCTAGACAGCAAACACACACTTTTGTGTGTCTGTGGGGGGGCTGTGGAGAGACAGGAGAAGACAGACACAGAAAGGTCAGGTAGAGCCTCATGCTCTTCAAACCAGGAACACATCAGTTCTCAAACAGGGGCCCATATGTGTATGCTGGATATTATGCAATATATTCCAATCCACACCAAGCCTAGAGCTGAGTGACTGATTGGTGTGGGGGTGATGTGTGTGATCAATCCCCTGTAGCAGAGGCTAGCTGTGGTAGCAGAGGCTAGCGCTGTGGTAGCAGAGGCTAGCTGTGGTAGCATCCCAAATGGCACACTATTCCCTACATTGTGCACTACTTTTGAACAGAGCCCTTATAGGTCAGCTCAAAAGTGGTGCACTAAATATGGAATAGGGTGCAATTTGGTACATAGCCTGTGGCATAGGGACCAGGGCTGATGTTTGGTTCCCAGGCTAGTATCTGTTTACCCTGGGCTATTTCAGGGAGCCAAATCTGTTGCCCTCTGAGCCCTATCCTATCCCCTCCCTCCTCCTCTCTTCTCACCCCTCTTTTCTCATCCTTCTCTTTCTTGCTCACCCTCCCTCCATCCCTTCCTCTCTGGAGGCCTGGGTTATGTGAACGGCCAGGGAGGAGTGAGAAAGAAGAGGATTGAGAAAGAGGAGGAGAAAGAGAGTGCCAAGTATGCTGCTGAGGGGTCCACAGTCGCCACATTCCCTACAGACTGTATAGCTGTAGTGTGTGTTTGTGTGTGTATGTGCGTTTGTGTCAGAGCGGGGGCCAAGTCTCACACTTATGCTTCCTGACCTGGCAGTCATTCACAGAGACCCTACTAAGTACTACTTCCTATACGCTCTGTCATTTCATAACAGTTTGACTACGTCCACTTCCTCCACTAAACACACAACTAGACGCCTGAGTCAGCCTGACCAAGCTACTCTGCAACCCCTCTCTTTCCCAATGTCCACTCCCACACACACACTCAGAAATACCCTCTCTTAGTCTGCTGACTGATTTCGTTTTTACTACCCAACACTACCCCTCTCTCTCCTTTTCCCACTCTTCCTCTCTCATCTGTTTCCCTTTCTCACTCCAGCTGTTGTCTCCATCTTTCTCTCTCTCTTATGTGTGGTCTGCGTTTGGCTCTCATCCCTAACTGACCCTCTAAACAAACCCATGTTAATGTGTTGTAATCTCGACCCTAGACAGCCTCACATGAAAGGAGCATGGCTGTATCCCAAGTGGCAGTCCACAGAGCTCTGGCCCAAAGTACTGCAGTATATAGGGAATGGGGTGCCACTTGGGACGTAGCCCAGCTTTCATTGGACCTACGCACTTAGAGTAAGAAAAATCTCCATCCGCTCTTCAACAGGTCCTGGAGTATCCGTTTACTGAGCGGTGGATAGATAGCGATGAGGAGAGATCTAGTTAAGGGGTTCCATGTTGTTGTTGGTTGATCAAAGTGAACCAGGGTCTTTGTTACTAACTGTGTGATTTTCTAGAGGAGTGGTTTTAGAGACGGCATCTCTCTATGGGGCCGAGCTTATATGGGCAGCAATTGGTTCCCTCGTTTTTTTTCTGATGCTCAGATCCCTGAGAGGTTAGGAGGAGAGAGGTTAGGAGGAGAGAGGTTAGGAGGAGAGAGGTTAGAAGGAGAGAGGTTAGGAGGAGAGAGGCAGACGGGGAGGCTTTAAAGGTGTATTCTGTATCTTAAATTCCTGTCAAACCTGTGGCCCCTGCAGGTTTTGACAAATGAAAAGAGAAGAGCAGAGGAGAGGAAAGAAGTTGAAGATCAGAGGAAAGGGAAGGAGATGAGACCAGTCCTTGCAGAGTTAACTTATGTCCAATGTCCCTTACTAGGTAAGTGTACTATAAAGAACACACAGAAGAGACATTAACAAACCTGTTTACACCACTGGGAAGCTCTCCCAGAGACATGAAACAGTTACAGAATGACAGGACAACACACACAGAAAGACACACACTGAAGAGGCAGACAGACTTCCTTCTGTCTTCAAAGACAGCAGTGTAACCGGAAGAGTTAGCTTGCCAGATGTTTCATCAATGTCAGCGGCTTATGACAGCCCCCCTAAAACAACTTCTACACTTGACTAAAACACGTCCTATGCTAGGAGTTACACACACATACATTTAAGGTCAACTGAGAGCATGCATGCACAGACACACACATGCTATTATGACCTGGGGATTTGTCCTGGTATTTCCCTACTCATTTCTCAAGTGCTTTTAAAAGGTGAGCCCCCTAACTCTGGAGGAAAATGGTAGCAGCCAGACAACCAGCTGGCCCCTGGCCTCCAGACTGCTGAAAGCCTGATTCCACAGCTGATTGGCCACTCCAGTCCAGTGTAATACCGTCATAATAAGACTAGCATGTCAAGCTAATCCTCTCTCTTTGTTAGACACTTGTTGCTGGTATGTACAGGTTGGGTTATTGTCAGAGGTTAAACCTAAAGGCTCCAGTCTCAGACAAGCAGACAAGTTAATTAAAGTTGGGGAGGGGGACAGCGGAGGGGATCGAAGGCAAAGGTAGCACCACTGCTTGGCTGTTTAATGGTACTCTTTGGATGGGTTCAAACTACCTTCTTCAGATACACCTTGTCTCATAAATAGTAGTGTCAAGTTGTTTTGTGTCATTTCTTTCACAAGGGCTGAGTGTTACCATACAGTCCAAACAGGGATTGTTTTTAAAGAAAGGAGTGAACGAAGAAACAGATAGAGGAGAAGAGGAGGAATCCCTCCGGGTTGGGTGTGAAAGGTGAAGTCTGGGGAACGAGGGAGGAAAGAGAGGAGAAAAAAGTGTGCCCTCTATCTCACTGTCTGGCTGCTTCACAAATTGTACCCTATTCCTTACATAGGGCTCTGGTTAAAAGTAGTACACTATATAGGGAATAGGGAAGCATTTGGAATGCATATGTGTCCCTGGGCCTTTGTAATGTTTTGCACAGACCAGCGTTCCAAGGTCATTGGATAGCTCCTCGTCCAGCTGTTTTCATATTCAGGTTCTGCCTCACTTTTTTATCTGTCACACTCTGCCAGATTATCACCGCGGGCAACAGATTAACCCACCCAAAAAGACCCAAATAATAGTAATGTCCAAGCTGCCAAGCTTTTAATCCTGCTGCTGAGGGAAGACAAACACGAACACACACTCCCGCTGACACACACACACACACTCCCGCTGACACACACACACACACTCCCGCTGACACACACACACACACTACCGCTGACACACACACACACACTCCCGCTGACACACACACACTCCCGCTGACACACACACACTCCCGCTGACACACACACACACACTCCCGCTGACACACACACACACACACACTCCCGCTGACACACGCACACACACTCCTGCTGACACACACACACACACTCCCGCTGACACACACACACACTCCCGCTGACACACACACACACACACACACACACACTCCCGCTGACACACACACACACACTCCCGCTGACACACACACACACACTCCCGCTGACACACACACACACACACACACACACTCCCGCTGACACACACACACACACTCCCGCTGACACACACACACACACACACACTCCCGCTGACACACGCACACACACTCCCGCTGACACACACACACACTCCGACACACACACACACTTACTTATTGACTTGATTTTGTTGCAGTGTCATGTACACATTTAAAGTGGCGTTTAAATACAAAACAAATTGACAATACAACTTTCATAACAGATATGCACCAATAAAAATAATACTAGTAAGAAATAAGAAATAAAACATTAAAGAAAAAAGAAGAAAAGACTAGCCTGCTGGCCTTACAGAGTCAATGGGAACATCCCCGAGTTATTTAGGAGGGATATCACCTGGCACAAATTATTGTCTTGTTCTGTTTTTCCTGCTGAGGGGTGCCCTATACCTGCGCCCTATACCTGCGTCCTATACCTGCGCCCTATACCTGCGCCCTATACCTACGCCCTATACCTGCGCCCTATACCTACGCCCTATACCTGCGCCCTATACCTACGCCCTATACCTGCGCCCTATACCTGCGCCCTATACCTACGCCCTATACCTGTGCCCTATACCTACGCCCTATACCTGCGCCCTATACCTGCGCCCTATACCTGCGCCCTATACCTGTGCCCTATACCTGCGCCCTATACCTGCGCCCTATACCTGCGCCCTATACCTGCGCCCTATACCTACGCCCTATACCTGCGCCCTATACCTGCGCCCTATACCTACGCCCTATACCTGTGCCCTATACCTGCGCCCTATACCTGCGCCCTATACCTGTGCCCTATACCTGCGCCCAGAGGGGAGTAATTCAAAGTCCAGGTACAGGGGCTGACACACACGCACTTCCGCTGACACACACACACACACACACGCACTCCCGCTGACACACACACACACACGCACTCCCGCTGACACACACACACACACACGCACTCCCGCTGACACACACACACGCACTCCCGCTCACACACTCCCGCTCACACTTCTCTTTCAATCACACAAACACTCACACACTCTCCCGCTCACACACACACACGTACTCCCGCTCACACACACGCACTCCCGCTCACTCTCCCGCTCACACACACACTCTCCCGCTCACACACACACTCTCCCGCTCACACACACACTCTCCCGCTCACTCACACACTCTCCCGCTCACTCACTCACACACACACACACTCCCGCTCTCACACACACTCCCACCCACTCTCACACACCCGCTATCACACACACACACACACACATACACACACACACACACACACACACACTCCCGCTCTCACACACACGCTCTGACTCACACACTCCCGCTCTCACACACACACCCTCCCGCTCTCACACACACACACACACACACACACACACACACACACACACACACACACACACACACACACACACACACACACACAACCGCTCTCACACACACGCTGACTCACACACTCCCGCTCTCACACACACACCCTCCCGCTCTCTCACACACACCCTCCCGCTCTCTCACACACACACTCCCGCTCTCTCACACACACACACACACACACGCACTCCCGCTCTCACACACACACACTCCCGCTCTCACACACACACACTCCCGCTCTCACACACACACACTCCCACTCTCTCAAACACACTTCTCTTTCAATCAAACAAACAGTCACACACACAGACAAAGATATGGAACATACACACACAAACACGCACTCCACACACACTTCTGCTCTCACTCACACTCTCCCAAACACATACTTCTTTCAATCACACAAAGATATGTACAACATACACACACAAACATACACACACACACACTCCGCACCTCTCTCTCTACGACACCCATCTCTCTCTCCCTACACTACCTGCAGTGATAGTCTAACCGGTACTGTAGTCCTATCACCATGTGATAACATCAGGGTTGGCTGGGATTACTATCCATCTCTAGGGTGTCACAGCCCAGCTCCAAGGCCTAGGGCCCAGAGAGAACCAGGGGAGGGGGCTAAGCCCTGATCTCCCCCAGCCCAGGAGGCCCCGAGGTGGGACAGGCAGGATCAGGTTACTGGTCACTCTGGAGGGTTAGCAGTTAGCCCCTAGCGTTAACCCCCTAGTCCTGGCTTATAACAGTGGGGTTTAATGAGGAACCATGTTAGCCGAGTGGGAGGTCGTAGCAGGAGGCCCTTACAGGCTGGACCTCGGTCTGGTGGCACAGCAGCCACAACCTCGGTGCTTACCCTCTACTGGCTAGCCTGGTGTGTAGATCTGAGAGGATTGAAAAGGTGTGAGCAATAGGTGTTAGCAGATCAGTAATGTGCTTTTAATTACACAGGGGTGACCTCCAAACTACCCCTTCACCCGCCTAACACCCCCCACTTATATCTGCCCATCTTTCCATCAATGCAAATGAGTCAACTAGGCTAGCTAGCCTCCCTCCACATGTAAAAACCAGACATGTCCTCGTTTCCATGGTTTCACCAACTCTTCCTGCTACAGACACCACATGCAACCTCTCAAAGCATTCTCCTCCTCCACCTCCTCTCCTCTCATCCCCCTTTTAAAGGATACATATGGTATGTGAAAACACTACTCACAGGTGCGCGCACACACACACACACACACACACACACACACACACACACACACACACACACACACGGTACATGATGAGAGAGATACCATCACATACACACATACATATAATGATGAGAGAGATAACATCACGCAGACATATGTCAAGAGAGGTCACAACATAAAGAACACGGTTCAGTCACACACACACTGACCGGCGGCTGACCCTGGCAGGCCAGCAGCTGTTGGCTGTTTGAAGTTTCACTCAGAAAGAGATCGCCTTTCATTTACAGACTACAGCCCCTTCAGCCAATATTATTAAAAGGAGGGAGAGCGAGAGAGAGTGCGCAGCTAAATGACCCCCTCCTGTCCTGTCCTCCTCTGCCAAAGCAAAGGATTCACCCTGCTATATCTGGGAGTTCTCATATCATCACCCACGGCTGCTGATCACCCACTCAAACATGATCACACTCAAACCCACAAGTGAAACAATCATTCAAAGTACTTGACAGAGAGGAGAGAAAAACACATCAGTAATATTGAGACCAGAGAAAATGAAGAGAGTTATACTGTCACAGTAGGATTTAGATGGTCACTCTATAAACACACACACAATGTACAAACATGTGTGACAGACAGAACGGGTGCATCTTGACTTCTACCCCCCCCCCCCCTCTGTCCTTTAGAGTGGTAGAGCTCTTAGTGCCACAGCCTGCAGTGTGTGTCCAGTGAAGAGTGATAATAACAGAGAGAGACTGCCCTGGGCTAGAAGGCAGCTTTCCTAGCACACCACACACACTCTACTCACACACACACATTCTACTCACACACACACACACACACACACACTCTACTCACTCACACACACACACACACACACACACACACACACACACACACACACACACACACACACACACACACACACACACACACACACACACACACACACACACACTCTCTACTCACACACACTCTACTCACAAACACTCACATTCTACTCACACACTCTACTCTACTCACACACACTCTACTCAAACTCTACTCACACAAACTGTACTCACACAAACTGTACTCACACACAGTCTACTCACACTCACTCTACACACACTCTACTCACACACACACACACACTTCTCTTTCAATCAAACAAACAGTCACACACACAGACAAAGATATGGAACATACACATACAAACACACACTCCACACACACTTCTGCTCTCCCACACACACACACACACACTTTTCTTTCAATCACACAAACAGTCACACACACAAAGATATGTACAACAAACACACACACACACTCTGCACCTCTCTCTCTACGACACCCGTCTCTCTCTCCCTACACTACCTGCAGTGATAGGACTACAGTACCGGTTAGACTATCACCATGTGATAACATCAGGGTTGGCTGGGATTACTATCCATCTCTAGGGTGTCACAGCCCAGCTCCAAGGCCTAGGGCCCAGAGAGAACCAGGGGAGGGGGCTAAGCCCTGATCTCCCCCAGCCCAGGAGGCCCCGAGGTGGGACAGGCAGGATCAGGTTACTGGTCACTCTGGAGGGTTAGCAGTTAGCCCCTAGCGTTAACCCCCTAGTCCTGGCTTACAACAGTGGGGTTTAATGAAGAACCATGTTAGCCGAGTGGGAGGCCGTAGCAGGAGGCCCTTACAGGAACCATGTTAGCCTAGTGGGAGGCCGCAGCAGGAGGCCCTTACAGACTCTACTCTACTCACTCACACTCTACTCTCACTCACACTCTACTCATACACACACACTCTACTCACACGCACTCTACTCACACGCACTCTACTCACACGCACTCTACTCTATTCACTCACACACACTCTACTCTATTCACTCACACACACACACACACTCTACTCTACTCACACGCACTCTACTCACACACACTCTACTCTACTCACACACACTCTACTCTATTCACTCACACACACACACACTCTACTCACACACACACACACACACACACACACACACACATTCTACTCACTCACACACACTAGCTAACCAACAAGCCTGACATGTCAGCTAATTACCTCCATCTCTAAGCCTCCAGCACACCCAGCTAACGAACAGTTTTCTACACAACAGCAGGCCCAGCTCCATCTCACTGTAAGGTGTAGTCACACGTTGTGTATGTTGACGTTTCCAGTGACCCGGGACCAGTGGTTCTGTGAGGATTTTTCTAAAAGGTTCAAGTAGAGTAGAGAGGTCAGGGGGTTAAGGCGGTTGAGGTGGGCTGAGCTGGGGAGTGTCGTAAGGGGCGTGTGTGTGTTTTGTGCCAACTTGTACAGTGTACAGCTTGCTTGCATGTGCACACACACAGACTGGGAGTGGGCCTGCTAGCGTGTGAGAGTCTGCTCATTTAGCCTGGTTTCCTCCTCTCAACACCCCCATAAAGATGACAAGGTCCTGGGATCAAAGTCTTATTGTCGTCCCCCCCACTCTCTGGGAGTAGAGCCAGGGACTGACCCTGGTCCAGACCTGCGTCTTTAAACGTCCACTACATCCTCTCTAACTCCTGACGTTACTCCTGATCAAAGGTGACACTACAGCAGTGGTTTTCACAATCACAGACCCCCTGTGTCCGATGTTTTGTCGACACAATTCAGCTTTTCAGGAATATAAGAGACACTCAGAGCTTCAATCCTTTATATCCTTGCACCGGTGTGCTCCTGTTTCTACATGAAATACTCTGCAGTCCAGCCGCAGGGTCAGGAAAAACTCCTGACCCTATTATAATAACAACAAATGTAATGATGTTTTCTTGAAAAGAGAATTATAGCCACCTCAGCTAAGATGGACAGGGTTCATATTAGATGGCCAGAGGGTTCACGGGATGCCTGGGATAGTTCAGCAACTCTATGGGGAGGAGAGACAACACTGACCCGTTGTAGTGCTACATAGAGCTAATGGAGAAGACATGCTACCTGAGGGTGATACTGCTGCTGGAGACATTAACACAGCTCACACTGCCAAGACATAGTGTGTGTGTGTGTGTGTGTGTGTGTGTGTGTGTGTGTGTGTGTGTGTGTGTGTGTGTGTGTGTGTTTTTACAGCCCTTGTCGTAGAAGTAGTAATGTATCCCATAAGAGATGAGAGGGTGTGATCGTTCGACATACCTGACCATGAATCCACTGCTGGAAAAGAGAGGAAGAGAGGAGAGGAGAGGAGAAAAAAGGAGAGGAGATGAGAAAAGAAGATAGGATCCCACCAAGGGTAGTTCTTGTGCTCAACTCATATGTAACAATGATGAATATAAAGTCCCAGATCGTGTCCAAAACAAGTCCTCAGAAACAGCAATGAAGAACCACCCAATAGTGACAGCCCAGAGCAATGACATCACCCAGGAACGACACAATTGAGTTGTGAAATTAATTTAGCAGCGAGAGAATAAATAAATTGAGTTTGTCACGGATGTCCGGATTGGTGTGATGGGTTGTGTGTGAGGAAGACTTTCCCTTCCAGCCCGTGGCCTTAAATTATATATATTTTTTAAACACACACAGACACACACACTCCATCTTCCCCACACACACTCTTACTCTTAGTCATAGCGAGGTAGCTGACAGGCTGCAGACAGGTGACACCTACCTCCTCCCTTAGTGGTTGATCTCGACCCTCCACACTCTGCCACAGTGTGAGAGGACCATGTTATGGACCTAAGTGCCGAGGTGTTACCTCAGCACCTGAGGACAAGCACCACCACTCTGGGGAAACTGGAAGTGCTTCTGACACAAAATGGACTCCAAGCACCGTGGATGACACACTACATTGGCTGCAGGGAAAATGGACAGCTATTTCTACTGTTCTGTACAGAGGACAGCAGTAAAATAGAACTTTAGATTAGTTTAGTAAGAGGAAAAGTCAATAAATAGGGTTGCTTCAACATGTGATCTGTGTGGCTCAGTTGGTAGAGAATAGCGCTTGCAACGCCAAGGGTCGTGGGTTTGATTCCCATTGGGGACACCCACGCAAAAAATGTATGACTGTAAAAAGCTTGGATAAAAGCAGCTGTTAAACGTCATTATGACATCATCAACATAGATGGTTGATCATGATACCCAGCTGAAAATACTGGTCCGTACCACTAATGGTTCCCACCACTCTACTACATTCTACACACACTCCTCTGAAGTAAATACGTGGGTGAGGCTATTTGGCAATTAGCAGAATAGCACTGATATAGATTAAGAAAGTCTAAGATACAAACACACTGATCTACCTACATCCTCTGTCTCTCTCTCTTCATAATCAAGTCAATGTTGTTTCTACCTTTTAGAATCTACTCGTATATCTCCAACACGTTGTGTTGCTATGTAAACCCCAGAACCATAGGGTCAATGGAGCTAATAACCAACTCAACCGAACGCCAGATGCTGCTGCTGGAAATGTAAAAAATCTAATCATGTGTGTGTGTGTGTGTGTGTGTGTGTGTGTGTGTGAGAGAGAGTGAGAGAGAGTCAGAGAGCGTGAGAGAGAGTGAGAGAGGCTAATCTGAAAAGGCTAATCTGAAAACAAGACTCCCCAAATTTTATCAGCATATCGATTGCGCAACCAGGGGAGGAAAGACCTTGGACCACTGTTACTCTAACTTCCGCGACGCATATAAGGCCCTGCCCCGCCCCCCTTTCGGAAAAGCTGACCACGACTCCATTTTGTTGATCCCTGCCTACAGACAGAAACTAAAACAAGAGGCTCCCACGCTGAGGTCTGTCCAACGCTGGTCCGACCAAGCTGACTCCACACTCCAAGACTGCTTCCATCAAGTGGACTGGGAGATGTTTCGTATTGCGTCAGATAACAACATTGACGAATACGCTGATTCGGTGTGCGAGTTCATTAGAACGTGCGTTGAAGATGTCGTTCCCATAGCAACGATTAAAACATTCCCTAACCAGAAACCGTGGATTGATGGCAGCATTCGTGTGAAACTGAAAGCGCGAACCACTGCTTTTAATCAGGGCAAGGTGTCTGGTAACATGACCGAATACAAACAGTGCAGCTATTCCCTCCGCAAGGCTATCAAACAAGCTAAGCGCCAGTACAGAGACAAAGTAGAATCTCAATTCAACGGCTCAGACACAAGAGGCATGTGGCAGGGTCTACAGTCAATCACGGACTACAGGAAGAAACCCAGCCCAGTCACGGACCAGGATGTCTTGCTCCCAGGCAGACTAAATAACTTTTTTGCCCGCTTTGAGGACAATACAGTGCCACTGACACGGCCTGCAACGAAAACATGCGGTCTCTCCTTCACTGCAGCCGAGGTGAGTAAGACATTTAAACGTGTTAACCCTCGCAAGGCTGCAGGCCCAGATGGCATCCCCAGCCGCGCCCTCAGAGCATGCGCAGACCAGCTGGCCGGTGTGTTTACGGACATATTCAATCAATCCCTATACCAGTCTGCTGTTCCCACATGCTTCAAGAGGGCCACCATTGTTCCTGTTCCCAAGAAAGCTAAGGTAACTGAGCTAAATGACTACCGCCCCGTAGCACTCACATCCGTCATCATGAAGTGCTTTGAGAGACTAGTCAAGGACCATATCACCTCCACCCTACCTGACACCCTAGACCCACTCCAATTTGCTTACCGCCCAAATAGGTCCACAGACGATGCAATCTCAACCACACTGCACACTGCCCTAACCCATCTGGACAAGAGGAATACCTATGTGAGAATGCTGCTCATCGACTACAGCTCGGCATTCAACACCATAGTACCCTCCAAGCTCGTCATCAAGCTCGAGACCCTGGGTCTCGACCCCGCCCTGTGCAACTGGGTACTGGACTTCCTGACGGGCCGCCCCCAGGTGGTGAGGGTAGGCAACAACATCTCCTCCCCGCTGATCCTCAACACTGGGGCCCCACAAGGTTGCGTTCTGAGCCCTCTCCTGTACTCCCTGTTCACCCACGACTGCGTGGCCACGCACGCCTCCAACTCAATCATCAAGTTTGCGGACGACACAACAGTGGTAGGCTTGATTACCAACAACGATGAGACGGCCTACAGGGAGGAGGTGAGGGCCCTCGGAGTGTGGTGTCAGGAAAACAACCTCACACTCAACGTCAACAAAACTAAGGAGATGATTGTGGACTTCAGGAAACAGCAGAGGGAACACCGCCCTATCCACATCGATGGAACAGTAGTGGAGAGGGTAGCAAGTTTTAAGTTCCTCGGCATACACATCACAGACAAACTGAATTGGTCCACTCACACAGACAGCATCGTGAAGAAGGCGCAGCAGCGCCTCTTCAACCTCAGGAGGCTGAAGAAATTCGGCTTGTCACCAAAAGCACTCACAAACTTCTACAGATGCACAATCGAGAGCATCCTGGCGGGCTGTATCACCGCCTGGTATGGCAACTGCACCGCCCTCAACCGTAAGGCTCTCCAGAGGGTAGTGAGGTCTGCACAACGCATCACCGGGGGCAAACTACCTGCCCTCCAGGACACCTACACCACCCGATGTCACAGGAAGGCCATAAAGATCATCAAGGACATCAACCACCCGAGCCACTGCCTG